>NW_005359516.1:308976-320689 GCF_000412655.1 Myotis brandtii | reverse complement strand
CCCCCCCCCCCCCCCACTCTTTTCTTAGGCCAGAGATAAACTGTGGAAGGAGGGTCACTTTTTTCCAAAATGTGGGGAAAGCCCAGTCTGGGGGAAGGGATGGGAGCCCCACAGACTAAGTCCCATTGAGAAGCAGGGTGCCTGTGACAGGCAGGGTGGGGACTCCAGAGAGGGAAGAGGTTAATCCTCTACTTTTGAATGCATATGAAATTCATTCTTTCATTACATTCTTTAACATATTCATTTCCTCACTTTCTAAACATTGTGAGTATCCACTCTGTGCCCGGCACTATTCTAGCCCTGGGATACTGCTGTGAAAATGACAAATGTGGACCCTGCTCTCGAGACACTGTCATGTCTGGCTCTCTCCCTCAGCCTGTGACCACTGCCTGCGGGCACTGGAGAAGGCAGAGGAGAATGCCCGGAGGCTGACGGGGAAACCCGGCCAGGTGCTGCCTCACCCTGAGCTGTGCACTGTGCGCAAGGACCTCCACCAGAACTGTCCCCACTGCCAGGTGAGTGTCCTTGGGGAGGGTACCGGAAAGGGACTGATGGAAGAGAACTTAGCTGAAGTCCTCTTTGGGGAGTCAGCAGCGAAGACGGACCTGGTCACAGCCCTTGAGAACCACAATGTAGGATAAGACATTGAAAGGCTCAGCTACTGTTGCAGTTTCATCCTCTTGTTCCAGTCCCATTGTCTAAATAGGCTGGATGGGAGCTTGTCCTCTTCCTAAGATCCTGGGGGGCTCTCCCCTCTACCTGCTAAGCTCTCTTTCTTTCCATGGTTTTCCAAGCCTGGGTTAGTAGGGGACCCCTCCTGTGCCCACAGAGCACTGTATGCTTTCTCGTGTCGCAGTACCCTGGGCCACTGCTCAGGGGCTGTTTGTGGAAGGAATGCAGGTAGAGGAGGTGAGTACCACCTGGGACATCTGTGCTTCACCAGCCTGAGGTGCTGACCTCCACCCCTCCCACAGGTGATGTACTGCAGTGCAGAATGTCGGCTGGCAGCAGCTGAGCAATACCATCGGGTCCTGTGCCCAGGCCCCTCCCAGGATGACCCCCTGCATCCTCTCAATAAGCTGCAGGAGGCATGGAGGTAGGTGGCATTTCATCTCTTCTTTCCTTTACCCCTCCCTCCCCTGCCTCCCTGCCTGGGCTCAACAGATGCAGCCATTTTTCTTAAGTTACCATCTCCCAGAATTCCCCCACCCCATTCTTACGGTTAAACAGAGGTCACATTACCCAGCCCCCTGCCTTTTGTTTGAGCTGTCAGTCCCACTGTCCTCAACATTTTACACTTTCCCATTAAGCCTATAGGAATGTAAAGTCCTGTCCAAGCCCTTGCCGATGACTTTCTCTCTCCAGTCTGTAGCAGTCAGACTGGACTTCCTTGAAAACAGCTAGTTGGAGGGAATTCATGGGCCAAACCTTTTTCTTTCTCCCCAGGAGTGTTCACTACCCCCCTGAGACTGCTAGCATCATGTTGATGGCCCGGATGGTGGCCACAGTGAAGCAGGTGAGCCCACCTGACCCTTGCAGGGAAGCGGAAAAGGCTTCATTCAACCCTCGGCCTCAGTCTCCTGCTGGGATGCAGCGTTCCTCTGGGCTTTCTAAGGGAAGCTGCTTCCTACGGAAACCTTAGGGGTTGATAACCATACATCTGCAGGGGGAGTGGGCACTCATCTGGCCTATAGCCTTTGACCTCTGAGAGGACATTCTTGTGCAGCAGCAATTCATGCATTGGGTTTGTAAGCACCACTTTTTTAGGATTGTGTCTCTTACATAAAGTGAGAGAAGCCATGCTAACCCCTCCTATTACTATTGTTGCTCAAGTGTTGAATTGGCTAGATTGGCCCCAGCTCGGGGAGATAGCTGGGGATATACAGGGTCGGAAAGAAGTCCCAGGCCAAGGGAAGGGTCTACCTGGAAGCTCAGGTGTGATGCAGGGGCGACAGTGGCAGTAAGGATGTGGTGTCTGAGTCCACGTGTACACATGCATGCACAGGGGTGTGTGATGTGACCTGAAACATCTGTTCACTGCAGGCTAAGGATAAGGATCGCTGGATCAGGCTCTTCTCCCAGTTCTGTAATAAAACGGCCAATGAGGAGGAAGAAATTGTCCACAAACTCTTGGGGGACAAATTCAAGGTTGGTCTTTTCCCATGCCCCCTCCACCCCAATAGCCTGGAATATTCTGTGGCTTCCTGAGGGAGCTCCACATTTGGTCCCTTCCTAGTGAAAAATCTATTCAGAGGACTTAACATTCCTGCCATTATTTAACTTCATGGCCTAATGTGGACCAAAAACTGGGAAGTGGGATAATGACAGAGGAAGGAGGGGTGCCCTGATATGATAGGACAGCAGTGGGTGTATCAGGTATAATGAAAGATGGAGGGTTGGGGGTCCACAGGGTCAGGGAGCAGTAAGTACCCACTGCCAATCAAAGAATTACAAAATCTGAGGCCAGTGGATTTCCACGCAGGAGCTGCGTGAAGGTGGAGGCAGATGTGTGAAAAGGCATCTGGGGTGGGTCTTCCTGCATTGAGTTCTGAGGAAAGGGTGGAGGGGGAGAGTCGGGCTGGTCTGGAGGCTAGTTAGGGGTGGCTGGAGGCTGGTGGTGAGAACAGGTGTTCGAAGCCAGGCTTCCTTGGCCCTGCTGGCAATGAGGGCTGGAAAATAGGGAGGGATTTGGGGTTTGCCACTCTGATTTGAAGTAGACCAGTGGACTGCCATGGCTCTTTGCAAATAAGGACTGTGGCCTTCCTTTGCCCCCAGGGAAAGCTCAGTCTACAGAGCTGGCCCTTTTCCTTCCCTCACAAGGTCGTCTGGGCCCTGCCTGGGTGCTGATGGGAAATCCTCAGGGATGCAAGTGTCTCCCTGTTTTTCCTAAACCAGGGCCAACTGGAACTTCTGCGGAGACTCTTCACAGAGGCCCTTTATGAGGAAGCTCTCAGCCAGGTGAGTGTGAGGAGGGTGGGACAGTGTCTTCCCCAGCCACTCCAGCTCTCCACGGGCAACTGGGTCAGCCAAGCGACAGCTGACTTGGTCTTCGGGAGTTGGGCTGGGACTGACTCACAGAAGACTGCCTGAACATAGAGTTGTATCAGGAAGAAAAACAAGTGGCTGGAACCTGAGTGCTCATCTCTCTTTTCTCCCCCGCAGTGGTTCACTCCAGATGGATTCCGGTCTCTCTTTGCTCTTGTTGGGACCAATGGCCAAGGAATTGGGACCAGGTTAGGAGACACTGTTCCAGATACATTGGACTTGTCCCTTGGGGCTTAGGTGGGAAATGGACTAAGGAAGGTAGCCACAGCTCCCTTCAAGACTAGGTGGGACAGGGTGCAACTCTGTGGCCAGAGTGCTACATTGCACATAGTGATGGGGGGTCAGAAAGACTGAGCTGGTGGAGTCTGCTCCGATTGGGATTCTTGGTCTGTGGGGAAGACGGGGCCCCCACCCTGGAGAAGGGAATGGGTTTAACTTGCCTGGAGGGGAGAGCCCTGTTAGCTGGGCCTCCTGCTCTCCAACCACTGCTGCCTGGGACCCCCAGCTCCCTGAGCCAGTGGGTCCATGCCTGTGACGCTTTGGAGCTGAAGCCACAGGACCGCGAGCAGCTGGATGCTTTCATTGACCAGCTGTACAAGGACATCGAGGCAGGTGGGTGAAATGGAGACACCACCCCCCCACCCCCCACCCCCGTGGTCAAATAGTGGACACAGTTTTCCCCAGGGACCTCTGAGCTGATGGGGGACAGAATCCTGTGTGCCTGTGGGAAGCTTCAGATCTGTCTGAGGGACACTCAGATGAGAAATGGGCCTGAGATCTGTGCAAAGGCTCGATGCTGGGGGTGGGGGAGTGCTGGACAAATAGAGCGCTATCATTTACAGAAAAGCAAGGCTCATGCCTCAGAGATGTAAGTTCAGGTGAAATGGTCGGGATCAGCTCATTCGTGTGGTAGGGCGGCAGGACGGTGAGGCAGTGCCTTTCCTTATAAACCTAGTTTCCTTTCCCTATAAAATGGGTAGAATAACACCTGCATATTACTTCTTACAGCAACTGGCGAGTTCCTTAACTGTGAAGGATCAGGCCTCTTTGTGCTCCAGAGCTGCTGTGAGTCCTGACATTGAGGAGCGGTGCCCTCGTAGTCACAGTTCATCTCTTTTGTTTTGCTCCTTCTAGGCTGATGGGGTTGAGTCTGGGAGTGGGGTTAGATCTGAGCTTCCCTTGGAGATTCCTCTGGTCCTTTTTGGTCCATCAGTTTTTCATTCATTCATTCATTCATTCATTGGACTGCTGGTGCCTTAATATATGTTTATATATAAAAACTCGCAGTGGGTCAGGCCCTGTGCTCTGCAGGGCACTGAGCTCTGATTTTCTCAAGGGAAGCATGAGCTGTGCACACCACTGCCCTGCGAAATTTGGCAGGGACGTGTGGTGAGCGCCTGGGAGCCCTTAGGAGCCGGGGAGGAGGGAACTCAGGCTAGCAGGCAGTCCCCACCTGCTGGGAAGGGGTAGTGCGCTCAGACTATTGTCTGTTCTAGCTCCCAGCCTCCCACCCTCTAGTTTCCTCACTGCAAATCCTCTTCCCAGGTTCCAGAGCCACGCTACCCTTCCAAACTAGGCTCTCAGAGGGCTGGGCTCACCTGTTACCAGATGACCAGTAGCAGACAGGACTGAGTTAGTGGTCTGGCACGGGCAGCCCTTTCAAAGCCCTGTCCCTCTTTTGTGAGACACTGGGAACACGACTGAGAGTCAAGGTGGCCAGTGAGGAGGCAAGCAGGGGCAGACATGGAGGTGGGAGAGGGAGCGATGTGGGATACACTTGTGTCTCAATGGTCTCAGGAAAGAGCACTGGACAGGGAGTCAGGAAACCTGAGTTCCAGGATCTGCACAGCCCCAGATAGATCCCATCCTTCCAGAAAACAAGGAAGGATGGGACCTAGTGCTCTGCAGAGTTGAGGCTGTTTTTATTAGTCAGCAATCCTCATTACCTGCCTCTCCTGACCCAGGCAACCACAGCTGTGTCCCCAATGCAGAGACCTCCTTCCCAGAAAACAACTTCCTTTTGCATGTCACCGCCCTGGAGGATATTAAGCCAGGAGAGGTGAGGGGGCCGGGAGCTGTGGGGAGCATGGGGGGTGGGGTGGCAGTGGGCCTTGCAAGTTCTCTAGAGATTGGGAGTGGCAGTGGCTAGGGCCTTAAGTTCAGGCTGTTGAGTTGAACCCCCCACACCCCAGGGCATGAGTCTTTTTGCCCCTAGATATGCTCTAACCCCACCTCTTAAAAAATTACTCCAGAAAGCCTCAGAGCAGTGTTTGAGAAACAGCCGTGTGCCAGGTTCTTGTCCCCAGCTACCTTGTGACGAAGGACTGCAACTTCTAAGAAAGCAGGAGATAGCTCTGTGGCTTGGACTATGGGGAGCTAGTGTGGGTTTGGGGTCCTGGTTGTCAGTGCTGCACACAGTCTGGTTGAACATTCCAGGACAAGTTGCATCTCACCAAGATAACCTCTAAACCCAGCCACTGATCTTGCCCTTAATGCCTTTAAGCCTGGCCTGAGGCTAACTGCAGTCCCCTCTCTGCCTCATATGTAGATTGTTAGAGCCTTGTAGTGACCTGCTTCTTGAGGACACAGAGGAATGGATCGGGGCAGCCCACCCCTTCACTGAAGGGCAGCTCAGGCCCTGGGGGATGGAGCAGAAATTGGAGATAGAGTAGTGATTGGGGAGTCCCTCATCCCATCTAATAGCACAGACTGTCGGACCCCACTTCTCCTCTGCCTTCCAGGAAATCTGTATCAGCTACTTAGACTGCTGCCAGCGGGAGCGCAGCCGCCACAGCCGCCACAAGATCCTCAGGTGCCTGCTGGGGACGAGGTGGGCAGCTGGGCTCAGATCCTCTATCCCAGGGGCTGCCTGACGTTTCACCCTCACCATCCCCCCATCCGCTGCAGGGAGAACTATCTGTTTGTCTGTTCCTGCCCCAAATGCCTGGCAGAAGCTGATGAACCCAACGTGACTTCAGAGGAGGAGGATGAAGAGGAGGAAGAAGGAGAGGCAGAAGATGCAGAGCTGGGGGACGAGATGACCGATGTGTGATGTCACCATGCCTGAAAGGGGCCCTACCCCAGACTCTGCCAGAATATGGGGCCTTCCCCCAGAGAAGAGGCTTGGAAGGAACTCCCCACTCCCGTTGCCTGCTTTCCCCCCATTCCAGCTGTTTCTGCCAGAGGGTAGGACAGAGGCTGGACCCTAGGCTCTCCACTCCCCACCAGACCTCATGCCCTGGACACTGCTGCTGAGTGGCTCAGGTTCTGCGCTGTGGCTGAGCCTTTCAGAATTGGCCTCCTCCTGATGTACTCCATTCCAGAGTGTGAGCGGCTGGAACCAAGGTCAGGGCCTAACAGTATTTCTTCCCCCTTGGCCCCATGCCTGCACCTTCCCATCCATCTGAGGCCTCACCCCTCTCTACTTGCTATTGAGGGGGTACAAAGTGGCAGTCTGAGAACAGCCTTACTTTATTGAAGAAGAAAGAAGAGGGGGTGCATTGCCCTCACCTTCCCCACCTCCCATCGTTGTAGTTTATAAGGGCAACTGCCTGACTACTACTAGCACAGCTGGGTGAGGCAGGAAAGAGGAACTGGGCCTCCAGAACACTTTCCCTAAGGCTCTGCCAGGAAACACTGAGCCAGGGGAATTACCTTCCTCTCCTTGGACATCTGGGGGAGTGGAGACTAACTCCTCCCCCAAACTCCAGAATCTCTATTTTGTGCCTTGCCTTTCAGGCCCTGGCACAGTGGCTGGCCCCACAGGGTACGGAAAAGGCTTCTGCTTCCCTCAGAAGGGGCGTGTGGGCGATCATTACCCCTTCCTCACACCACTTCCCATTGAAGACTCCAGCAGCATGGCTGAGACCTGGGGGTGACAGGCCTGTGCTCCTTAGGATGCTCCAAATGGTTCCCTGGGACCAGTTGAATATGGGTCAGTTAGGGGCTCTCCTGGCCTCAATCCATCTTTAAGGTCTCCGCAAAGGAACACTGAAGTCTTCCAGAAACCTAGAAGAGCTGGGTTAGATACTCGGAGATTAGCCCTGACTGTATCCTCCAACCCCAAATTAGCAGTACCCCTCACTCTTGTGTTGGAAGCTGTAGGAATTATAACCCATCACCTGCGATTCCTTTCTGCCTACCTTCCCTAAGGGGTCTTCACATCCCCCTGCTAAGGGATCCTAGGAAGACAGGTGCCTGCCCACAGGCCCTTCCCTGGAATTATGAGCCAGGTGGAGCCTTGCTGTCTGGCCTATTGGGTTCTTGCTCCTTCACAGCAGCCAGCATCCCCTCCTACCCCCGCCTGCCCACTCTTCTCAATAAAATGTGAGTGGTGACAGGCTCTGAAGGCATGCTTGGTGGAGAATGACTTGACAAGCTGCTGGAGCACGCAGCAGTCGTGGGTGGTGAAAAGGCTCGAAAGGTAGACCAGATAATGGCAGGAGGTGGGAGCTCTAGCTCCCCAGTTTAGGCTCATCTCTGGTCTCACCTACACTCCGCTTTGCTGATGTTCTAAATCCCCAGAGCAAGGATCCTCCATGGGCAAGCATGGTTCCCCAGCACTAGGCAGCAAGATGAGCCTTCTCCCCAGGGATTATGGCTCCTAAGATCTTAAGCAGGAGGCTGTGTTGGAATCCAAGATTAGCAATCTGAGTAGTGGTCCTAAAAGATCTTGGACAAGTCATTTATTGTCTCTGGGCCTCAATCTCCTCCCCTCAACACAAGGGCATGGGGCCAGATGGGTGAGTTTGAAGGCCCTCCCACCCATGAGCTCTTATTCTAGGACACAGTTGCAACCCTGATGAGAGGCTTTATTGCTAAAAGTCAGTGAGGGTTTATCAAGTCCTCAAACACCAGCTCCTTAAACCACCCCAGTAACTGCTGTGAAGGACACAAGAGACCCTGGGTGGGGGAGGCTGGAGCCAGGTGAGAGGTGACAGGTCACAGATGGCTTTCAGGCCACCTGCCTTTAGCCCCTTTTGTTCCATATTCTAGCCAAGAAGCCCTGAGGCATGTTTCTTGCATCTTCCCATAGCATGAGACACCCTTGGGGGCCCTGGGGAAGGGAGAACAGTGGTGTGACTTCCCTTAGCCTAGCAAAGGTGCAAGCCTTTTTCCTCTACCTGGCTCCACCTATCCCCAAATGCTATCTCCAAGTCCCAAACAGCAGAATTTCTGGATTTCCCCTTCCCAGCCTAGAGCTGGCTGGAAGGTGGAACCAACTCTTCTACCAGAAGGTCCAGGGTGGTTGCAGCAGCTCAAAGGTGGGGATGCTGGTGACATTGACTGGAATGGAAATGATGGCCCATGGTAGCCCATGCTGTTCCAGGGAGCGGCGGATCATGTAGCTGGGAGGGCATGAAGAGAGGTGGGGATGGTCACTTTCTCAGCACCCCATCATGCCCCACTGTCCCCATCACTGGGAGTTCCATCCAGAGCCCAAGGACTTTTGACCCTCCAACTGGTTCACCCCAAGATGAGGCTTGTGGGAGGGACTGGTGATTGCCCTTGACCTCCAGAGACAAGGAGCCCTCACCCATCTCGGCCGAGTAGGAAGAGGGCAGGGATGTCAGCCGTGCGCTGGGTACTGTCCTGGATCATCTCCACGTAGAAGCTGTCATTGTCAACTGCGTTGTCAGAGATGATCACTGCCCGCCCGCCATGTTCCTGTACCACCCGGGTCTTGGAGAGGAAGGAACAGCCCCTGGAAAAGGTGATGAGATCAAAGGAAAGGCAGGGTCTTAGCTACCCCTCCCCTAGGCCATCACCCTAGGAGGATGAAAGGACCATGGACAATTTTTCATAAAGGCTCATAAATAAATGCCCAAAAAGCATGGATAACCTTAAAGAGACTTAAAATGATGAGTTATTTAAAAACTATTTCAAAGGACCACCACCATCATTGATCTTAGGAGCTTTCCTATTCCTGCCCTTCCCTTGCGCCAGTGCCTGTCCACTCCTCACCCCCTCTCCACCAGAGCGATCTGGTCCTGGATGAAGAAACCGTTGCTGAGTTCTCCACAGGCCTCTGAAGGTTCCGCGGGGACAAGGTGAATCTGCTCATACCTTGTGTGCTGAAAGACATTTAGACAGGTCGACGTGTGAGGAGACGCACCTGCTTTAGGACCAGGCTGACATCCTATCCATCCGTTCCTCACTAGGTGTGAAGAAAAGGTGTGGAGTGGTTTCTGTGTGCTGGATACTTCATTCTCACAAAATAGTTGTCCTATCCCTTTCCAGGAGACAGGCAAGGGAGTTCAACGGACCCAGAATGATTAAGTAACTTGCCTTAAGTTATATCATTCAGAGGTAGAGCTAGCAGGGCCCTTGGTTTTTCACTGTTTCGTGTTTCCAAGGACAACTGGTCCCTCCATGCCCAGGGGAGTAACTGGAAGCCCTTCCTTCCTGCACTGCAGCCCCTGCACCAGGTAGAGCTAGCAGGGCCCTTGGTTTTTCACTGTTTCATGTTTCCAAGGACAACTGGTCCCTCCATGGTGCCCAGGGAAGTAACTGGAAGCCCTTCCTTCCTGCATTGCAGCCCCTGCACTGCTCCCTTCCATGTCCCAGCACTCAAGTATTGGTTGGAGGGAGGAAAGGGATCACTTCAGCTTAGTGGGGAGAAGATGGCGACAGGATCAGAGAGGAGGGATCCTCCCCGAACTTACAAAGATGCCACCAAAATCCTTTGCAGGTGTAGCTGTGAAAATGTATCGAATGTCTCCAGGACTCAGCACTTGGAAGTACAAATAATCATGGATGCGTAAGCCTGAAAAGTAAAAAGTACAGATGAGAAGCCTCCATGGACCTGTGTCTGCAAGTAGGCTGTCTATAGTCAGGGCCTCAGGACCCAGTTTCAGCCAAGTGGGTCCTCCAGGTGGGTGAGACAGATGGTCCCTGCCTTGGGGAGGATAGAGTTGATACAGACAGAGTTAGTAAATGTTAGTACAGGCAGATTTATAACTGCTGCTGCTTGCAAAGGTGAGCCAGGAAGACTAGTGTGATCTCTCTGAGGGTTAATCTGTCTTTGCTAGGAAGTGGGCCTGAGAGTTTCCAGGTGAAGATGTGTTAGTTTCGGTACAAAACACTCTATTAAAACTGAAAAGTTGACTCTCTGGTCCCACTGCCATCCTCCTGGGCCCCGACTATCATTTCTTGTCCTGACTAGTCTACCTTCTTCCCTTTTTGCTCTCTAAGGTCCATTCCCCAAACAACAGCCAAGGATATTCTTAAAACATCTTAAAGCATATATGATCATGTCACCGCTCCCATGGCTTCAATACCCATCAACAGCTTCCCTTTGCACTTAAAATCTAAACTCAACTATGGCCTGCAAGGCCCTGCTCTATCTGGCCATTGGCTGCTACTCCGACCTTATTTCCTTCCTCTGTTCAAGCTACACTGGACTCCTTTCAGTTTCTTCACTCTGAGTCTTCTTGCAAGCTGTTCTCTGTGGGAGGCTTTCTACCCTCACCTCACCCCACCTCTACCTCTTTACCTGGCTTACTCCTACTCATCTGTTAGGTCATAGCTTAAAAGTCACTTTCGCAGAGAAATCTGCTCTATGATTGCCCTCCTTTTATGCCCATTCAAAATATACTTTTTCTCCATTGATACTTCCAATATAATTTGTAATTCTAGAGTATTCATAATTTTTTGTTTAATGTCTGTCTCCTCCACTACAGCAAGGACCGTAAGTTTATAGCTTCATTCCATGCTGTATCCACATTACCTAACACAGTGGCTAGGATATAGTGGGTGCACAATAAGGGTTGTTGAATGAACAACTATTTCCAGCTCCACTGCACTGAGGAAGAGAATTGCCAGAACCAGGTTTTTCTGGGGTGTGGGAACTTCTCTTTAGCACCAAAGTGTAATGTTTCACCTAAACTTGAGCCTCTGGTTTCCTTAGCGCACTGAGACTGAGGAATGCAGAAGGGTGAGAGCTGCGGCCACGGGTTCATCGGTCAATCAACAAACCACCAAACCACTACTGTGTGCCGGGGTGGGACTGACTGGCTTTAGTTGTCCTTGTTTACTGCCCAAATCAGCCACCAGGTAGAGCCCCATTGCCTTGGCACTGGGCTATGCATCCTTTTATCTTGGGAGTGAGGACTTGCCATCAGATGCAGATACATGCCCAGGAAGCCTCCCTGGATTAGCACTAAACACCCCCTTACCAACCCCCGCCACATCTTTGCCTGGCCTTTGCATTTGCTCATCTGTGTAAATTAAGCGTGGTATACGTATGTGTGTGGGTATATATGTTTCTGTGCTTGTGTAGGTGCAAACAGGTTGTCTATGTACATCTGTGCCTGCGTGTGAGCCCGCGTGTAGGGATGTGTGTTACCATATGTGCTCACATACATATCAACAGCATGCAGGATCTCTAGTGGTTCCTCCTCCTCCTCTTGGTCGCTCCCTCAGCCGCCTGGTCGGCGTTAGTGGGGGTAAGGGAGAGCCTGCAGGATCTCTAGTGGTTCCTCCTCCTCCTCTTGGTCGGCGTTAGTGGGGGTAAGGGAGAGCCCTGCTTCGATGTAGGGAGATGAGGCTCAGAGCCCAGGCTCTGGCCGCGCCCAATTCAAGTTCCGAAGGACCAGCACCCACCCACCCAGCCGCCCGAACTCGCTGGGTCCCCAAGGTGACCCGTGGCCCCCAGCCCGAGCCGCCC
>NW_005359516.1:279381-308858 GCF_000412655.1 Myotis brandtii | reverse complement strand
CCTCCCCGCCGCGCGTTGCTCGCCGGACTTCAGCCTGACAGCTGCCCCGGCCTCCCACCCCCAGGCCCGCTCCTGCCGCTGGTTGGCGAATGGGAACGAGGCCCACGGCTGATTGGCTCCGACGCCTGCTCTTCTAGCCACACTTTCTACCTCTGCGCCTTTCCCCACTTCCTACTGGTCGAGAGAAGTGGGGCCGAGGGCTGATTGGTCTAAACTCTTAACAGCAACTGCGGCCCCCACTCGGCCCCGCCCCAGCATTCCTCAGTTTGGATTGGACTCTGCGCGCCCTCCAGGGATGGTGGGTGGACTGGCAGGGGATGACCAGGAACGAGGTGGGCACCTGGCAGCACTCGCTTCAGCCGCCGAAAGTCCTGATCATCAGCTCTTGCGGTCTCGGCGGGATTCTCCCCGCGGCCGCCTCACGGCGTGATTTGCCTTCTCCCAGTTCGCTTTCCTCCTCCCCGACCCCCTCCTGGGAAAGATACGCATCTAGCGCCCAGGTGATCGCCGGCGCCCCTCCAGCTCGCCCCCTGCCCAGTCCCACCAGAGCTTGCGCGGCCCCAGTGGAAGCGCTGAGGACGCGCGCGGCAGGTGCAGCCAACCCTCGAGGAGGCTCTGGCCAGTGCAGAGCCGGAAAGCGGACATTGGGACCCGGTGCCCACGACAGCTTCTCTACCACTTTCTGTGCAATTGTGGCTTTGGTTACCTTTCCTAAGCTCCCAGACTCAGCGTCCTCGTCTGTAAAATGTACGTGATAACAATACCAACGCAACAGGGTTGTGAGCATTCAATGAAAAAACTCATGTTAAGAGCTTACTTAGCATAAGCTTGCTCCACAGTCAGCGTTCAATAAATGTTTGCATTTATTTCATTCCTTGGTCTGGCGTCCAGGGCGAGGAGATAAGATGGAATTAAGGATAGTAGGTGTCGCGGGCCAAGCAAGGATCTTTCATGCTCACGAAGAAAAAAAAAGGGGCACGACCAAAATGTGGCGAATCTTCCATAACCAAAGTTTCTTGCCAGAGCGCCCTCCGAGGCTCCGCCTCTAGCCCTTCTAGCCACACCGACTCTCTGGTAGCGAACCATAGAGTAACGGAAGTGACCCGTTCCCTTCCTCTACCGGTTTAACGCTGGTCGAACCTTCTGGGGACTTATCTGGCGCACGGCATTGTGGGGTTGCTGGGCGGCCCGGAGGCAGAGCTAAAGAGAGGAGTAGCGGGCCACAGAAGACGCTTCCAAAATGATGGTGAGTGGTGTCTCCCGTATCCTTCGCCATCCGCCGTCTTCAGCCGCCATCTGGCCCGTGGCTGGCGCCGCCTGGCTGGCACCTGACCCTTAGGGCTCTCCTCTGCCTGCTGATCCTGTCCTCCCCCGATCTCCTGTCTAGGGGCGACCCCGGCCCGCCGCGGCCTGGCTGGGCCCACGCTCGGAGCCAGGGCCCTTGGCGAGTATTGAGGGGAGGCTGTGGTCGACCGGGTGGGGACTACATGTCCCAGGGTGCTTCAGGGCAGCGGACCCGCGTCGGGGACCCGGCTTTTGAAGCCCCCCACAGTCGGGACCTGTGTTAAACTATTACGGGTTGAACAAACATAAGCAGTCGGTGGCCAGATCTGGAAGCCCCGGCTGCCTTAGGAAATGCGGGTGTGAAGAAGGTGTGCTTCCTAGAATGGGCAGAGCGCACGGTCTCAACGGTGATCTCATTGTACCCCACCCGCCAGTTGGTGCATAAATGGCAGCAGACCTCTGCTCGCACATTCACTCGTTCACTCATTAAACACATGTTTAGTGCCTAGTGAATGTGCCCCGCTGGTTGTTGGGGTGCACACTTCTCAGCCAGGAGAATGGGCAGGGCAGATGGCGATGCTGCATCAGAGGTAGGAAGATTCCGCTCTATCTCCGACCCTGCCTGCGCCTCCGGATTTGACATTAGACCAGAGTTCTCTAGTTGGCCACCTAACGAGGGCCTCTTTTCCTAGATGCAGGGTGTTGGTAAGTCCTGGGCTCCACACAGGGCATCCCTTTCCCTTTATAGTTGCAGGTACTTTTCACCCGCCCTCACCCTCGGAGGCACCTCTTGAATTGCTGTTGAACAGGGCCAGCTTTTAAGGCGGTTGTTTTTTCTTTGGTTTATTTGTGTGGATTTTCTTTGGGGTTTTTTAATTTTGTTTTTCAATTATAGTTTACATTCAATATTATTTTGTACTCGTTTCAGGTGTACAGCATAGGGGTTTGACAATCATACACTTTACAAAGTGTTCCTGGTAGTTCCATTACCCACCTCACCCTGAGGAGGTGTTTGAGGCAAAGCCATGACTGAGAGGCGACTTTATATGCCCTTGGCAGTTCACTCGTTTTGGCCTACCCCTCGGAGTCAGTTCTTGTTTTTTTCCCCGTTCCTGCACCTTCTCCCTGTCCTGTTAGATGTCAAACTGACGCCTAGGAGGTGTTCCTTCTGCGACCAAATGCCCTATGGATCCAAGCTAGAAGGAACCTGGTATCATCTGTTCCCCTCTCCCCTTCTTACCTCCAGTCCTGCCCCTTTTCAGTCCCTTTTCAGCATTACCTATTCCCGAAGGCATCTGCATCTTCTATGCGGAGGCAGCGTAGGAGGGCAGTGGAGAGTAAGGGCTCCCGCCATGCTGAAGGCCTAGGTTTGTAACTCAGCTCTGCCACTTACTCGCTGTGTGACTTTGATTTTGAGCATGTTATTAAATTTCTGGCCCTCAGTCTGTTAGAGGGGGTTAAATTAACCAATACAAAGTGTCCAGCATGTAGTAAGCACTCAGCAAGTGTTAGCTCTTCTGCTCGGTGGTTGCTTGCTTGCTTCTCCCTGTAACCCATCTTCCTGCCAAGGCAACCATGAGTTGGATCAAAACCAAGTTTTGTCTAGTGGTAAAAACCTACACCAAGGGGCTCCAGACCACCACAGTGGGTTTTTCTGTTTTCCTCCTATATTGGCTGCTTATGTGAATGGGAAACTTATTTACCCACCTCACCCTGAGGAGGTGTTTGAGGCAAAGCCATGACTGAGAGGCGACTTTATATGCCCTTGGCAGTTCACTCGTTTTGGCCTACCCCTCGGAGTCAGTTCTTGTTTTTTTCCCCGTTCCTGCACCTTCTCCCTGTCCTGTTAGATGTCAAACTGACGCCTAGGAGGTGTTCCTTCTGCGACCAAATGCCCTATGGATCCAAGCTAGAAGGAACCTGGTATCATCTGTTCCCCTCTCCCCTTCTTACCTCCAGTCCTGCCCCTTTTCAGTCCCTTTTCAGCATTACCTATTCCCGAAGGCATCTGCATCTTCTATGCGGAGGCAGCGTAGGAGGGCAGTGGAGAGTAAGGGCTCCCGCCATGCTGAAGGCCTAGGTTTGTAACTCAGCTCTGCCACTTACTCGCTGTGTGACTTTGATTTTGAGCATGTTATTAAATTTCTGGCCCTCAGTCTGTTAGAGGGGGTTAAATTAACCAATACAAAGTGTCCAGCATGTAGTAAGCACTCAGCAAGTGTTAGCTCTTCTGCTCGGTGGTTGCTTGCTTGCTTCTCCCTGTAACCCATCTTCCTGCCAAGGCAACCATGAGTTGGATCAAAACCAAGTTTTGTCTAGTGGTAAAAAACCTACACCAAGGGCTCCAGACCACCACAGTTCGTTTTTCTGTTTCCCTCCTATATTGGCTGCTTATGTGAATGGGAAACTTCCGTCACCAAAAATCCTCCTTGCTGTCATCGAATTAGTCCTTGATATTCTAGAAGCCTTCTCTGCTTGGAAGGGAGGTGAAAGGGTCCCCTGAAACCTTGGTACATCTTGGATAGAAAGTATTATCCTTGCCTTTGGTGTTGAACACTGTAAGCTTTGGAGTATAAAGGCCTGTTGTGGTTTTGTAGAACATCATGCTTAATAATTTTTAAGAAGGATGAACAGGAAGATTATTAAGCTGAAATTATCATTCCTTCCATGATACCCTTGGCAGATCACTGGATTCTGCAATTATTTCTCTACTTGAATAAAAATGAGTGAGATTAAAAAGTAACTTGGGGACAGCTCTGGCCAGGTGACTCAATTAATTGGAGTTTTGTCCTATACACCAAAAGGTTATGGGTTGGATCCCCAGTAGGGGCACATACAGGAGGCAACCCATCAATGTTTCTCTCTCTAAGAATCAGTAAGCCCGGCCAGCATAGCTCAGTGGTCGAGTGTCAGCCTATGAACCAGGAGGTCACAGTTCATTCCCAGTCAGGGCACAGGCCAGGTTTGTGGGCTCAATCCCTAGTGTGGAGAGTGCAGGAGACAGCCAATCAATGATTCTCATCATTGATGTTTCTATCTTTCCCTCTCCCTTCCTCTCTGAAATCAACAAAAAATATATATATTAAAAAAATAAAAACCAATAAAACATGTCTTCAGGTAAGGATTAAAAAAATAATAAATTGCTGTAAGAAAATTTGTGTCTTTCCAAAGATATAATATGTATTCCTGAGATGAAATATCTTATTTTAAAAAGTAACCTGGGGACAGAGCAGGGCTTTCCATAGCAGTGCCTGCCCCTGGGGAAATGATGGAAGAGGACCCATCCTCTTGACCTGATTGGCTCAGTCTAGCTCTGCCACCTTTCCCTCCCCATAGGATCTCTACCCAGCCTGTCATTCTCTAGGGCCTGCAAACATGGGGTAGTTGGGGACAATGGCCAGCTCCTTCCCAGCCCTTCTTGCTTTGTACTGAAGAATTCTCAGTGAATGCAATGCCAGCACACTGCCAATTCTTTCCCAAAAATAAGAAGCCAGTGTATCTTACTTCATCCTTACTTCAAGCACTTTTGAGCATGTGTATTTAACGGTTGAATTTTCAGCACCAAAAGCTGCTGAATATCATTCCATATGTGGCCAAACCTAGGCGCACTGCAAATTGAGATTGTTATAGCTCTTACCTTTGGGAAGCTCATATTTTAAGAAAGGATGGCAGTATAAAAGCTGCGCACAAGAGGAAGCAAAGGCAGAGTTAGGGGCTCCCCTGTTGAAGACTCCCATTAGCTGTTGAGAAAACTTCCTGGAAGAATTGGGGCTGTGAAGAATTCCTGGCCTGATGTTTAAGAAAGTAGTATTGGTACAAGTGGCAGGTGGCTCTTGTAGATGGGGGTACAATTTGGAGGTGGAGGTGAGAAAGGGTCCACAAAAGTGTTGGATAAGTTAACCTGTTGGGGGCATAGAAGAATCTGTTGAAGGCAATAGGAAGGGAGTGGAGACTCAAGTTGGTTTTTTATTTGAAGTTACGACTTCATCTGAGGCAGAGGTGGACCAGAGAAGATTTGAGGCTGCCATGAGGAATAATTAGCCGGGACTGGGAGAAGGTGGGGTTTCCAGGAGATACTTCTTTCCTTACAGAAGGTGCAAGGGCCCAAAAGAATGCTGAGTATAGAGAAACCATTTCTTGAGGTGAGACTTGGGACACTACCATGAAAAGGAAGGAATTTTCCCTCCACCCTATGCCTGGTCCCAGATGTAGGGGGTTATCTAATAAGCATTCTTTTTAAAAATAATAATAATAACAATGTGTGATAAGCTCATTAGAGAAAAGAAACAGAACAGCAAATATACAACTCAGTGTCAAAACCCTCTTTACTAACACTCTCTTTCTCTTTAGAGTTTGTTGGGCATCTTTCCGGCTCCTTTATGCATTTACATTTTATATCTTGCCTCTTCTTAACTATTTCCTAGTGATTTTTTAAAAAAATGTAAATCAGGTTATGCCAGTCCTCTGCTGCAAGTCTTCCCAGGGCTCCCCTTTGTAGGAGCAAAATTTAAGCTCCTTAGCACAGTCTACAAGTGAGTATGTGGTCTGTTTCCTCCTGCCTCGTCAGCCTCATTCACTGCTCTCCAGCTGCACTGGTCAAAGGACTGGAACTTCTTAAGCAGTTGTCCTGTTAACATGGTGATGGAATCCTCATGGGCCACTAGCCTTTGTGGTGTGTGAATTCCTGACTTCTTATTGTTAGGGTGAGACAGTCCTTACTTGCCTGTGCCGCCCCCCTCAGACACCTGAAGTACCCCTAGGGGTGGACGTGGGCAAAAGCTTTCAAACTTTATATTGCGCTCCATAACTAAAGTTTAAAGCATAGCCTAATAGCACGCATATAACAAAGATTTTGAACAGTGTTTACCCTTAATATATTGTTTCATACAAACACATAATTAGTCACAGTCACTGGGAAGACTGGGTCTGGTTCATGAACTCAGCGTTACATGTCAAGCTTGGATGCAGGGACAGGGCACTCTGGTTTGCTAAGCTGAGAGATTACTGTCTGTGCTAATGATCAATGGCGCAGAGGTATTTAAGCAAGCCCTTTAAAATAAGTATCCCTGACTTCCAGCGTTTCTAAAGCAGGTCTGCAAATTAAACCTCTAGAGATAGTGACTGTTTTGGAGGCCATTGCAAAATAGGAAGAGAAAAACTTCTTTGGGGTATCTGATTGGAGATGAGTCACAGGAAGCTCTATGGAGCCAGCATGAGAAATGGAAACGTTGCTGTGTGAATTAGATTTGTTGTCACTTTGTGAGGCAGACAAAGGTGCTATTTGCTTCTCTGCCTGACTGCTTTCCTACATTCCAGCTAAACATTGGTAAAGCTGCCTGCCTGGGCATCTCCAGGACAACTCCTGAAGCTATTGACACCTCAGTTTTGCATCAGTGCCCCATCTACCTCTCTAGGATTAAGCTGTAATGCAGATAAGTGGATGTTTTGCTGGAGGGTGAATGCAGAGCAAGGCCTGCTGCTTCCTCCTGTGCCATGCCCTAATTCTTCAGAACAGAATGGGGTCAGAGTTGAAAAGGCTATGCTCATTTAGCTGGGCACTGGAGAACACATCTCTGTTTGATTTGCCCTTTTAAACAAAATCTGTTCTTCTCAAACCATTTTCTAGCACACCTACCAGGTGTGCTGTTGTCTTGGCCATGTCTCTGGAGATAGAGGCTGTTTCGGGGGTAGATGTCGTGGACCATGGGGGAATGTGATTTTCAAAGATATTTCAGTCATGGGGGAGATGGGAGCATTTTCCCTCGCCCTTCTCTCCTTATGACTCATTGTAACAGATGATTTTTAAAAGCAGTCAATTGCTCTTTCTTTTCTAGCCCACACCAGTTATCCTGTTGAAAGAGGGGACTGATAGCTCCCAAGGCATCCCCCAGCTTGTAAGTAACATCAGTGCCTGCCAGGTGATTGCTGAAGCCATAAGAACCACCCTGGGCCCCCGTGGCATGGACAAGCTCCTTGTGGATGGCCGAGGTAAGTCTGCAGGCTCCTCAAGGCAGTGTGCAGGACAAGGCTTCTGGGGAGTGCTGGGGCTAGCAGAGGTTGGCATCAGAAAACTTACTGCTTCAGATCTCTGAGGGATTGCTCACTATGAAGTGGCTCCACTTCATACATAGTCCTGAATGCTGAGCCCTGGGGGGATATATGGGAGAAGCTGGGCTCAGAAGACTGTTGCCTTGTAGAGAGATACAACCTAGAAACATGTGATCCCTCCCATTGTATCATGGTGCCAAGACAAAGGGCAAGTTCCCTTTTGTGTTTTAGTGTATTAATTGACATGTGAGATACCAGGTTATTAACTTGGTTAAGAATATCTAAATGATTACTCATTGTCATTTAAAAAATATTTTGTACATCCATCTGAGGTGTGCCAAATGCTGCTCAAAGAAAAGTAGGTGCTCAGAGTCTTTGGAAAATTGCCGTGTAGGAAAGTTTAGCAGACTAGTGACTTTAGGTGGCCTTTTGTGCACAGAACTCTCTATAAAAAGATGAGCTTATTTGCACCATGGTGCCCTCTGCCCCATCCTAATAAAGGGTGCATGGGCTCCAAGTCCAACTAGAGACCTTTTAAGAAAGGGTCTTTGAATTTTCACTTTGTGTGTTCCTTTGAAGGAAAAGCCACAATTTCTAATGATGGGGCCACAATTCTGAAACTCCTTGACGTTGTCCATCCTGCAGCAAAGACTTTAGTGGACATTGCCAAATCCCAAGATGCTGAGGTAAGAAAATCAAGCAGATAAGTGTAAATGGGGGTGGAAACACATGCCTGCTTGCTCCTTCACTCTCCTCTCTCTAAATGTTTTTTATTTTATATCTAAAATTATAATTTCAAAAGTAATACATTCTTGTAAAAATATTTAGGAGTTAATCTTTTAAAATGTGTACCGTTCTACTGCTTGTACCTGAGATCTTAGGACCTGTGCTGTCATTCATATGAGGTGCTAGGTAAATAATTTAACCTTATAAGATAGGACTGGAAACTCTAAGGTTTCTGGTGTTCCCCCCTTCCCCCCCCCTTTTTTTTATGGGAATAAAATATACATAACAAAATTCATCATTTTAACAGAGACCATTTCTAATACTGGAGTCCTGATAATAAGTGTTGAAAGACAGGTTTGTATTATGTTCTGAGTTATGTGAAAAGGTTTATTAGGACCCAGTAGCCTATAAAATAGTATGGCTTTTTAAAAATTAAAGTGAGAAGAGTCTGAATTTGACCTGTTAATGTCTTCAGCCAGTGAATAATATCTTCTGGCCAAGAATTTGGCAGCTTAGACCCTTTGCTGTAGTGACTCTCTTTCCCCTTGAGAATTATTTACATTACACAATAGATATAAATAAGTTGCACATAAAATTTTTCTAAATCAGAGGTTGGCCAGTTTTCTTGTGAGCTCTTATTCTCCCTCATTAAAAATAGGGTTTAGATGTCATCATAGAAAATGTCATGTAGGAAAGACTAGCAGACTAGTAGTCTGCTTATTCCAAATAGTGTTTAACATATAAAGGGTTTTGGCTGGTCCTGGGAGGTTTGTTTTAGTGCAGTGGTTCTCAACCTTCCTAATGCCGCGACCCTTTAATACAGTTCCTCATGTTGTGGTGACCCCCAATTTCATTGTTACAAATTGAACATAATTAAAGCATAGTGATTAATCACAAAAACAATATGTAATTATATATGTGTTTTCCGATGGTCTTAGGAGACCCCTGTGAAAGGGTCGTTTAACCCCCCCCCCCCCAAAGGGGTCGCGACTCACAGGTTGAGAACCGCTGTTTTAGTGGGATTTGGCTGGAAAATATCTTTTTTGTAAACTCCTGTAGTACTTTGTACTCCTTAAAGAATATATATGTCATGCCAATTGCTACCATGGTTATTTGTGACATATAAGATTTTTTAAAAAAATGTAAATCAGGTTATGCCAGTCCTGTGCTGCAAGTCTTCCCAGGGCTCTCCTTTGTAGGAGCAAAGTTTAAGCTCCTTAACACCGTCTACAAGTGAGTATGTGGTCTATTTCCTCCTGCCTCGTCAGCCTCATTCACTACTCTCCAGCTGCACCTCCTTAAAGAATATATATGTCATGCCAATTGCTACCATGGTTATTTGTGACATATAAGCATTGTTATTACAAGCATGACTAGATTGTCTTACTTACAGTGCCTTGTATGTAATAAATTATCAGATAATTTGCATATATGATTTCCTATCCCAAGGAAACTTAATTGTCCAAATTAGTCTTCTTTGGGGAATGGGCCTGGCTGGGGAATTAATTTTGTAGCTAAGGACCATTTGATGGAATGGACACCTCACTACCATCACCTTCTATTTATTGCAAACACCTATGCTTCCAAATTAAAGCTCCACACTCATTTAAACAGTGCCCAGTTGAAGTGGGTAGATTGCCTGAAAATGGAGTTGGGGCTTTATCCCTGAACATGAGAAAACATGAATTTCCTGTCATCCTCTTCCAGGTCGGTGATGGCACCACCTCAGTGACCCTGCTGGCTGCAGAGTTTCTGAAGCAGGTGAAACCCTATGTGGAGGAAGGCTTGCACCCACAGATCATCATCCGAGCTTTCCGAACTGCCACCCAGTTGGTATGGGAGTACCGGCTAACTTGGCCTTGTGCCTGGGCACCTTCATATTTCTCTTAGGATAATACCTGTACTGGGGGGTAGAGAAGACTGGGAAAAGTTCCTTGGACATTTTCTGTATTCTCCCTAGGAACCTCAGTCCTACCATTCAGTAGCTATTTGATTAGATATTTGATAGAGTGTGATGTAGATATGTTGTAGGCTCCAGTAAGTGAGAGCTATTTTTGTTTTTGGGTAGTACTTCATGGCACATCTTGAGATATATGTATATATTATATTATATAACATCTAATTAATATATAAAGTGCTAAAAATTTTGTAGATGTTTTTCATGAGCCAGAAGGTTTGGCTTGATCTAGTGTCATAGCTTGTTTTCACTCATTTGTTTTAGTGTGTTACCCGCATATCCAGAGCTAAATCCTGGGCATATTCTTATGATTCTTCAGCACTATAGCTATTCTTCATTTCAGGCTATGGGAGTTTTCTAAACTATAAAGATTTATATTTTCTGGGCAACTGCAACATAAAAACGTTGTTTCAACTGTAGAGTAGAATCGCTTAAGATTTGGGAGTAAACAGATTAGATTTTAGTGTGTTACCCGCATATCCAGAGCTAAATCCTGATGATTCTTCAGCACTATAGCTATTCTACATTTCAGGCTATGGGAGTTTCTAAACTATAAAGATTTATATTTTCTGGGCAATTGCAACATAAAAACGTTGTTTCAGCTGTAGAGTAGAAATGCTTAAGATTTGGGAGTAAACAGACTAGGGACTAGCAAGAGAGGTTGGCGTCCTCTTCTCCAGTTTGTAGCATGAGAGGCTCACTCAGCTTCTGTTCTTGGCAGGCAGTTAA
Organism: Myotis brandtii; assembly: GCF_000412655.1. Classification (NCBI taxonomy): domain Eukaryota; kingdom Metazoa; phylum Chordata; class Mammalia; order Chiroptera; family Vespertilionidae; genus Myotis; species Myotis brandtii. The sequence continues at coordinate 298,114 of NW_005359516.1, read as the reverse complement.
CAAGATCAGAGAGATTGCCGTGACCGTGAAGAAGGAAAATAAAGTGTAAGTTTGTGGTGGGACTTGACTCTCTATGGCCAAATGGGATGCAGAAGCATGTTGTGATCCCTACGTGGGCCCCGGGGCTATTTGGCTCTTGCTAGACCCTGGCTGTGCCCCAGCCCACATTGCTCGAAATAGGCTGGTAGACTATAGTTTAAAAGCTGTCACACATGTGGTCTTTGACTGCAATCACCATCTGTCACTGATAATATGCCCTAAAGATATAGAAGTTGGTGAGGGCTGATTTTAGTGGCAACCACCCCCACATTGCAGTAGAATCAGACAAGAGAGGCTTTCAAGGCCTGATGCAGGTTCCACCCTTACGTCCCAGGGAGCAGAGGAGGCTGCTGGAGAAGTGTGCCGTGACTGCTCTGAGCTCCAAGTTGATCTCCCAGCAGAAAGCCTTCTTCGCGAAGATGGTGGTGGATGCAGTAATGATGCTCGATGATTTGCTGCAGCTTAAAATGATTGGCATCAAGAAGGTGCAAGGTGGAGCCCTAGAGGTAAGCCTGCTGTGGCCTCCCCAGGAGGCTCCTGCTTTCACATGGACCCTTCAGACAGTTTCATATAGGAGGGGAGCGCACATGACAGGCAGGTTTGGGCTGTATTCTCCACACTGCCACGGCAGGCTGTGACTAGATATATTCTGGAACCTCTATGGACCTATATTTACTTGTCAGCAGAACAATGTGGATTGAACTGGCTGAGTTTCCGAATCTCAGTGCTGATGTGGGGGAGGGAGGAGGGCTATCTCTGACCCTCTCAATGAATGAATCTGAGCAGTACAGTTCATTCTTCTCTAAGTGATAGAGCCATGCTCTTCCTTCTTTTATTCATCCATTTTGAATAGATGATACATAGTTCAAACTGTATTAAAGGACCTGAGGAAAAAATAAATATTCCCTATACCATTCCTGCCCTGGATTCTACCACTATTAAGTGTGTGTCCTTCCAGAATAATCTGTGCTTCTATAAACATGTGTAAATATTGCTTTTTTTTCTTTTCTTTTTTTATTCTCACTTGCGGATATTTTTTCCATTGATTTTTAGAGAGAGTGGAAGGAAGGGATGAGGGAGAGAGAAAGAGTGAGGGAGAAACATTGACGTGAAAGAGACACCGATTGCTTGTCTCCCATCTGACTAATTTCTGCTGTCATCTTGATTCAGCTCAAGTCTCATCCTCTTTAGGAGGCTGTGAATTTGAATGACATGGGAGTCTGTTCACTGATAGGCTACAGTATTGTAGGTCAAGATTGTAGGTTAGCACAGACTTGGTCATTTAGTAGTAAAAAAAAAGAGAGAGATCTGAGATATGAATCTAAGTCTCCTTATAGTGCTGAAGTCAATCCCAGGTGCAACATGCTTCTTATTATGCCCTGATAGTAACTTCAATCCACAGGAAGCTCTGTTATTGAAAAGAGGTAGAAGTTCATGTTTTGAGGGATTGAGATGTGGGAAGCTACAGTGATGACCTGCGAACTGTGCAGGAAATTTCCTACCCTTATGATCTTTTGGCTTCATCTCCTGGGCAGAGGACGCATCTAGGCTGTAGCAGATGAATGAGTGTGTGTGTGTGTGTGTGTGTGTGTGTGTGTGTGATAGGTAGGGAGGGGTATGTGTAGGTGTGTGCAGTAGGAGATGACCAGGGGGTTGGTAGTTGTGGTTGAAGGGGAAGAAGGCATTGGGCAGCCTATACCTTATTCATAAATGGCTGGCTCCTTTCCTGGCATGTAGGTAAATGCTTTAAGCACTATCCCTCGGCACTTCTTTGAAGGCCAGTCTTAGAAGACAGCCTGAACAAGCCTTTCCCATGCTTAGCTTCTTATTTTCCTTATACTGAAGGGACAAATGGAAAGGTTTTGTTACAACAGTGAAATAAAGACATGGTTAACTCAGATTCACAGGAATGGACATGCGTGGTCCAACACACCACCAGCTTGCTTTCATTTCATTCCATTACTGAACTTTTGAACTGTTTATTTTTTTGAATAGGAGTCCCAGCTGGTAGCTGGTGTTGCATTCAAGAAGACTTTCTCTTATGCTGGGTTTGAAATGCAACCCAAAAAGTACCACAACCCAAAGATTGCCCTTTTAAATGTGGAGCTCGAACTGAAAGCTGAGAAAGATAATGCTGAAGTCAGAGTCCACACCGTTAAGGTAGGCCCCACCAACTGGCAGTGGAGTGGAAATGGGCAACTGTCTGGGCCAAAGCCTCGGCTCTTGTGGTTGTCTGTTTTCCAAGCTTCTGTGGATCCCTTTATCCTCCTGTCACCCTAAACATGGATGACTAAATGCGGGGCCTGTACTCGCCGAGTGACCTGGGCTGGAGGAGATTGGGAGAGGACAGACCTGTTGAAATATTATCCTCTGGCCCCGAGAAGGGGCTGGCAGGGGCTCTCTAACTATACAGTGAGCCTAGTATTTTGACTCCTTTGGTTTGGGCAGATGGGGGCTCCTCCCCTGTTAGACTGGGTCCCACGCTGCAGGGACAGGTGCGCTCCCATCACTGACAGAACCAAGGCTGTCTCTGGAGTAGCGTTGTTACCACTATAAGCAGGTACTCTGGGGAATGTGTCCCCAACACAGAACGGCCTTTGGGGGGAGGGGTCTCATCCTTGGGAACTCCATGGGTGAGTGAGTGCCTCAGAAGAGGCACTGAACTCTTTCTCACCCCTTGGCATTGCCAGCTCTCGAGTAGCTTCTAGTCCTGGGGTTACTTCCTGCTTTTGTGTTTGAAAGTTTTAGGTTCCCTAAGTTACCTTACAGGGTCCCTGTTTACTTGGACTGTGAAGAGCTATTCTGTTTATCCCTGTTAATTCCCAAATAGCACACTTTTATCATGGGAGATACATTTTAGCCCACTTTATATGCTGACCTCCACTCCAAAGCATCCTCATCCTTTTCTGGGTCTCTTCAGGATTATCAGGCAATTGTCGATGCTGAGTGGAACATTCTGTATGACAAGTTAGAGAAGATCCATTGTTCCGGAGCCAAAGTCGTCTTGTCCAAACTCCCTATTGGGGATGTGGCCACCCAGTACTTTGCCGACAGGGACATGTTCTGTGCTGGCCGGGTGCCAGAGGAGGACCTGAAGAGGACAATGATGGTAACGCACTGTTCACTGGCTGCTTCGTGGCCTGGAGGGGTTTTCACTTACCTCTGGTGGGCAGGGTGCACAGTTCGGTTGGTGTGTCAATCCAGGCCTGTCTTCTTAACTCTTTGCCTTGGAGCACTTCATTGCCAGTGTGCATGTGCTCGGATATGAAAGTTACCTAACCAAAACAAGTCAGGGAACCCAGCACTAAAGCTGTGATTAGCTGAATACACTCAAGTATTGATGCTTCCAGCCAGGTTTCCTTCCTTCTCCAGTGTCTCACCAAAGTCACCTTAAGTCAGCACCGGTCCTCACTTCACTGCTGGGCCCAAAGCATCCTAGTTTGGGGAGGGCTCTCAAGTGAACCAAAGGGTCCCCATCTCCTTTTAACTAGGCCTCTTTGCCCTTAGTTCTATTTTGTTTTCTTCTTTCAGAGGGGCGAGGGTCATCGAGGTCAAGGGTGAGGTGGGTTATCCAGTGCACAGGGCTGTGGGCACCGTGGCAGAGTCCAGCATGGGAACTGGCTTTGAGACTGGGCAGCAGGAAGTTTGTTGGCCTGGTGTGAGCCTTCGCTGCTGGATGATCTTGCCTTCTTGTGCTCCTCAGGCCTGTGGAGGCTCCATCCAGACCAGTGTGAATGCTCTGACAGCAGATGTGTTGGGCCACTGCCAGGTCTTTGAAGAAACTCAGATTGGAGGCGAGAGGTGAGCATCTGGGCAGAGCCGCGAGACTTGCCTGAGTCTGGCCTCCTGCCATGCTTTGGGTGTGGGAAACAGCATGTGCTACTCGTTTTGAGTCTTACCTTTTGGGGAACAAAGAGCCCAAATGTAGAGTGTTTGGGGAGGGAAGATTACATTGGGTCTAAAGTTTGACTCCATAATCTTTTATGTCCCATTGGTATAGCCCAGACCTTCCTAAGAAGGTGTCTTTTACAGGTGGGATTGGGGAACCTTAGTGAGAAACAGAAGTGCAGCTGCTGAGTGTTGGGAGGGTTTGGTGAGGTCAGAACACAGCGGGCTGGCAGCAGACAGGAGCTCACGTGTGTGTACGATTTGACCCTGGATGTAGGTACAATATCTTCACTGGCTGCCCCAAAGCTAAGACTTGCACCATCATCCTCCGCGGTGGCGCTGAGCAGTTTATGGAGGAGACAGAGCGGTCCCTGCACGACGCCATCATGATTGTTAGGAGGGCCATCAAGGTACTGGGCTGGTGGCTTCCTGCCTGCACAGCCCATTCTCCCTCCCAAGCCAGTGAGACCCTGGATTTGTGTGGTGATCCCTTGCCTGGGTGGAACTCAGGCCCTTACTTGCCTCAAAAATCATAGAGAAATAGCCTCGGTCTCTCAAAAGAGGTCCTGCTGCCTTAAAGGCTAAGACTTGTTCTTGTGAGCAAACTGAGGGGCTGAGGCAGTCAGCCATTCCAGGGACTGTGCCAGTGTCCTCGAGCTGCAGGCGACCTTGAAGATGGTCAGAAACCATAAAGTTCCCTGGTGGATGTGGGGATGTGCTAGACAAGGGCCATGTTTGGGCTTCCTGGAGCTTGGGAGGAGGGAAATAATGAGGGACCACTCTCTGGGCTGGGGGACCTACTGGCTGAGTGGCCCAACTTTTCTGTGGCTGGAGCTTGGACCAGGGGGACCACTGGTGTTGAGAGATGGGTCTGGTCTCTACAGAACGACTCAGTGGTGGCCGGTGGCGGGGCCATTGAAATGGAGCTCTCCAAGTACCTGCGGGACTACTCCAGGACCATTCCTGGAAAGCAGCAGCTGCTGATCGGAGCCTACGCCAAGGCCTTGGAAATCATCCCACGCCAGCTGTGTGACAATGCTGGCTTCGATGCCACAAACATCCTCAACAAGCTGCGGGCTCGGCATGCCCAGGTGGGTGCTTCCTCTCCTTGGGGTCCAGGCATTTGGAGGGATGGGCTAGATTCTGTGTGGGCTTTCACCATTCAAACTCTGTGTTCAGCCCAGGTGACAGCGCTGAAACTAAACTCAGTACCAACTGTGCTTCCTCTGAGGGCAGAGGCAAAGCCACAGTGCCGGGACTGGAGGTCCCAGGTTTCTTAGTGCTTCTACCAGGAGTGATCACTCCTCATGGTGCGAAGAGAGGAGCCCTGTGGCCCCTGCCTGAAGCACACACTGGGGAAGCACTCAGAGCCCTGCTGACACTCAGCCCAGCCATGGCTCTGCCACCTCTCCGAGAACTTCGTTTCTTCATTTGTTATTTAGCAAATATTTCTAAGTGCTCGGCACTCTGACAGCAGCAATACTCAGTGAGCAACTTTGTGTCTGACTTGACGCTTTACCTCTGTTTCTCAGTTCCTCATCCAATGGGGACTGATGGAAACAGTGCAATGATACAGTGAGACAAGGGATTGAAAGAGTTCCTCTTGAGAACCATGCATCCTCAGGTGACCTGAGGTGGGGCCTCCCCAAAACAGGGAAATACCTAGGAGATGGCCAGAGCTCTTGTGTGCTCAGCACGTCCAAGGTTTGCGTGGTTGATTGGCAGGGGCAGGGGTGGGAAAAAGGCGGACTTCCAGGTTCCTGTTCTGATGCCACAGGCCGATGCCTTCCTCAGGGAAGTGCCAGCAAGTTCAGAGTCAGGGTTCCTAACTTTTGGAGGGAGGGGATGCCAGAAGAAATTTCATAGCAGTTCCATGTACCTCCCCTCTTTTTCCAATCTTTCAGGGGGGCGTGTGGTACGGGGTAGACATCAACAACGAGGACATTGCTGACAACTTTGAGGCCTTCGTGTGGGAGCCAGCTATGGTGCGGATCAATGCCCTGACTGCAGCCTCGGAGGCTGCGTGCCTTATCGTGTCTGTAGATGAAACCATCAAGAACCCTCGCTCGACCGTGGACGCACCCCCAGCTGTTGGCCGGGGCCGAGGTCGTGGCCGCATCCATTGAGAGGCATCCCACCCATCACCTAACTGGCTGGCAGGCTGGCTGCTGGGCAAGCTTACTCTCCCTGTCTTGTCTTGGCTAAATGGTATGAGAAAGGGGTCGGGAGGGATTGGCCCACCCTGTTCTAACTGGCGGCTATTTAAATAAACTTCCAATTCACTTTGCAAATTATTTGGGGACAGGAGTTTTACTCGTAAATGTGTTGACTGCAGCTCTGGATTTTAGCTTTGTATGCAGTCACCCAAAAGGTAGAAAAATTCTCTTCCCTCCTTCGGGCTGTCTTCAAAGCCTCTGGTCGAGTAAAGGCAGAGTGTGCAGCAGGGAGCTCCACCTGAGTGGCCCAGGCCCTGAAGTTTCACTTTGGTAACTTTCTCAGTCCCACAAGTGGCTGGGAAATGTGGAGTCGCTTCCTTTTCTCCCAAGTTTATCTTACCCAGCCCTGGCCTCGCCAGGCACTGCTCCCAGGATTTTCTAGGTTTGAGTAAACGTGTTACAGACCTTGTCTGCCCCTCTATCTCCATATTCTTTTGGTTCCATCTTTTGGTCCCTCAGTAAAGATCCTGAGGTTGAGGGCCTTGGAGGAATGTCTTAGGCCATATCCTTTTTAAACTATAGTGACTCCTTAGCAGTCCATTGAGGGGGTGGCTGAAGGAGCACCCCCCTGGTCTCATTAAGCTCCCTTCTGAACAGGACAAGTTTAAATTGGCCAGCACAGATCTATGGAAAGCAGGATCTAACTGTCTCTTGTCTGTGCTAGTCCTGAGGTCTGGCCTGCAACTAGCTGTCATTGGTCCTTGTGGAAGTCATATTGAACCACTGAAGCTTTTGCTGCTTGGTACTGGGAAATGATTTTAAATATATATATATATAATTTCAGAGAGAGGAAGGGAGGAGAGAAAAAAACCTCAATGATGAGTGAGATTCATTGATCGGCTGCCTCCTATACCTATATTTATATATATTGATTGCAGAGAGAGGAAGGGAGGAGAGAAAAAAACCTCGATGAGTGAGATTCATTGATCAGCTGCCTCCTGTACCTCCCTACTGGACATCAAGCCTGCAACCCAGGCAACCCAGGCGTGTGCCCTGACTGGGAATCGAATTCTAACCTCCTGGTTCATGAGTTGATGTTCAGCCACAGAGACACACCAGCCAGGCATGATTTTTATTTGTTTTTTGTTTTGTTTTTAATTCCTGAGCCCAACCACTCCCAGTTAGATGGATTCAAAGGTGAAATGGGATATGGACAGATCTAGACTTTGGAATCCCCACATTGCAACCCAGGCATGTGCCCTGACTGGGAATCGAACTCTAACCTCCTGGTTCATGGGTTGACGTTCAACCACAGAGACACACCAGCCAGGTATGATTTTTATTTGTTTTTTGTTTTTTTTTAATTCCTGAGCCCAACCACTCCCAATTAGATGGACTCAAAGGTGAAATGGGGTATGGGCAGATCCAGACTTTGGAATCCCACATCCTAACTTGATAGTCTTAGTGTAAACTAATTTTTCTGAGTCTCAGCTGCTCTAAATGTATAATGAAGATAGGAACAGGGGGATAAGTGCTCATCTACTTATTTGATGCTAGAGCCACACAGTTTAAAGTATAAACACCTGTTGGTTTTTCTGATTTTTAATATTTCATACCTGAGTAATCAAATCGGTGGGGCGACCCCATTGGGTAAAATAGGGAAGTTGAAGCCAGACCATGTTGGGCAATTTGGTGTCTCCCTCGGGCTGAAGCCTGACTGGCTGATCAGAGCCTCCTGAGGATGTGGCCAGGCCAGTGAGGGACTGGGCAGTGCCTGCTGCTCCTGCTGTGCTTGTGCTGGAGTCGTCCTTAAAGGTGGTCTCTCTTGGCTGAGGCAGAAATGGCCCCAGGGCTTGCTGTCCACATACAGACACCGAGAGGGAGGGAGCTGTGGCAGGGGCAGTCACCTGCGTGGCCTGCTCCAATGACGTCTGCAGTCCCGAGACAGGTCTTCTGATGCTTCATTCACCCCGTTGATGCCGTTCTGGTCACCCACCTCTTTCCTGCTTCAGTGCACTTCAGCTGCAGAAAGGCTTGGTGACACAGACCGACAAATATGGCCACCTACCATTTATTGCCCTGAGGCAGATATTCCAGTTTCACCATCTTTTATTGGATACAAAGCCATAAATTTTCTGATGCCTGTGTGAGTCCTCTTAAATACATACACTCAGGTACATTCAGCAAAGGGCATCTATGGGTGACATGGAGCAAAGTGCTGGGATGGTGATGCCTGGTGTGGCAGAGAAGTGGGGCCACTGAAGGCCCCTGGGGACTGGAGGTACAGGCACCACTTAAGAAACAAAATCGAAAAATGCTCTCCACTCCTCTGCCTGATGTGCTTGGGGTGGGGGAAGCCACCCTCTCACGGCTCAGGCCCATTGCAGCCTGGCTGTGCAGGGAAGGCAGGGCGTGGGTCAGTTGTGGAGGTCTCCACCAGCAGTGCCCACTAGAGCCAAGCCTACTCATGCCAGCCAGGAGGCAAGCCTGGGTCACCTCAGGCCTCTGAGTTGAGTGCAAGACCCCTGCCAGGGCAGAGCTGAGGCTGGAAGGCCAAGGCCAAGCCTCCCTGGGGCCATGCCAGTGGTGGCAGGTGAGGCTGGGCCTCATGTGGGGAAGCCTGCCTGATTGTCAGGGCGGTCTTGGGACTGGCCCGGTTCCCAGGGGTTGGGGAGGGAATAGGAGCTGGCTGCCTTAGTTGGCCCTGGTATTCTGATTTCTGATCTCCACCCAATCCTACACCTTATTCTCAGGCAAGGGCTGCAGAACACCACACTTGTCCAGGAATAAATACATATACACGATACACAGCAATATATACAGAAATGCAGGCCTGGGACAAGGCTGGGTGAGCAAGCATGGCCAGCAGGGCTAGAGACATGTGCCAGGCCCCTTGGGGAGAGAAGTAACACTCACCAGGGGTGACATGCTAGGACAGATCCCATCAGTTTGAGTCCTCTGAGCACAAGGGCCCTGCACCCACTCACCATATCTCCTGTTATCACCCCAAGTCCAGCAGGAACTGGGTCTTTGGCACCGATAGTCACTCTGTTAAGGTCTTCCATTTAGCGCCTTAGAAGGACTAGGATGTGGGCAGCTCCCACTTACGGCCCAAAGGACTAGAGGCAGGACCCAAAGACAAAGGACGGAGCCAAACCTTGGAGCCGCAGACCTTAGGAAGGAGGCGGCTTTTCTTTTTTTTAGACAATTCCTGAGGGGCTGGCTCAAACTCCATACACTGGACTAGGAATACCTGAACTGCCTTGATCCTTCAATGGTCTCTCCTGGCAGTTAAAGCCATGGTTCTGGGCAGCCTGCTCCTCCCACTCTGGGATGCAGACATCTACAGCATCTCCTTTGTTCCCTGCCAGTGCAGAGGTGGCAGCCCAAATAAAGCATGACCAAACACTCAATCCAAGTACTCGGAGTCCCCAGGTGCTGGGTTCAGGCTGTATGGCAGGAAGGTGGCCCCACCTATGGGCCCCCTATACATGCCTGGGCCCCTGGAGCAGGCCCTGCCTTGGTTTGCTCTTTGAACCTCCTCTTTGCATCTTGTCAGGTGTGAGATAGGGGCGAGTGAAGGATGGCTGGGCCCTCCATCCATTCCCCGTCATCAGCCCTAGCTATAGGGTTGCCAAAGAACAAATGGAGCATTCCCACCAACAAAAGCTCCCCGCTTAGCAGCAGGGCTCACCCCCCTGAAGAGAAGCAAAAAATAGCATCGAGCTGGTGTGGGTAGAGGCCTGCAAACCTGCCAGTTCTCAGCCACGTACGTCTATTGGCCCTGGGGGCAGGTGTGCAATGGGACATACTATAACCCATGTTCCTGTTGACAGGGGCCTGGGCATGTACAATATATACTCCCATACATCCTTTGCGTGGCTGGACTTGGGGGGTTTTCTGGAAACAGCCAAACCCGTGAGAGGCAAACTTCCCCCCAGCAGGAGAGGGAGTCTTGTTCACTCTGCTGCCTGCAGTGCTGGTGGTGTGCAGGGCTGTCACACAAATGAACAAATGAGTGAATAAACCTACTACTGACATCAGTCCTTTCTCCCACTTCAGCTCACTGCCCGGGCAGACTTCCTTTCCCAGGGCTGATGCCGGGCATCCCGGTGGGCACCCACCCAGGGAGAAACTGCCCAGAGCCTGTATTCAGGGGCAGAGGCTTCCTGGGGCAGAAAAGGTCCCGGTAGGGCAGGCTCTGGCCAAGCAGGGCACCCCTTTGTGCTTTGTCCAGGAGACAGGGAGGGCAGCACCTCTGATCCTGGGGTCATGTGGAGCAGGGCTTTGGAGGGTGCAGTTGGAAGGCAGGACTGATGCACCTAGGACAGCAGGTCTAAGTAGACCTCCGCCTCCCTCTAGGCCAGCAGAGTTGTGCTTCTTCCCATGATTCCTGGGGACAGGGCTGAGGAGGAATCAATAAAGCCAGCTGCTCTGGAATGGAGATACCACACCGCCAAGGCTTCGTGCAGGACAGGACAGGGAGCTGCCAACATGACACCCTTGGTATTTGGGGTCTTCAAAGGGCAGGGCCAGAACAAGCCATGGGAGGAAAAGTCATCAACAATGGGAAGAGCCCGGAGAACTGGGTGTGGAGCCAGGGAAGCGGGGTGCACCGCTGAGTCTGTGGGGCCCAGCTCTGGAGGCCTCACTGCAGGGTAACCCAGGGCTGGCCCTTGATGTTCAAGCTAGGTTATAGCAGAAAGTTGGGTCCCTGGAAAGAACTGAGAAATTGGAGGAACCCTGCCCCAGCCCACCAGCTGCCTAGTGATTAGGGCTGAAAGCCAGTCCTGTGCAGGAGAGAAGGAAACCTTAAGATGAATCTAGGTGAATGAAAGAACTTTCCAAATGAAGGTTGGCAGGACCCACCTCAGCCACTGTGGGAGCTCTGAGGAGGAACTGGGAGACCTGAGTCTTAGTGCTGGGACCTGGTCCTGTGGGGACCGTGAGTGAAACCCCCACTTGCATCCATTCTGTGGCTTCTAAGCCAAGTGGCTCTGGCTTGGGCCTCAGAACTACCCCCAGGCAGAAAACTCCCAACCGAGCCCTTAGCCCATGGGACCAGTTCATTCTTAGCTCGATGGGCCTAGCTTCCTTAAAGGGCTACATCTTTAAGCAAGCTAGCCAGACAAGGAAGCAAACCAAACCAGCCTCCTCCCAGCCTCCCCCAGGCCCCCATACAGAGGTCAGCCAGTGACTGACTTCCTCCCACACAGCCTTGGGGATCCAAAGGCCATCAGAGTCCTGCCCAAGCACCTGCATTAGAAGGCCATTCCTGCTCTAGCCGGTTTGGTGCCGTGGATAGAGCATCGGACTGCAGACTGAAGGGTTCAGGGTTTGATTCCGGTCAAGGGCACATGCCTGGGTTGCAGGCTCAACCTCCCAGTAGGGGGCGTGCAGGAGGCAGCCATTCAATGGTTCTCCATCATTGATGTTTCTCTCTCTCCTTCTCCCTCTCTGAAATCAATAAAATATATTTAAAAAAAAAAAAAAAAGAAGGCCATTCCTTGAGGACGGGAACTGCTTCTCACAGGTGACTGGGTTAGGATTGCTGACAGGTATGGAAACATGCACCTTTTAGCTCAGAATTTAGCTCTTGTGTGTATGGGAAATGTGGTTATTGGGGGAGGGAGGTCTTGCCTATATCAATAGAAACTTTTTTCTCTTCCTGGCAATTTCCTCCTTTGGGAGAGATGGTTTCAATGTCCTGGGGAGAGAATATGGGTGAATGTTTTGCCCTTCCAAGCCCACTCCTGCTACCTCACCTCCGGCTGACACTTGCCCAGACTCCTCGGCCCGTGTGTTATCCTCAGAGAATGTGGACCCAGTCCCCGGTGGGCTGTCTGAAGGGTGCCCCACAGAGGGCGGGGACGGAGCAGGGCCAGGAGAAGAGCCCTCCTTACCAAGTCTGACCTGCCTGGGGCCTAGCAGAGGACCTGACGGGAGGCTGGGCCTCAAGAATGGAGGCCTGCCAGAGCAGCCAAGGGCCACTGGGTGGTTATTGCAGACCCTCAGGGGGAAGACACCAGGTGCTGGTGGTGACAGCTCCTCGCTGGCTGTGCCCAGAAAGCTGCTCCAGCTGGGGATTGGGTAGGGGCAGGGGGCAGCTTCTGTCCGAGCCCCTGCCCTGAAGAGACAGTTCCCAGGGTCAGGCCTGTTGTTCTGCTATCCCAGGAGAGGACAGGAAACCGTCAACCCCTTCCTGGAAGCCAGAGATGACACCAGGCCTCTGAAGGTCTAGTCCAAATCAGGGTCCCTCTGGAAGTCCAAAGAGAGTGCCCTGGGTGGGGCTGGCAGGGGCCCTGCCGCCCCTCACCCGGGTTAGCAGCCGCCTTCCACCTTGATGTGCAGGATCTTAGAGAAGCCGGGCCTCCGTCGCAGGGCCTGCAGAGCAAACCTGGGTTAGTTCTCCTCAGGGCCAAATCCTCAGGGTCACACAGGTGGGGCTTTCTTCACATCACAGACCCAAATCCCCAGCCCCAGCCTAGGGTCATGGGGTCTTGGGTGGCCTCAGAGCCAATTCCTCACCTGGAGTTTTGTCACCATGTCTTCAAACAGCTTCTGGGCCTCGGGACTGCTGGGCTCTTTGAAATAATCAGCAATCCCAATCTGGACCACAATGGACTTGAGGTTCCGGCAAATGCCTGGGAAAAGGTGGGTAAGATAGGAGCCCGAGTTTGGCCGGGCTGCCTCCTCTCCCATCACTAATGAAATCAGAACCTACTGAGAGGCAATCAAATGCCAGGCACTGAGATCATAACCAGGAGAGCAGACCCACACTGCCCCGGGGCTCAACCAGACAATGGGAGCAGGTGGAAGGTGACATCAGAGCAGAGGCTGCGGTGGACTCTGGGAGGATGAGTGGGCAACAGCTGTGCAGGAGCTCTGGGAACTTCCCTGGCAGAAGGGACAGTTGTGCTGTGGCCTGGGCATTTGGAAGTGAATTATAAAGACAGAGTAGCGGAAGTGAGGCTGATGGGTCTCGGCTGGAGCACAGAGGAGGGGAGACAGGGAGCAAACAAGTTGGGAGCTTAAGGGACCGAATGTTGCCATGAAGTCAGGAGAGGAGGAGCAGGAAGGTCAGGAGGCTGAGAGGGTCCTGAAGGTCATGATTTTGAAGGCTGAGCCGTTAGTTCTGGTGGTCAGTCCAAGGCAAGGCCATGAAGCTGAAGGGGAGGGAAGAAGAGGATCCTGGGAATAATAAGGTCAAAGAACCTTTGGTGCTCAGGACCTGAGGTCTTGCCGAGGGTCAAATGGTCTTGGATGATGGTCTCACTTTTGGGTGTGGGCAGCCCAAGCTGGGCACCCATGTCCTCTAAAAGGTGGAGGAATGACCGGAGACGGAGTGGATAGCTGGAGGGAGTGGGGCCAGAGGAGGCATGACTTGCAATCTATACCAGGGAAAGGAGTCTTCCCTCTGAACTGTCCTTGGAGGTTCACACACATCATCTCATTTAATCCTCTCATTCATTCTAGAAATTCAGCTTAGAAAATGGGGTACAGAACCCAGATGTATAGTAACCTGCCGGAAGCCACACAGCTAATAAGCAGTAGAGTCAGAATTGAGACCCAGGTCAGTCAAGCCCCAGAACCTATGCTCTTAACCTGCCTGCTCTCCTGCCTCTGCCCTTGGCTTGGAGGCTCACATAGGGGCCAATGCTGCTGCATAGCTCCTGTCTCCCAACATGGGTAGAGCACAGGGCAATAGATGTAGCTGAACTAAACTACTTGGGCCACATGTTAGAAGGCCTTGAATGCCACACCGGCCTCAGAAAGCATTGGTGGCAAAGCCAGGGCTAGAGCCCTGGTCAGTCTAACCCCAGCACTGTGCTTGCTGACCACGAGTGACAGGGAGCTGGTTATGCTACCTGCTGGCAAGGCATGGTAAGAGGTGACACTTGTACCCCACCCCGCATGCCCCATCACTCACTGTTGAAATGCAGCAGGGCTTTGGGGGTGACGGGGGTGGCCGTGAGCACCAGCATCTCCAGCCCTTTCAGGCCTTCCCGGCAGACCTCAGCCGCCACCTCCTGGGTGATCTCTGACACGTGGTCCAGCTCCAGGACCTGCAGCCTCATGCAGTTTCTTGCTAGGAAGAGGAAGAGGGGAGGTGCTGCTGACCGAACTCTCCAGGTTACCTCCCGCCCACCTGATGCTCCTGCTATCACCCAGGCTGCAGCCCAGAGCTCCTCTGAGATTTCAGTATCGCGTCCATGCCTGCATCCCACTAACCCCCACCCTAGCCCCAAGGAAAAACTTACCGAGTGATGCCAGGCCCTGCACCCCACAGCCGGCACCCCCAACCCCCAGGGCCCTGAGGTGGGGCCAACAGCGACCGATCATCTGCAGGCAACGATTACTGAAGCGCAAGGGCTGCTGGCTGGAGAATGGAGGGAAGGAAGGGCTGTCAGGAAAGCCGCTGGTTATATGACACCCCAAGTCTCATCCTCCTTTGGGATCACCTTCAGGCTCACCCTTGGGCAAGGGCCCCACCAATCACCCCAGCTGCTCAAGTCAGAAACCTGGGATCATCCCTGACTTCCCCTCCCTCATCTCCTGCCAAGGCCCATGGATTCCGATTCCTGAATAAGTCTTCAACCTACAGTTCAGACCATGATCAGTGTTCATCTGGATTATGACTAGACGACCTGCTGCTAAAGGTAAGCCAGTCATTCCTACATTCCCTCACTCAGTCATTCAACAAATGGTTGTAAGTATCTACTAAGCCAAGAACAACTGAGCTAGGCCCTGGGGATGTAGTGGTGACAGTACAGACATGGTCCCTGCCCTGAAGGAGCAGACAGTGGGGTGAAGAGGGGCACAAAGAATGTTACTTGTCTGATGTAACCCCATTTTTTAAGATCTAAAATCCCCAATCGCTTCCCAGCACTTTCTAGATAAAAAATGCAAAAACTAAGCCCCTTAGGCAAGGCCCTCCTGACCTTTTCTGTAAAAAAGCAATAAAATATATATTTTTTTAAAAATGCAAAAACTAAGCCCCTTAGGCAAGGCCTTCCTGACCTTTCCCCGACCTGCCTTTACACACTCACTGCTGGGCTCTGCCTACCACTCACACCAAACTGGCTGTTTCCCTGAACAAGCATCCCTCAAGTCCGCAGGCCGATGCTCTATCCGCTGAGCCAAACCGGTTTCGGCAAACCCCATTTTTTAAGATCTAAAATCCCCAATTGCTTCCCAGCACTTTCTAGATAAAAAATGCAAAAACTAAGCCCCTTAGGCAAGGCCTTCCTGACCTTTCCCCGACCTGCCTTTACACACTCACTGCTGGGCTCTGCCTACCACTCACACCAAACTGGCTGTTTCCCTGAACAATGCATCCCTCAACACTCGCCCAGGCCACAGACATCTGTCACACTCTTGGTACCACAGATGTGGAACGGACATTTCAGCCTCTGCTCTGAGAACCATGAGTCTCGTGGAGACTGAAATATAGAGAAACTGTTGCAAAGTGGGCCATAGCAGGGTAGGGACAAGGTGCAGTAGGAATGAAGGTAGGAGAGCAGTGACACATTCTCCCAGGGACGCTGGAGGGCTTGGGAGGAGTTGTCACGTGAAGAGAGGGCTTGGAGGTCAAGGTGCAGGGAGCAGAAAAGCCTGACATGTTCGAGGAGCTCCAAGGAAAGCCATGAGTGACACCACAGCCTGGACTCACCAACCACCAGCTCTTTTGTACATTTAATACACTGACCACCCTGAACTGCCTTTCACGTGCCAAACCAACCTCCCTAGTGTTCACGCCTCACTCACTGTGGGCCCTGTGGGCTTCATGGACACATCTCATTTGAGCCAGCAACAGTCCTAATAAGGTCAACAGATCCCTAATATCACCTTTACTTTGCAGGTTGAGAAACTGAAGCACAATTGGGTTGCCCAAAGTCATACTCTAGTAACCAGGACATGATGTTAAGCCTTGCTCCTAACACCTAAACACACAGATTGATGAATGCGAATCTGGTCTCCCCAACCAGACGATCGAGTGGGCCTAGATCTGCTCAGTCCTTAGCCGCAGACCCCACCCAACTCTGTCCCCTCCTCACCCAGCCAGGGCTCACCAGGGGTGAAGTGGCGCCACCTGGAGGGAGACTATCTCTCTGCAGCCTGCGCCCAGGGCCCAAATGACCTCATGGCCAACAGGATCTGTGGCGCTCCTGTTGAGAAGAGACAAAGCTGGGGCCACCCACTCTCCCTGGTGGCCTCTGCTCCCTTCCCTGGGACCACAGAGTTCTTGGGTCTCTGCCTGAAAGCCCTGGGAGAAGGGTATGCAGAGCAGAGCCCAGGGACCCCTCTTGGGGATGCTTCTGGTGGGATGGACCCACCTGTAGGTGACGGCCTGCAGAGCGCGGCAGTAGCAGCTGGCCAGCCAGAGCGAGCGGTCAGTGAGGATGTTGGGACAGTGGGAGATGCGCAGGATCAGCAGGTTGCCCCCCGCCGCCTTCAGCAGGGACTCCAGCCCTGCTTCCAGACAGCCCCTGGGGATGGCCAAGAGGTCAGGGAGAGGCTTGTGGCCCCCTCCTGCTCTGAGAAGCATCCCCACAGAATCCTAGGTCTATGGCCCAGGAGCACCCTCCCACCCACCCACACACCCACCCACCACGGCCTCACCGGGTGCTCCGGGCATACTCCTCCTTGCTTTCCTTCTTGCCCCGCTGCCGAGGCTTCAGGTTCTGCAGTGTCAGCGAGTGGGCCTGGGTGCACCACTGAGCCAGCATTGCCAAGAACTGCAGGGAGAGAGGGGTGACCGGGGGTGAGGGGTCTGAACTTGGTTGGCTGGAGGTGGACCAGCTCCAGGATAGGAGCTCCATGAGAGCATTTTAGGAAACCAGGCAAGAGTTGGGGGGTCTTGTAAGGACTGCAAGGACCAAACCTGGAGGGACCAGATGCTGGAAAGCGAGGGGATGGATGTGTGCGTGTGTGTGCGCGTGCGCGTGTGTGAGTTCACAGCAGGGATGAGTGGGAGGGCAGGGAGAGTGGGCAGAAACAGGTACCTTGGAACAGACTCGGGCATTCTCGAGCAGCACTCGCGTCCAGACAGCAGGGTGGCGGGCCACAAAGCGCCAGTCGCGGCAGACCTCGGCGGCATGCAGGAGGGTGCGGGTGTCCAAGTAGGTGAAGATGCAGAACAGGGCGGCTCGCATCTTGAGGATCTCTGGGCTGATGACCTCATTGGAACGTGAGGGGCTGCCCCTCTCTGCTCGCCGACCCCGCCCACTGCCTCCCTCAGAGCGGGCTGCACAATACCAAAGGGTCAAAGGTGAGTGTGGACAATACCCAAGGGTCAAAGGTGAGTGTGGAGGGTCAAAGGCCAGCAGGGCGATGTAAGGTAGGAGCTGCAGGAGGCCTGGGCATGGGGGACCCATGCTGGGGGACCAGTGCCTTGGGAGAAAGACAAGGGCCTCTGCATTCCTCTCTTCTGCGTCACCCCGCCCCTAATTTTGCAAATTAGAAAAGGTAGTCTTTCCTCAAGTAAATTATTTTTAAGATAATATGTCATCGCATAGTCTGAACTCACCCCCTAGATGAGGCAACTGAATCACGTTTGGAGAAGGAAAGGGTTTGGAGGGTTAGGGTATGGATGGACAGAAATGGGGCCTCTGGGAACAGAGGCAGGTGAGAGGCTGCCCAAAGCAGTCACAGGGGCAGCCCACACCCTGACCAGAGCCCTCTCACCTCCTGGCCCTGACCTGTCCGCGTATGTGCATGGCCTTATTTCTATAAGGGAAGGCACCCCTCCTCCAACTGCTTCAGGGGCCACAGAGTCCGGAGCCAACACCTAGCTACTCTCCTGTAAATGTCAGTGAACCCACCACATAAATGGAGCCCTTTTGGTGTGGCATCCTTGTGCACAACCCAACCAGAGTGCCCTGTGCTGCAGCACGCCCTGCTGCAGGAGTTCCTGCCCGGGCTGGCAGGGCGCTGGGTGGGAGTGTCGTTCTCACTGTGGGAAGTCTGGGCTGGGGAAAAAGAGGTGCAGGCGCCCAGGAGATGTGCTGCCTCAGCCCTGTGTCTTCTGAGAGGGCCTGCACCAGGGGAAAGCCTGGCCTCTCTGCCCACCCCCCTAGGACTCACCTGAGAGCCGGCAGCTGCTTACTGGCCCAGCCATAGCAGGCCCAGGGCGGGGGACGTCCGAGGGGCCCTCAGCCTCGGACTCGGTGGTTCGGGAGCCCACGTCCGAAATGTCACCCTCCTCGCCCTCCGTGCTGTGCCGGCGGGGTCTGCGCTGCCAGTTCTGAATGGCCTGGCGCCGCAGGCCTGAGCTTCGAGGGGCCTGAGCCCGCTCTGAGCCACCGTTGGCAGCCGGGGCCCGTGTGCCCACGCCCCCAGGGTTACTGTCCTCCGGGGCCCCTTCTTCTGGCCGGGGCAACTCCAGACTGTCACTGTCGTAGCAGCCTGAGCTCTGGGATGCAGCTGGGACGCGGCTGGAGGCCCTACGGTGGGGTGGAGCAGACGGTAAGGAGAAGGGAGAGGCACCAGGCCTGCCGAACTCCCCATCCCACCCCTAACGCTGGCCAAGGGCAACCCACCCACCCTACTTTCCAAGAGCCCCCTCTGAGTGTGGAAAGGCAGACGGACAGAGGGGACCCAAGGAGGATGGGGAGAGGGGAGACCAGCCATCCAGTGGGCCATGGTGA
>NW_005359516.1:277238-278331 GCF_000412655.1 Myotis brandtii | reverse complement strand
CACTCAAATACACGTATTCATGCTCATTCGCAGGCACACAGTCTGAGAAAGGCACAGTCTCACCAACACATTCAAACACCCCCTAACCCCACCCCCACCACACACACATTTTTCAGAAACATTCTCAGTTGCAGAAGCACACTTCCCATTGCACTACCACCTCCAGGAGTTCCATGTACACACAGCACACTTAAGAGTCACAAGAGTATTTACTCCCAATTGCATTCACAGTCGTTCATGCATCCACTCAACATTGACTGAGCACCTTCTTGGAGCCAGGCACTGTTCTAGGTATTGGGGACACAGCAGTGAACAAGCAGAGAAAAATTCCTGCCACCATGGAGCTTGTATCACTATGGGGACAGATGCATAACATCTACATATTTCATCATTCTACACTTAAAGACCAGAGACATAAGGAGAAGCAACAAAGACTGAGGAGGAGCAAAGAGACAGAAGGAGATCCCAGGAGAGTGTCCTGGAAGCCAAGTGAAGAATGTGTTTCACCGGCCGGCCTGGCTCAGTGCTTGAGCATCGACCTATGAACCAGGAGGTCACGGTTCGATTCCTGGTCAGGACACATGCCCGGGTTGCACGCTTGAGCCCCACTATGGGACGTGCAGGAGGCAGCCGATCAATGATTCTCTCTCATCATTGATATTTCTATCTCTCTCTCTCCCTTTCCTCTCTGAAATCGATAACATATATATTTTAAAGAACATGCTTCAAGATCATGGACTCACAGTCCTAAATACAGTCATGACACTGTTGGCCCCACATGCACCATCGTTCCATGCTCATGGCTTCACACACTGACACACTCATTGCCACACCCACGGTGATGGCAGCAGCACAATGACTCACAGGGTCACCCACTAGGGAACAGGGGCGGGCACATTCCCCCACGGGGCCCGGCGGGCCACTCACTGCTGCTTGCGGCTCAGCTCCTGCTCCTTGTGCACTAGGTCCTGCTTGAGTGAGGCCAGCAGCTCCACGCTCACGTCCACCTGGCGCGAGAGCTCAGACGCCCGCTCCTCCAGCTCCTCCTTCTCGCGCCCCAGCCGCGCGCTCTCCTGCCGCGCCGTCTCCAGCT
>NW_005359516.1:255826-276386 GCF_000412655.1 Myotis brandtii | reverse complement strand
TCAACCGGGTGCACTCATGGGGGGCCGCGGGTGAGCCCCCCTGCGGGATCAGGAAGGCTCAGGGCACCCGCGGTCAGGGGTGAGGAGGCTAGAAGAGAGGGAGTAAGTCTTAGGAAGGGTATCTCTGCTTCCCTTCCTCACACCCTGTACCCCATACGCGTGAGGAAATTGACTTTCCCAGGACAACATGTGCCCAGAGAGAGGGGCGAGGGGAGACCCATGGCCTGACCTCCCAGAGGGGGCTGGCTTGCTTTGGTACCTGTGCAAGGACCTCTGCATGTAGGAGAGTGAAAAAGAATAAGAATTCTTTAAGAAAAAAAAAAAGGCATTCATTTTGCGTGGCTGGTATGGCTCAATGGGTTGAGCATCGTCCCATGGACCAAGAGGTCCCAGGGTTTGATTCCTGGTCAGGGCACATGCCAGGGTTGCAGGCTAGATTCCCAGCGTGGGGTGTGCAGGAGGCAGTCATTAGATGTGTCTCTCATTGACATTTCTATCTCTCCCTCTCTGAAATCAATAAAAAGACATTCACTTTATTTATAATAGTTCCAACCTGGATATAACCCAAGTGCCCATCACCAATAGAATGAATAGACTGTGGTATATTCATATATTCATAATGGAATAGTAACCCAGCAGTAAGAAAAGGAACCATTGATACATGCAACAACATGGATGGAAGAAGCCAGACCAGAGTGCACACTATAGGATTCCATATACGTGGAGTTTAAGAACAGACTAAATTGAAGATGACAAAGTCAGAATGGAGGTTACCCCTAGGGGTCTCTATGGACTGGGAAGGGGCAGGTGGGAACCTTATGTGATACAGATGTATACATATGTAAACAATCAACTGTGCACTTGAGATTCGTGCACTATATGTACCTGACTGGATGTATGTTACATCTCAAAAAAAATTCTTAAAAGATGTGCTTATTTCCATGTCATGCGAACCACACCCGTAAGACAGGCTGGACAATTGGTACCATGATGCAGTGACCAAGATGTCACCTCACCTCACAATACCTCTGTGTGTGTCACTGTTTGTTCCTGCCCTCTGTACCCTGCTCTCCAATCCCTGCCACTCCGGGCACCTAGGTCCTCTCCTCAGATTTCATTGCTAGGGTGGTCTCCAATAAGTGGCCTTGCCTGCCCTTTACTCCAAGGGTCATGATATTTGTCCTCCCCAGACCTCTTCTGGCACAAGCAGCCACCCTTCCTGGAATCCCAGCCCTGGTCACCCTCAACTCCCATTGTGCATTCCCCCATCATCTCTGGCTTCTAGTCACCCCTCCCCTGCCTCCTGGGATCTCTACCCCTTTCCTCACTGCCTTCTAACTGCCTGCAATCAGGTTTCAACCACCCTCTGATGTCAACGTGCTCCACCAGATCACAGCCCACCTGCTAGTCAGACAATTCAATTGTCACCAGGTATCTTCACCGACTTGACCCATTGGCCGATTCTCCTGACCCCTCAGTCTTTATAGGTTACCATTAAGGTGCCTAGTTTGGGCTCTCTGACCTCCTCTTCTTGCTGCTGTCCTAATCTTGTCTCCTGATGGGAGGTCTTCATGCCCCCTTTGCCTTATCTTCTCCCCTGGCAGTCTGATGCACTCCCTGGAGTTAACTCACACCGTAAATCCATTAAGTCTCAGCTCTGCCTCTCCATCCTGACCTGTTCTTGAGTTCCATTGCTTTGGCATTTCCACATGGATGTATGAGTGTGTGATGTCTGTTCCCTTTGCAGCCCAACACCCAGTCCTCCTCATGAGAAGAACACCCTGCTTTGACCTTGGGGAACCATTGTTCCTTCCCCATTTTCTCAGTCCATGTGGTCTGGGTGGGGGTTGATGGTCCATCCCTGGCTTCAGGGGTAAGAATGTGATAAAGGCCTGGTCGACCAGAGGCCTGGAATGAGCACATATCACCCAAGTGGAATCAATGAGTATTTTCTCATTGAGTTAATGAGTTATTTCTCCAGAACTTCTTTGGAACTACTGGGGGAAAGCATCGCTTTGGGCTCAGGTTTCTAAGCCGATGAGGCCATCTTTAGGAGGAACCACCTGGGAATGAAGCCAACATAAAGAAGCAGAACTGAGCCCAGCTGGCGTGGCTCAGTGGTTGAGCACTGACCTATAAACCAGGAGGTCATGGTTCAATTCCTGGTCAGGGCACATGCCCTGGTTTCACGCTCGTGCAGGAGACAGTCAATCGATGATTTTCTCTTATCGTTGATGTTTCTATCTCTCTCTCCCTCTCCCTTCCTCTCTGAAATCCAAGAAGAAGAAGAAGGAAGAAGAGGAAGAGGAAGAGGAAGGAAGAAGGAAGAAGAAGAGAGATTCCTCACGGACACTGTTTAAGCCAGCTGGACATGGGTCTGTGTTACTTGCACCAGGAAAAAGTTCTCCAGACATTAGAATCAGGAATGGAATTTTTGAAAGTAATAGACCCTAAGAAGGAATTAGCTGATCTAAGGGGAGGAATACCATAGTACCAAGGGCCGGACTATAGTTTAAAAAAAAACTATGAACAAATTCCTATGCACACTGCACATATCTTATTTTGAAGTAAAACAACAAAACGGGAACAAATACAATATTTGTATTTGCATGTGGCCCGCGGACCGTAGTTTGAGGACCCCTGTAATAGACCCTAAGAAGGAATTAGCTGAACGAAGGGGAGGAATACGATAGTACCGCTCCACCCACTGGGAAGTGGTGAACCCTGCTACACAGCAGCAAAGCAGTTGACTAAGCTCTCCCACTGCCTCCGGAGCTTAGACGATGCCACCAAGGCGGCTGGAACTTTAGGGGACTTGAAAAATGTCACCGTGTTGGGGTGTGGCCTCAGTAAGGTCCAATAAGAAAGACACGCTCTGGCCCATCTGAAAGCAGAGGAAGAAAATGCTGCTATGCCCAGAGAGGCTCTTTCTGCCTGAGGCCAGCAATCCAATATGGCTGAGAGTCAGATAATTAAGAGCCAGTTCTCTGCTTCTAGCTACAGTCAGCCAGGCAACAACAGGGAAGCTGGAAACACGGAGGGAGACAAGCCTGGGGCCTGTCAGGCTCTTAACTCCCCAGACCCTCCTGCAACCCTTCTGCTGTGCCCTCCCAGCTCCACAGAAGCAACCACTGCTTTCATTATAAGCGGCCTCCCACTGGGATGCAGTTTGAGTGGGAAGGGGCAAAGGAACTGTGCCTCCCACCATACAGTAGGGATTTGAACTGCCCTGTGGTAAAGGCCTAACTAGAGGCCACAGAACCATGGGCTCCTGGGATGTGCAGAGCACCAAGGCCTGTTGCTAAGAGACAACCCCTCCTGCTTCCCAACACCATCACCAGGGACTCCATTCAAGAATTGTAACTTCAGGGAGGTCTCTAGTTTGGTTAATAGCTCTGGGGATGACTGAATGCAAATTGACTGAAAGCTTCCTAATGATTAAGGGAATTGTATTGCCAGAAAAAAACAACCCACAAACCTGGAAAACAAAGGCTAGGGAATACTTAGCTCCTACAGTTCCCCACCCACCAAACCCACACCAATGGGAGGGGACTCCTCAGTGCTCCTCAGTGGCCGAGAGCACAAACGACAAGGGTCGCTGTCTGAAACAGCAGAACCAGAGCAACCAATACAGGGTCCTTGCCAACTGGCCGAGCGTGTGGAACATGCTATGGGCTTGTGACCACTGAGTGTTTTTCCTCATCTCCCCTCTTCACCTGGGAGAGTGTTTGTTCTTTCAGTTATCCGATTTTTCCTCCATCATTGTAATCTGGCCATACATTGAAAGACCATGAGGGGCTAGCTAGCTCAGTACCTTGCCAGACAGCTCACCAAGATCTTGAAGTGGGCCTGAATGTGGTAATTGGGTAAGAAGTTGGAACGTTTCATTCCAGAAATAGGATAGTGTGTTTTGCCTAGCCGATGTGGTGCAGTGGTTGAGCTTCGACCTAAGAACCAGGAGGTCACGGTTAGATTCATGGTCAGGGCACATGCCCAGGTTGCAGATTTGATCCCCAGTGTGGGGCAGGCAGGAGGCAGCCAATCAATGATTCTGTCTCATAATTGATGTTTCTATATCCCTCTCCCTCTCTGAAATCAATAAAAATATATTTTAAAAAACCCCACACAGGACAGTGTTTAAGTTTTGTGAGAGATAATGGCACTACGATAAATAAAACTTTGTAAAAATTTTATGGGGGGGTTCTGTGTAGATCTTGGACAGCCAAGAGGTAGAATGTAGTGAATATGCATTGTTTTTGCTGCTCAGCTCCAGTTGCCCTTTGTGGATAGACCCCCAGTTTTCCCTTAGAGAACCATTCCCCCCACTTCGAATGGTTTTGGGGTAGGGCTGACCCCACACCTCCTAGCTCAGTGGTTCTCAACCTTCCTAATGCCGCGACCCTTTAATACAGTTCCTCATGTTGTGGTGACCCCCAACCATAAAATTATTTTCGTTGCTACTTCATAACTGTAATTTTGCCACTGTTACGAATCATAATGTAAATATCTGATATGCAGGATGTATTTTCAGGGGTCGCGACCCACAGGTTGAGAACCACTGTCAAGGGAGCACAGATGACATTAGCCTGTTCGTCACAGTGATCATTCATAATGGGCTAATTCAGCCACTCACGGACCTCTGCTCAGCGGGTAGAATGTGAGCCTGGATCTGCTTGTGGCCATTTCTGTCCTCTCTTTGGGCAAGGAGAAAAACAGACTATGGATGACATCCCTTGAGCATCCAATCCAGATGTGCCTGAAACTTTAACCCAAGACTTGTCAATTGTAATCAGGCAGCAAATTCTTTTGGTAGCTTAAATCTTTTGAATTGGTTGCCAGTCACTAGTAATGAGACTCTGGACTAACGCAATGACCCACTGTGTCAAAAAAAATAACACCTTGGACTTCCTCTTGGCCCCTCCCCAGCATCCCCATTTCCTTCACTGGTGCTGCCGCCCTCCCCTCTGTCACACCATACCCACTGGCCATGTTGCTTTTGCTCTCTCCGCTAGCCATCAAGACCTGCTGATTTTTCAACCCAATTGTTTTCATGCTTCATGCTTCTCTGGGCCACTGCCTCCTCACACCTAGGACTGCTGGCCCAGCTTCAGTCTCACAGCTCTGTTCCATCCCATATTAGGCACCAGATCCCTCTGTTTCCAAATGACTCCTGCTCCTGCTCCTTCAATGGCTCCCCATCGTCTATTAACTGCAGCCAAACTCCTTAGCTTCACACTCTGGCATCACTGCATTCCTGCCAATTTGCACATGAAAAATGGCCCGGCTGTTTCACTTGCATTTCTTTGATTACTCTAGCTGGACATTTTTTTCACACACTTATCAGTCACCTGTGTCACTTGGTGACTTGCCTATGCACTACTTTGCTCATTTTTAGACTGAACATTCATATTTTCTTATTGATTTGCAAAGGCTTTTTATAATATTGATCCTTTGTCATTTATATACTACCAATATTTTTCTCAAGTGTGTTGATTGGCTTTTACCTTTATTTATGATTTTTATTGATATACTAATGTTTAAAATTTGCATCAGTAAAATCTTTCTGATTTCTGATTTTGTTGTTATGCTTAGGAGGTCCGGCCCTACCCAAAGTTTATGTATAAAGTTACATATGTTTTCTTTTAGTACTTTGTGATTCCTTTTGGTGAAAATACAGAAAAAAAATTCTTAATTAAGGGCTTTATACAAATAATCTTAAAACCATAAACTTACAATGACTTGGTAGCATGCAAATATTTCAGGCCGCGTGGTTTCCTTTTATACAATGGAGTTTCAATCCATCTAGAAATTTTCGTTATGTGTGGTGGGACCCAGATCTAAAAAAATCCAACTTTTAGTTATGGACATTTTCATACATATTCAAAAATAGAGAGAATATGATGTTGAGTTCCCCGTGTACCTATCTTCCAGCTTTGACTAGTATTAACTCATGGTCAATTTTGTTTCATGGGTACACTGCTCCCCAGCTTCACACATGCCCCACCCACCACTGGATAATTTTGAGAATCCTAGATACCATATTATTTCACCCCAAAATACCTTAGTCTGTATAAAACAGGACTTAAAATTAAAAAATACTAATACTTAGTAACTGCTCTAACATCACCTTCCTTTAGCTATTTTAAAATCTCAGAAGTACCCTTGAGAGGTAAATACAAAAGATGTCTCTCTGACAAGACCAACAAAATAAAGCACTCTGGTAAATCTATTCAAAGAGAAAAAAGAAAGGAAACAGACACATAACACTATAATGAGAAAAGGGATACAGATGACCGAGAAGGTTTTTTCAAATTACTGAACTGCTACAAGGTACACCTCTTGGCCTCAACTTTTGAAAATCTAGATGAATTGAATGCTTTTCTAGGAAAATATAATGTATCAAAATTGACTCAAGAAGAAATAGAAAACCTGAATAGACTAATAACTATAAATAAAACTGAAGAAGTTGGCAGGGTGACCAGGGATATTATAAATAGAATGCAGTTTGCACACACACAACTGTTCAGGAAAAGGGTTATTCTGTAATGTGTGGTCAGCATGGTGTCAGGACACCTGTGTGTGCCTGTCCATCCAGCTAAGTGCTGATTCCTCCTGTGGGGGTATCTTTCAGGGCCTCAGAAGTGGCCAGCCTTCCTCCCTTCCCCATGTCCTTTTGAAGTACCCTTTGTCTGCACATTACCCTGCCAGAATAGGGGAAGGGAAAGTGTGGGGGTGCAGGCCTGTGCGTGGATGTGCAAGGTAGAGGAAGGAAGGGGGTTCTAGGATCCACGTGGCTCTTCACCTGAGGCCAGCCTTCCCCGGTTTCCCTGCATCTGCTGGAGCTGAGGAATAAGCATGAATGATTCTTAGGAATATTTTTGCCTAGATGTACACACCTCCTCAGCAAGAGCACGAAGCTTTGCAAGAAGGTGATGGAGGCAGGGGTAGGAGGGAGAGGAAGTAAAAGAAAAACAATAGTTTTGTCTATTTAAATTCCATCACAGCCCAGCCAGTGTTGCTCAGTGGTTGAGCACTGACCTATGAACCAGGAGGTCACAGTTTTATTCCAGGACACATGCCTGGGTTGCAGGCTTGATCCCCAGTGTGTGTGTGTTGGGGGACGGGGGGGACCATGCAGGAGGCTGCCAATCAATGATTCTCTCTCATCATTGATGTTTCTATCTCTCTCCCTTCCCCTCTGAAATCAATAAAAAAATATATTTTTTTAAATTCCATCACAATCCTGTACTATGAGCACCATGCCAGAACAATTAGAGATTTTCCTTTGTATTCTAGTCTCCCCAAATCAGCAACCTCTGCAGCCCTAAGAACCTGCCTCCCTTTTCAGCCTAGATCTGCCTCCTTAGCATCCCCAGGACCCATTATGCTCCTTCTCCCATCTGAGACGCCTATCTCAAGTCGACTTCCATTGAAGTCCAGTTCAAGGTTTTCTTTGGGTAGAAGAACCAATCAGAGGCATTATCTTTTTCTTTTTCTTTTTTTTAAAGGCTTTCAAGTATGTGAGCCTCATCTCAAATAAGACCAACCATCTCTAGATGTCTGTCTTCTCTGGCTCCGGTCTACTGTCACGTTCTCACATATAGACTCTGCCAGAAACACAGATAATCTTGCATTTTCATGGCTCCACTACCAACTGGTCACTGAGGACCCCTACAGTGAACGTTATTCTTTTTATCTGCTCAGTAAGTCCTCTTCAATGGCAACATCTTGTCCTTTCTTTGGTGAGCTGCTGCTCTCCACTCCATGTGGTTCTGACAGGGCTGCCAACCCTGGTAGGGTGGACACAGGGCCTAGGCCTGGCCAATCCTAGGACCCCATCTTTTTAGCCATAATGATTGACCCAGGGATGGGCACGTGCCTCAGGCTGAACCAACAGAGTCCTTCACTGGTAATTTATATAAAAGATGAAGGAGTCCTCTTGTCCCTCTGGATCACATGCTAGGATACAGCTGTCTACCCTTGTGAAACCTCTACCACCACATGGAGAAAACTCATGCCTGGTGGGGAAAAGGTGTGGTAACACTCAGAGGGAAGCTGAGCTACGAGCTGAAGAAAGAGTCCTCGCTTCATTTTTGAGAACCTGAGTACAGTTAGGCCCAAGACACACTCATCTCCCTTCTTTCTGGTTCTACGAATTAGTACATATCTTTTTTTTTTTTTTCTTAAAACAGTCTGAGTTGTATTTCTATCACTTGCTAACAAAAGTCCTGATATTCTCGCAAATCTATAGTTCTAAGCTAGACTTCTCTCCTAAGCTCTATTCAAACATGAGTTTGTTCAATCAACATACGTTTACTGAGTACCTGCTCTGTGCCATGAACTAGGCCATGTGTCATGCGAGGTATGCTGAGGGCACAGACTGATAAGTTCCGATCCTTGCCTTCCAGCAGCCCTTGTGATCTCCTGGGACAGACTAAGGGATTGAACGAGACAGCCATGAGATAAATGGCTGGCACAGGAATCTACACTTAACTTAGCTTGAGGAACTCCCAGAGGAGTCAGTCATCTAGACTGACTCTTGAAGAGGAAAGGAGTCAGGTGAGAAATGGCAGTGATGAGTTTAGGGAGGGCAAGAAAGGCCATCCTGAGCAGCAGAAACAGCGTGTACAAAGGCAAGGAAGTGAGAAAGAGTATATGCCTCCTTCTGGAAAGGAAAATGTAAGCTCCACGAGGGTAGAAACGGTGGTTCCCCAGCTCTTACATCAGGGCCTGGCATGGGGGAGGTGCTCAGTACATGTCTGTGGAATGATGGAATGGCAAGCACTTCATCAGAGGTACAGTATAGAGAATGGACTACAGAGGCCAAGGTGAGGAAAACGGCTGTTGGAACACTGGGAGTGGAAATGGTTAGCCACGGTAGCAGGAGTGAGAGAGAGAGGGGAGAAGGATGGAATAGAAGCAATTAAGGAAGGAGAGTCAAGAAGGCTTGGTGACAGAATGACTGTGGCTGGTCCAAAAGGGAAGAGTCAAGGCTCATTTGAGCTTGGGTGGCTCAAAGCGTAATACACAAACAGTGAAGTCAAAATACTCACCATCAGACCTACTTTTTTTCTCACCCGGGCAGCGTGGCTCAGTTCGATTCCCAGTCAGGGCACATGCTGGGTTGTGGGCTTGATCCCCAGTGTGGGGTGTGCAGGAGGCAGCCAATCAATGATTCTCTCTCATCATTGATGAGGAAAACGGCTGTTGGAACACTGGGAGTGGAAATGGTTAGCCACGGTAGCAGGAGTGAGAGAGAGAGGGGAGAAGGATGGAATAGAAGCAATTAAGGAAGGAGAGTCAAGAAGGCTTGGTGACAGAATGACTGTGGCTGGTCCAAAAGGGAAGAGTCAAGGCTCATTTGAGCTTGGGTGGCTCAAAGCGTAATACACAAACAGTGAAGTCAAAATACTCACCATCAGACCTACTTTTTTTCTCACCCGGGCAGCGTGGCTCAGTTCGATTCCCAGTCAGGGCACATGCTGGGTTGTGGGCTTGATCCCCAGTGTGGGGTGTGCAGGAGGCAGCCAATCAATGATTCTCTCTCATCATTGATGTTTCTACCTCTCTTTCCCTTCCTCTCTGAAATCAATGAAAATGTTTGTTTGTTTGTTTTTTTATAAAAAAAACACCTACTTCTTATTTCCCATCTTAACCAACATCTTGGTTATCGACTCAGCACCCTGGATGCAAACCCAAGACATCTCTGAATAAATTCTCAAAGTCCCCCTTAGATCTCATCAATTGCTGATTTTTAACAGTACTATCTTATAAATATTTCTTAAAATATGTTTTATTGATTTTAGAGAGAGAGGAAGGGAAAGGATGGGAGGCAGGAAGGGAAGGAGAGAGAGAGAGAAAGAGGGAGAGAGAGAGAGAGAGAGAGAGAGAGAGAAACCAGCATGAGCCAAGACTTGGGACTCCCTTTTCTACCCGATGAATTCTGCAGGCCTAACTCAAATGCAACTCTATTCATGAAGCCTTCCTGGCCCCTTCCTCCAGCTCAAATCACATCACACATCCATCGCTCCTTACCACAGCTCTTCACATATCGTAACAGGTATCACATGCTGGATGGTCATGGACCTGTTTGCACATCAGATCCCACCCTATGCAATGCTACTAACTCACACCTGCCTGACACACAGTAGAAATTAGTATGTTCTTAGCGGAATCACACTGAATATTGGATGGATTTATTTATTTATGTAACCAAAGTGATTTCTTTTATTTTTTCTTTTCTTTTTAAAAATTGATTTCAGAGAAGAAGAGAGATGGAAACATCAATGATGAGAGAGAATCATTGATCAGCTGCCTCGTGCACACCCCCTGGGGGGATCGAGCCCACAACCCCTGCATATGCCCTGACCAGGAATTGAACCTGTGAGCTCCTGGTTCATAGGTCGACGCTCAACCACTGAGCCACTCCAGCCTGGCAGCAGAGTGATTTCTACTACTTATTGTCATGGAACTGGGTGCATTTGGTTACAATCAAATCAACCGCTGGCTCTGCTCCTCGCCCACTGGGAGGTAAGGACTTGCTGTGTCTTCACGGCATTGTTGCTCTAGTGCGGTTCCAAGGCTCAGGGCTTGTCTGCTTCATTCTATTATATCCACCCAACAGAAAGATGTCAAACACAAGGCCTGTGCCAAGCACTGGGGACAGCAAGATCATGCCTTCACAGTGCCTGCAGTTTAACAATCAAAACAATGAACACTTATCTACTAATTATTCTGGTCAGACACCACACTTCTTATTTAATCCTCAAGACAGGACTGCCAAGGAGGTGGTATCATCTCCACTTCAGGATGAGGAAGTTGAGAGTCAGAGTGGCCACATCACTTACCCTAGGCCAGTAAGTGACTGTTGCTTTGGTGGCCTGCAGTGAGCCATGCCTCCTGGTATTCTAGCCCTTATGTGGTCCCCTCCCACTGTGGCTCAGAGCTTGGCCACATGACTTACTTTGGCCAACAGCAAGCCTGAAGCAGGCAGAGATTTGATAAGCAGTCCTACCTTAGGGCTCATCCTCTTAGAATATTTTTCTCTTGGGATCCAGCTGCCATGTAAAAAACATGGGCTGGACTAGTGAATGATTAGACACCATGTGTAGAGAGACCCTAATGGATGAAAAGCGGCCGTGATATTCCTTTCCAGCCAGTCTCTCTCTTTTATTTTTTCAGAGAGAGAGTGAAAGGGAGATAGAGGAGGGGGAGAGAGAAAAAAACACTGACGTGAGAGACACATTCATTGGTTTCCTCACACTCTCGTGCCCCAGGGCTATGAATCAAACTCACAGTCCTTGGGTCCGTGGGCCAATGCTCTAACCACTGAGCAACCTGGCCAGGGCATCCAGCCAGTCTCTTAACTGAATGTAGCTGAGAGGTGCCAAGTGAGCCCACAGTCACAGCCAACCCACAGACCATGACAAATAATAAAGCACTTGTTTTCAGCCCCTACATTCTGGGAAGTTTGTTACATACCAGCGAATAACTGAAACAGTGACAAGCCAGAATTTGAACCCGATTCTACCTGACTGACTTCGAAACCCATGCTCTTAGTGTCCAACACTGTGTTCCTTCTAGATGGGAATGGAATGTTGCACCAATACTATAATAGTCACAGGTGGGCCCATAGTAGCACTCAATAAGTGTTTGTTGAATGAATAAGTGAAGGGTGTGGTATGCTATCAGAGAGGTAGTAAAGTCTAGAGAATTCAAAGGCAGACTGGCAATAACCTTTCAACAACCGTGACCACCCTCACCTTCCTGTTACAAATATTCCAAAAACAAAAACAAGCTAGTTATCCCTAACTCTAGAAGAAGTGTGTGGGTATCACCAAACTCCCTCCCTCTGTCCCTTTCTCTGTTAAATAAAGATCCGTCAAAATTGAGAAGTTAGCAGACCTTGGTCATTCCCCCAACTCCGTACCATGCCACTGGCATCTCCTCTCCTTACCACTTGGCCTTCTGGGTCCAAAAACTCTTCCTCCCTCTTTTCACATAAAACCTACATGCGGGAAAGCAGCAGGGAAGGTAGAAATTATAGAAATGGGGGTGGAAGATTTGGGTGTTAATAGATGGCTTCATAGGTCAAAGAAATGAAGCCCTAAGCACAGTTTTTTTTTTTTATCTGCCAGCAAGTAGGAGAGGTATTCTAAGGAGGGGGAGGCAGCTGGAGGTGTGCCTGTGGATGGAGAATAAAGGAAGGCCCCTTGCCTCTGTAAATCCCTCTGAATCCCCCACGAAGGCGAGGCTCTAGCTCTCCACACCTAAGGCTGTGGCCCCACTATGTGTACCTCTCAGAGAAGTCACTGCAGCCTGGTGAAGACCCGCAGGAGTCCATGCACCCCGCCCTCTGCTTCCTGGCAGTCCTTACACTGCCTTTCTGTGCTAAGCTCCCCCTCATCCTCCAGCTCCTGCAAACGTGCACACACCTCCCAAGGTCACACACACATGGCTCAGCACCTGGATCCCACACCCAGAAAACCACCTGGGCCCCTCGCTGCACACTCAACCTACGGAGAGAGCAGGCCCCACTCCTAGTCACAGGCAGAAAGTGGGAAGTGCACACAGGTCTGTACCACACACTCACATGCAGAGCATTGCAGTGGGGCACAGGCATCCAGATCACTATGGGCAGTCACTAGCGGAGGCACTGGGATATGAGCAGACAGGAGCGTGGGGGCACACACATGCACACCTCCGGGCCATCACACGTGCACACCAGCGCGCACAGACACCTACACCGTCCCACCCTCAGACACCCCGCACAGGTGCCCAGCCAGGCCTCAACACTGAGCCCCTCCCCCACACCCTTTCAGAAGCAGGTGGGGAGGGCTGGGGTTTGAGGGCGCTCCCCCTCTTCCTTCTCTCTGGCCCCAGTTCTCCAAGGTCTAGAGTCCCAGTGGGGTCTGGAGCCCGCCCCGCCCCCCAACCTGGCGAGACTGGCTAGAGGGGTGCGGGGGGATGGGGAGCCTGGTCTCAAATTGTTCTGATTTTAATTCCTTAAATTAACCCCTTCTTTGCCTCTGGCTTGGCCTGCCCAGAATCCCTCCCGGTCGGGTCTGGCAGTCTCCGGGCCTCCAGGGGCTGAGGGGGAGAAGGAAGAGGAGGAGGAGGCGCCGGCTGGGGTCCTCCCTGCCTCCTCTCTCCAGGAGCGGTCCCGCAGTGCGCCCGCGACTCGTCCTTACCTCCTCCACCCCGCCGCGAGGCCAGGCCCCGCGGCCCTCGGAGAGGGGTGCAGAGGCAGCCCCCGCGTGCCTGGTCCTGATGCTGGGCCGCCTCGGGGCCTCGGATCTCGTTCCCCTCCGCAGCCTCGGGTGGCAGTCGCGGCTTGCGCCCCCGCCTCCCTATCGGGGGGGGGGCGGTAAAGCCTCCCAGCCAGTCGCAGCGGGAGGGGCCCACAAACGGGGTGGGGGATGGATGGAGGAGGAGGGAGGGGGCGCGCGGCCAGAGGAAAAGCAGGGAAGGGGGAGGGTGGTAGCGAGGAGGTGGGGCGGAGCCGGCCCCTCCTCCGGGGCGGGCTCTTCTATGAGCCGGGGAGCGGCAGATGCCGCCAGAAGCGGCTGCGCCGGGACCCCACGTTTTCCCGTGAAGGTGTCTTCGATGGGGGAGGGGTCCGCGGCGCTGCCCTGGGGGTTCGGGGACCGCTCCCGCAGCGCGCGTCCTGGGTCCCTGCCTTCCCAGCTCCCAACACTGCCCCGTGCACTCTCCCTGCCACCCGGCACCTCCGGTTGTGGCCTCTGCTGTCCACCTTTGACCCGAACCTCTCCGCCCTGATCCTACCACTCCCTCTCCGGCTTGGGTCTCCCCACTCGGGGCAAAAGCTTTGGTGAGCGGTTCCGTAGCACCGGAAGAGGGAAGGCGCGCTCACGCCTCCTGGGATTTGCGCCGCAGTCCCCAAGCGGCCTCGCGGGGTGCACGCCTGGGTGTGCACTTGGGTCAGAAGCATGGTCGCGGTCTCTGCGGAGACTGCTTGGGTAGTTCTCTCGGGGCATCCCTAGGGAACCAGGGGAGTTGGAGTGGCTGCAGCCAGGCTCGGAATCTTGCCATTGAGAGTGCCATCTAGGAGCACATGTTCCCCGACTTAAAGCAGGAGGAACCGGGCAGTGGCCTCCAGCCCAGGCTCCTTCCCACCTGGCCCTCTGGCTGTCCTAGGCTTGGAGGAAGTCCACAGGGCTGGGTGGGGCCTGAGAAATCAGACAGGGTGTGGAGGCTACCAAGCCCAGGGCTGAGCTGGGCTTTGGGTGAGGAAAAGGAGAGATGGCATTGCATGGACAAAGGCACAGAGATCAGTGTGGGCCGTGAGCACCAAGGCCATGAGGGGCAGTCCAGCTGCAGCAGAGCAGAAATCACATACCCCAGGATTCTCTAATAAATGAGTCCGATTGGACTTTCCTTGACCCCATCCTACTGCTAACGCAGAAGCCTTGGGTATTTAGTATCAGAAAGGATAATTTGTAGACTTGTCTGGTGGCTTTTGGGGAGAAGCAAATTTAATAAGGACTGAGCCAGGGAGGTCAAACTCCTCTTATCTCCTCTTCCTTCCTCTAGCTCCTGAATTTCTTTCCTCCTCCAGACATTCTTAGATTGAACAAATCTAAGAATTGAAATAACTCATCCTAAGACCTAAATGATACCACTCCTATTAACCAACTGCTAAGCATCATGCTAATTCTTTTTTTAATAGATTTTTATTGATTTCAGAGAAGAGGAGAGAGGGGGAGAGAGATAGAAACATCAATGATGAGAGAATCACTGATCAGCTGCCTCTTGCAGGCCCCCTGCTGGGGATCCAGACCACAATCCAGGCATGTGCCCTGGACCAGAATCGAACCTGGGACCCTTCAGTCCGCAGGCCAACACTCTATCCACTGAGCCAAACCAGCTAGGGCCATCATGCTAATTATTATTCTGCATATAATTCAATCGTCCTAATAAACCTATCAAGTAGGCATTATTATTATTATTCCCACTTTACAGATGGGGAAGTTAAAGTTCAGAGCTCAAAAAATGGCATAGTCGGGACTTGAACTCGTTACCAAATTCCAAAGTTATGCTTAAATACAGTGCCTTCCTGCCACGCCTTTACTGTATCAGGCCCACTGAGCCTTCCTCTGCCAAAATGCAGATTGCCTACATCCACCTGCTTTTTCAGACAGCCCCAAATAGCCATATATTGTCTTGGTTTAACCTTCGTTCTAATGATGTTTGTCTGTCCTCACTCTGTGCTTCCTGTGAATATGCAAAAACATGCTTGTGTATGTATATATGTGCTTCTGTGCATGTGTGTGTGTGTGTGTATATATATGTGCATGTAGGTGTGTACCTGTGCATATGCATGTGTGCATGTGTATTTGCAAGTGTGTGTATCTCTGAATATATGTGTGTGTACATGCGTATATACATTGTGCATGTATAAATGTGTGTATCTATGAGTGAATGCACACATGTATGCATGTGAGTGTGCATGTCTTTGTGTATGTGTGTATGCAGGTGTGTGTATGTGGACATGTGTGTGTGTGTGCACGCACGCGCGCATGTGTGCCCATGCTACATTTCAGACAACAGTTCCTGCTTGGTTGTTATGGGAACCACAGTTCTAAAAATGTTAAACTGAATCCCACTCCATGTGGACCAGAGAAACCAAAAGAGAGAGAGAGAGAGAGAGAGAACTGAATGACAAACACATCTGGAGCCCAGAGCTAAGGCAGAGAATCATGGGCTCATCACAGACTGGTCAGATGTGTGGTCTCACTCATGAGACCAGTGGCTCAGATCAGAACCTCAGCACTGCTTGTTCCCACCTCTCCCTCCTGATCCTTTCCCTGCGTCATGCTCCCTAACCATCTTCCTTCCTTCCTCTTTCCCCTTCTCTTTTCCTTTCTCCTTTTAGGCATTTAGGCACCATTTTTTTCCTTTTTGCCAATGAGCCCACACAATAATTAAGCATTTAAGTGTGCTGGACAGTAGGCTTGGTGATATGGCAGCCACAATATGAATCAGACAAGGTCTCTGCCCTTGAGTAGGAAGATTTGGTTAATACATGAGGGGAGGGGAGAGGGCAGAGTGATGGAAGAGATGACAGAGGAGGGTGGAACATAAATTTGGGTTAGATATGGAAGGCTTTAAATGCAGTGTATTTTTTTATAGGAAGGTGGAAGGTATGTTCAGTTTGGGATAAAACACCATCAATTATGTTTTAAGGAAATTACAATAGTAGTGATGTGGAATGGAGGGAGAAAGAATGGAGGCAGAGGGACCACAGGAAGCAGTTTGATATAGTTCAGGCTTATCACAAACAGGGAGACAGGGGTTGGGGTGAAGGGGGAGAAAATAGAAGACATTCTTGGTTGCTTTGTGAAACTTTCCCCCATATTTCATCTCATCAAGATTCTTTTTTTAAAAAATATCTTTTATTGATTTCAGAGAGGAAGGGAGAGGTATAGAGAGGATGGAAACATCAGTGATGAGAGAGAATCACTGATTGGCTGCCTCTTGCATGCCCCACACTGGGGATCGAGCCCGCAACCCAGTCATATGCCTTGACCGGGGATCAATCCGTGACCTCCTGGTTCATAGGAGCCACTGGCTGGGCAAGATTCTTATTATTATTGCTCTTCCCTGTCTCTCCATGGTAAGTGAAACTTGTTACTGATGTGTGTGTGTGTGTCAAGTTCCTCTGATGCATTGGAAGGGAAAGAAATTGGGAACCACTGGCCCAGCATATGGTAGGCACTCAATAATACTTATGGAATGACTGGATATATGGATATGCATTGGTCTTGAACTGTTAGGCCTAGATTTAAGGCCCACTTCAATCTCTTATCTTCTGTGTGCCCTTAAGAAAATCCCCAAATCTGTTGCACCTCAGTTTCCTCCTCATGAGGGGTCAGACAGGATGTTTTTATAAGCTCCTACCAACTACATGTTATTATGAGATTCTGTGTGAGTCACAGCCAAGGTGTTTATGTATGTGGAAGGTGTGGCATGGGCTGAGGTGCTGGCAAGAGGCTCAGAGAGGATAAATGCAGGAAATATTTTAATAGAGACATCAACATCTTCTGGCTCCAGTTTTCAGCAGTATTGTTGAACAGCTATCACCAAAGTCCTCCTGCTACACAATACGTGGACTGATTCACAAAGTATAAGAGACACCTGAAGTACTTAGCTGAGCTTGAAGGAAGGAAATAAAATCTACATGAACCAAAACAAAGGAACTGAGACCAAGAAATGTAAGCATGGGATGTGCTGTGACTAGCCCCAGAAGGTATAGGGAGGAAGGAATATTGCTTGTCTGTCCTGACCTGGGTGGTTCTGCTTAGAGTAGGAGGAGTTGCCTCTGAGAATTTATAACTAAATGAGTTAGAGTTTGAACTCAACACCTGCATGGTACAGATTAGGTTTCCATCAGCCCAGCTGGTTAGCAAGGCTCAGTGGTTGAGCTTCAACCTATGAACCAGGAGGTCACAGTTTGATACCCAGTTGGGGGGGCACATGCCTGGGTTGTGGGCTTGATCCCCAGTGTGGGGCATGCAGGAGGTAGTCAACCAATTATTCTCTCTTATCATTGATCTTTCTATCTCTCTCCCTCTCCCTTCCTTTCTGAAATCAATAAAAATATATTTAAACAAAAAAGACTGGTCTCCATCAGTTGATTCTCCTGGAATGCCTGGCACAAGCAAACACAAAAATTGCTCAGAAGAAACATACCCTCAACCCAGGTCACAGAATATTACTGCCCTGGTAAATCCCCACTGAAGATTAGTTCACTAGATAAAAATTACAATACATAAAAGGAAACAATATACCCTGAATGAGATAAGAGTAGATAAGACCCTGAAGACAACAGGTCTAAGTGACAGCCTGGATTGGGGAAGGGGAGAGTCAAAGGTGCATCCCACAGAAGAACTGTGATGATTTAAGTGAGTTTAGGGAACCAAACAAAGGATGGTCACCATTAGCAGAAACTGGGTACAGTATATACGGAAGATGATTTAGACAGATTGTATTTGAAATGGTGGTAGGGTACCCACACGGAGATGTGCGTTAGAACCACGGGACTGCAGCTGGGGTAGGGACCAGGGCTGCCCGACTTAGAAGTCATCTATGGAGCAGTGATAGATGAAGGCCCCGGGAATGAATGTGCTCTCCTAGGAGAGTGTTGAAATAAAACTCAATCTGGGAAACATCCACATTTTGAGAACCAAATGAAAAGAGAAGCTTTACTTGCTCTCTGTTTGGGTCCTGATTTTCCGGTTGTTTGATTTTAATTCTTTCCATCTCCTGCTTAACATTCTTTCCCCCTCAGAATCCCTAGGGGAGAGTCCAGAAAATGCAGCTGTTTCCCTTGGGAGTAATAGGAGGGACTTCTCAGCTGAGAGTTCTAGAACCTGGCTGGGCTCTGGTACGAGCACTACTATTAAGTCAATTTTCTCATCAGTGATATTTGGCCTAGATAGGTGTGGAGACAAGGTGGGGCACAATAGAGCAGACTACTTGATGGAATGCTGATGAAGAAGGCAAGGGTGGGGTGGTTAGGTGCCACCCACCACAGCCTGTCTGCCCTTCTTCCTTTGTTCAGGTTATGTGTTTTGGGACCAGTTGCTTGAGATCTGGGCCTTTGTGCTCTTCCTTACCTATTCTTCATGGAAAGTGAAGTCAGGTGGTCAGTGTGAAAGGTGTGATCACTTAAATAGTACGTAATGAGAGTCATCATTACCTTATGCCTCCATGAGCCTCTCTCTAGGGTTAAACATTGCCCTCTGCAGGCCATTCTTTTAAAATGTTAACTCCTAGAAGAGGTAATATCAAATCCTTTATCACAAATTGGTTTATTAGATACAAGATACTCAACTACATGAAAGCACTTAACACCTGGGGAGAAAAATGGGTGGAATTCTCTATTTCACCTCTTGGTTGAAGCATAGCTCATTTGGTATATTGAACCCCAATATACCCAAGTTGTGGGTTCAATCCCCAGTCATGGCACAAATAAGAATCAACTAATGAATGCATAAATAGGTGGAATCCTATTTTTAAATCAATGTTTTTTCTTTCTTCTCTCTCTCTCTCTCCTCCCTCTCTCTCTATCTCTAAAAATCATTTTTTTTTAAAAAAATAGTGTCTTTAAAAAAAGAATAGCACACCTCAGAAGAGAAAAGAATGAAGCCCCCAGACAGGCCATCCTTTCCTTATCAGACAGGAGTTGCTGGGGAGGAGAGATGGGATGCATAACAGGCTTTTAGTGCCCCAAGGTCTGCCCAAGGTGACCAGAAAGAGTGTATAAACTTTTGGGTTGGCAGTTTAGGGAGTGAAGGGCACCAAGTGAAACCCCACCTTCCCCATCATAGGGTCATGCTGTCCTCACCACCCTCTTAGCTGCATCCTTCCCCCAAAAAGCCATGATGGGATTCACCTGGAGAGTTAGAGGAAAGGGGCTATGGCAAGTGCAAAACAAAACTGGCTGGTAAGGGGACTTCTGCCTCCTGGAGAAGAACCATTGTGGAAAGAGCAACTTTATGAGAGGTGGGTGGCTGTGAGCCTTGGGCAAGCACCCTCTTCTCTAGGCTTGGCTCTGTCCATCAATAATCCAGATGGATGCTCAGTCCCTTTGGGCACTGACAGCATGCGATTCTCGTACAGATGTATAGGCACTTGCTGGAGACTGTGACACCCAACACACTGGGTGTTCACACACAGCACTGAAATGCGGCAGTCTTCTGCTGCTGTTGCTACTGCCTGGGGCTCCCTCTAGTTACAGAACCTATTTCACCTCTTGGGAGGAAGCCTTTCAAACAATGCTATTAAGCTGAGGTGCTGCCATTTTAGGGTTGGGAAAAAAGCATTGGCTTTGCAGCCAGACAGATCTGGGTTTGACCCTGACTGTTCCTAGCTGGGTTACCCAGAAAGTTTATGTAGGTTGCTTCCTGAATCTTTGAAATGGAGTATGTATATGACTGCTGCACTCAGGATTAAGGAGGATAATATAAGCACAATTTTTCAGAAACCCCTTAAGCCCTTAGGCTAGCTGTGATTAAATTCATTTGTTAATTCAGTCCATATTTATTGAATGCCTACTATGTGCCACAGTGCCTGACAGTAGGTGGGTAATGACTCCATGAATGTAAGGAGTCACATTTTCTGGAGGGGTTCAGGGGTGGGGAAGGGTTTGGGAGGAAGGGTCAGGAGCTTGGATGGCAGATAAAGTAAGCTTTTAGCACAATGCTTTTAATTGCAAAAATAAACAGTTTTGCGCACTGCTTGAGCGTAGCGTCTGCTTTACAAAAATGAACAACAAACAGGAAATAGCCCCAAAGCAAAAACGTTACATCCAATTGCTGCTGGAAACATTACTGTACAAAATACCGCTCGAGACCGGCTCGGCGCTGCCCCAGCCTGTCTTTGGGGGGACGACGAAGGGAGGGGGGGTTATGGGACGGCGTGGGGCGTGCGCCAGGTACAAAACACCCTTGAGTCCCAAGGAAATGACTTCCCCCAAGCGCGGCAGACGAGGAGGAGACGATCCTGGACGGCGGGAGCTGTCCACGGAGCCGGTGCT
>NW_005359516.1:255416-255758 GCF_000412655.1 Myotis brandtii | reverse complement strand
GCCCCGATCTACAAACTTACTTCTCGCTCACAGGGCGGCGAAGGAGAGGCCCAGCGAGTAAAAGCCAAGGCCCTTGAGCCGCTCCTCTGCTCGCGCCTTCTGCTTGAGGTGCACCTTGCTGTGCCGCTTCTTCTCATCACTGCGCGCGAAGCGGCGGCCGCACACGTCGCAGGCGAAGGGCTTCTCGCCTGTGTGGGTGCGCACGTGTGTGGTCAGGTGGTCGCTGCGGCTGAAGTTGCGGAGGCAGATGCGGCACTGGAAGGGCTTGTGGCCCGTGTGGATGCGCAGGTGGCGGTTGAGCTCGTCGGAACGCGCAAAGCTGCGCACACAGCTCTCCACGGG
>NW_005359516.1:253906-255296 GCF_000412655.1 Myotis brandtii | reverse complement strand
GATGTCCACCACCAGGGGTTTCGGGAAGTCCACCGCGGCGCTGCGGAGGCCCAGCGGGGAAAGCTGAGGCTGCGCACCGGCCAGAAACTCCCCGCCGTCGCCACTACTCCCTCCCTCCCCGCTAGGAGGGGTCAGGAGCCCCGGGAGGCCCTCGGCCGCCTCCCCCAAGTTCCCCAAGGCCAGCGGGAAAGCGTCGTAGGCCCCCGTCGGGTAGGGTCTGTTGGCCGAGTCGATCGGCAGCTCCGCGGGACAACTGATGGACAGCAGGTCTTCAATCTTGGTCCCCATCGGGGGGAAACGGGCCTCGGAGGGCGCCTGGTAGCCTCCCTGGGACCCACAGCTCCCTGGGGCCCCGGCTGAAAGCAGCTCCCAGGGAGCATAGGGACCTTTGAAGGCCGAGGCAGTGTCCAGCGCTGGAGAGGCCGGAGGGGCCCGGCGGCCTGGCTTGACGTCGGGTGGGGAGAGCTGAGGCTCATACAGGCACTGCGAAGGGGTGCCGGCCGAGGGTGAGGCCTCCCAGAACGCCTCTGTGAAGGCGGCAGCGCCCACATCCGAGGAGTAAAGGTCCGGCGGACCCGCCAGAAAGGCGTCGGGGACCGAGGGAAAAGCGTCCAGCGGAGACCGGGATGCTGCCACCTCCGGGCCGGGGAAAGGTGCCAGGCCCAGGATGCCCGACATGAGGTTGAAGAGTGACTCCGGGTCGTGCGGGTGTTCGGGCACTGCCTGGATGAAGAAGCTACCGCTGTAGCTGAGGCTGGGAGGGGGTGTGGGCGCAGGCCCCTCCAGGAAGCAGGAGTCGGCTAAATCCCCCCCGGCGCTGCAGCTGCTCAAAGCCCAGCTCAAGAAGTCGCCTGCTGAGGAAGGAGCAGGAATCAACTCCAGGCACAGGAAAGGGCGCGCCTCGGGCCGCGGCCCCTACCCAAGGATCCCTTGGTGCCCACCGATACACATAAAGTGCCTTTTTGCACATTCTAACCCATTTGGAGCAGCCATACGCTCCAAGACGCACACAGAAACATGCACATCCAAAATACACGTGCACAGGCAAAAAGGACACCTTGATACACGCACAATTTCCCGTGGAGGCGCTGACGGCCCGGTGGGGTGGCAATGGCGGAGCGCAGCCCAAGACCCCCGAGCTTCCTACGACCGCTACCCCCACACCTCCTGCATCCCAATCCCAGCCTGTCTCAGGCACCGTGCGCCCCCGCACTGCGCCGCCGTCTGAGCACCCCCGGCCGCGCTTCTTACCTCCGGGGTAGCCAGCGGCCGCGTCCCTGACGGGCAGCCGGGGCAATTCGGTGCTGGGTTCCGAGCAACAGCCCTCGTCGGCGGACTTGACCAGAAGCGTGTCGGGGCCAGAAAACTCGCTAAGGTGGAGCATGGCGCG
>NW_005359516.1:213426-253417 GCF_000412655.1 Myotis brandtii | reverse complement strand
GCTGCACCGCGTGGGGGCCGACGTCCAGTAAGTGCGCTTCCCGCCTGGAGGCAGAGGCCGAAGGACGGTGAGGAAAGGACGCGTGGGTTTAGGGTTCCACGGTTTTGGGTTCGAATCCCCCCTTTGCCACTTACCAGCGGTGTCTTAATCTCCGTGAGCGTCGGTTTCCTCACCTGTTGAATGCACCTACTTATACGTGTCTACTTCATATATTTGCTCTAAAGAGTAGTTGGGTTAAAGCATATTAAGTTCTAGGCACTGGGGTACCCAGTAAACCAGTTATTCGTTATTTTCTCACATCTGTGTTTTTAATTTCCTTAATAGTTGTTTTAGTTTATTCTAGGAAAAATAACTTATTTAAATTGTAAAGGACCATACTACTTGCTAATGGTGAGAGAAAAGGTCAGTTAGTACCCAAGGATATGTTTTTAATTAAAAATTAAAAGTCTCTATTAAAAGTCTTCTAAGGCTATATAATGCTCCTTTGTAAAGGAGATCAATTTGTCTGCTATCCATGATCATATAGGAAGTTTCCAACATTTTGCTTTTACCAACATTGTTGCAGTCAGTATCCTTGACTATATACACGTGAATAGATCTGTGGGATAAATTCCAATGAGTGTAAATTTTGGTCAAATGGTATGTAAAATTTTGATGGACATCTGGCGAATTGTCCTCTAGAGAAGTAAGGCCAATTAATTCCTGCTCACTCTTCCTTCACCTACAGGGTAATGAGATAATTCTGTAGAACTTTTTTCTGCCTCCATATAAATGTCGTACTTTAGGGATGTTGTTCCCAGCAACACACAGAGGATTGACAGGATATATTTCCCTAGAATCAGTACCTGGAGTAATTGGGCTCCTTCTGAAAAGCGAGAGAGAGAGAGAGAGAGAGAGAGAGAGAGAGAGACCAGGAAAAGACACAAAACAACCTCCCTAACCTTCAGGAGGCTGTGAATCTTGGCTGCATATCAGTCAATTCCCACAAAGACACCTGCCTACTCTCCTGATCTCATCCTGCTGTGGTTCCCCTCTGTCTTATATTCTCATCTTTAAAATAATTGTTTAAAAATTTATTTCGTGTTATAGCTTACTTAACTTCTTTCTGGGACAACTTAGCAGATCAAATGAGTACATGGGATAGCATATTTTCTTTACCAAGAGCACCACTACTTTGAGCTCTGGGTGCTGGAAGGTGGGGAGGGCAGGCCTGGGGTTCCCTCCTCCCTCTCCACTTTCCTAGGAATGAGAACAAAGTCATTCAAGGGTGATGGGCTACAGCATAACCAGCAGTGTATATCCCAGTCTCCCTTGCTGACTGATACTCTCCAAGAGTACCCAAACCTCACCAAATTCTCAGGCCTTTCACCCTATGTCCATTATCCAAACATTCATTCATTCAGTTTCTCAATGGTCATTCATTCAGTATTAATTCCTTAAGTGTCTACTATGGGCCAGAAGGTAGATTTTGGTTTTCATTCTACCAGGACCCAGATACCCATCTCCATTCCTTGCTGCCACTTACCCCAACCCACAAGGACCCTACAAATGTGTTCTTGGAATATGTCATCACATGATCACCTGCAATACACCTGTGAACACACTAGCATTGATTTTCTTCTTGAGTTTGGAAATCATACAAAGGTTTTCTCAGCCGTGTACATGCAGCATGTTCTAATGAATGCCACAGATCAGTTCTGTGTTATTAGCACATGTGTTTGTATGTAGGAAATGCAGAAACCCAGCACATGTCTGTAAGGATTAGACACACAGAGCACTATTTATTTTAAACTCTACTTCAGACCTGAGTTTGATCCTAATCCAAATGCATTGCCAAGACCAGGCAAGCCCACACCAGACACACAGGGCACACATGTCTCAAATCCACTCTGGCACTTTGCTGCTTAGGAGGGAGGGGGAGCAGAGAGATTTGGCTAGGCAGGCGTCCAGGGCTCCCCAGGTTTCCCCGTCAGGCCAGATTGGCCAGCCCCAGGTTCCCTGTCCCTTCTGTTGTTCTTCCCTCTGCCACAGCATTCCTCCTGCTTCTTAGTCATGGATAATTTCCCTACTCTTTTGGCAAATCCCAGGCCATTGCTGCTCTCTGCCAAAGGCCCTTGGGCTAGGCCTGCCTTAGACAAGGGTCCAACTCCCCTATTTTATCTTGGTAGAGGTCAGGCCTAACTGCAGAGCTGGGAAGGGAGAAGTGAGTAGGAGAGGAGATGAAGAACACAGCTTGTGGTCTGGGTGTGGGCTAGCCACTCTCAGTGGACACACAAACACACACTCTGATACACGGATGGTTACCTGTGAAGGGCAGTTGCATCTGCATTTGGTTCCTTGAGGAGGAGGAGGAAATATAAAGGGGGAATGGACATTTTGTAGTCCTTCCCAGCACAGCTCCTCTCCATCCTTCCCCCCTGATTTTATTTTATTTTTTAAAAAAATATATATTTTAATGATTTTTTACAAAGAGGAAGGGAGAGGGATAGAGAGTTAGAAACATCGATGAGAGAGAAACATCGATTCAGCTGCTTCCTGCACACTCCCTACTGGGGTTGTGCCCACAACCAAGGTACATGCCC
Organism: Myotis brandtii; assembly: GCF_000412655.1. Classification (NCBI taxonomy): domain Eukaryota; kingdom Metazoa; phylum Chordata; class Mammalia; order Chiroptera; family Vespertilionidae; genus Myotis; species Myotis brandtii. The sequence continues at coordinate 250,835 of NW_005359516.1, read as the reverse complement.
TTGACCGGAATCGAACCTGGGACCTTTTAGTCTGCAGGCTGACGCTCTATCCACTGAGCCAAACCGGTTCGGTCCCCCCCTGATTTTAATGGCTTAATAAAGAGATTCTGGACCCAGACAGAATAAAGATCATTGGAAGCGGGTGGAAGAGATAGGAGCATAGACATATAAGCCCCACATTAATTCACACTTCAAATATAAAACACAAATTCACAGAATGAAAAAAAGGGAGATCACATACATTGAGCACTTTACTAACATATTTCATCATCACAAAAGCTCTATGGAGGAAGGAATTGGAGACCCATTTCCCAGATGAAGAAATAGACTTGGAAAAGTTACTAGTAAATAACATGCTCAGGGCCACATTTCTATTAATGGTAGGACTGAGAGTTAAGCCCAGGCTAGTCTACTTCACAAGATAACTTAGAGAAAGAATTCATTTTACAAAAGGATTCACTCTAGGATGGCTTTAGATGAAGGATCCCCTCTAGCTTTTCAAATATGGTATGATGTGGAAACCTGATCTGGTTGTGCCATCCCTGCAAGAATTCCCTGGAATGACTGCCTTGGCTAGCAATGCTGTGGTCATATCAGACACATGCTGAGAATGCACACAAGGTCCCTGGAAGCCAGGGTGAAAGTTGTTGGTGTTGTCTTTGTTGTTGGTGGTGTGTGTGTGGCCTTGAGGGGAGGGTATGAGAGGAAATTTCTAATTTCCATAGAAAAAGGTGAAGTAGAGTTTACTTTTGTTGTTAATTCTCACCTAAGGACATTTTCCCATTGATTTTTAGAGAGAGTGGAAGGGAGGAGAAGAGAGAGAAACATCAATGTGAGAGATACATCAATTGGGCAAGATCAAGCCTGCAGCCGAGGTACGTGCCCTTGATCGGAATCGAACCCACGACACATCAATCTGAGGGCCAACACTCTATCCACTGAGCCAAACTGACTAGGGTGAGAGTTTACTTTCTTTCATTTTTTTTTTTAATGGAACGTTTCATGAATTTGCGTATCATCCTTGCTCGGGGCCATGCTAATCTTCTCTGTATCGTTCCATTTTATTTATTTTTCAGTATACTAGTACGTGTTGCCGAAGTGAGCAGGAGAGTTTGCTTTCTAGATAAGCATTGAACAGGCAATTAGTGAATGAATTAATGAATGAACAAATTCATTCATCAAGTGTTCATTGAGCACAGCCCTATGCCAGGCGCTGCGAGGGCCCTTCAGATGCTGATGCCACAGTGGATGAGACTGGAAGCTCTGGGTCCAGGGAGGGAGGTGAGGAAGGGCCCAGCCCCTGTCATCGTTCTGGTAATGCTACTGCCCCTCCCCCTCCCTACCTTGATCTTTCTGCTCTAAATATCATTGTGTTTAAATAATAGTGTATGTATTTTTAAAAAGACTCCAAGAAGACAGCTGCCTCCGAGTATTAATCATGAAGAGGCCAGCACTCAGTCTCCATGGCGACTCCTGACAGAGAGCAGGGGAGCAGTTCCACATCCCTCTTCCTGGGGCCATGGAGATACAGGAACACAGCATCTCTCAGCCTTTCTTTCTCCCTGCCTCTCCTCTCTCCCCCATTTCCTCTCCATTCTTCGTCTCTCCCATCCTCCCTCTCCACTCCCCTCCCCCCTTTTTTTTTCTTCCTGAAGGATTTATTTAAGAGCAGGGACAGAGGCAGGATCCAGCCATCAAAGGAACAAGGACAAGGCTGCAGCAGAGATGAAATTTGCCTCCAACTGCAGCCTCTGCAATACACCTTTTCCCCCCCCCCAAGGCCCCTGCAGCACCCCTAGGCTTCACTGACCACTAGGGCAGAGTCTGATCATCTGTCCCTGAGGAAAGGGACACATATCAGGGTCCTTCCCTGTCCCTCCCTCTTCCCTGCCCATGGCCAGACATTGGTTTATAGTTTGAGTCCTTATTGCTATTTTAAAAAAGTTATATAGGCTTATTAGAATAAGGCAAACATGTTAAACTGTATAATGCAAAAGAAAATATCTTTCCTGATTCCATACCCAGGCTATGGGTGTGAAAGCTTCTGTACCCTCGTTCCTTTTGTTCTTTCTAGCTTGGGTCATGGGGTAGGTGGAAAGGAGAACAAGGTGGCCGCAAACTATTTAGGAAAAGTTTCTTAGATTCTTCCAAGACAGCTTCTAAGCTGTTTCCCACAGGAGAGAGGGAGGTTATTCTTTCTCTTTTCTTCAGTTCTACATCCCATTTTGGACAAAGTACACATTGGACAGAGTTGAGAGGTAGATGATCTCAGAAGAGGTGTGAGTAGGATGGATTGTAGGAGGGTCAGAGGCCGGGGCATGGACACAATGACTTCTCCACGGCATTACCCATCCTGGCATTTGGCATGAGGCTCCCTCCTTTTGTTCCCTAAGCCTGGTTTTCCCGTGGTGGACAGCAGTGGACTTGGAACTTGAGAGGTGGTTTTATTTGATTAGGTCATAGTGTTCAGATTATTGATTTTCAGTTAATGAGTTGAGAAGGTGAAAAAGAGGCTGAGAGAGTAGACAGAGAGGCCTATGGCTCTAGAACAGAACTGGAATGAAAAAGCCTGCTAAACCTACCTGGCATGCTTCTCTTCTCCATGGCCTCCTGCTGCTTTCTCTCACCTGAATTCATCTCACTGTCTTTCATCTTTTCTCCTCCTCATCTTTCTTCCTCTCTCTCTCTTTTTTTAAAACATATTTTATTGATTTTTACAGAGAGGAAGGGAGAGGGATAGAGAGTTAGAAACATCAATGAGAGAGAAACATTGATCAGCTGCCTCCTGCACGCCCCCTACTGGGGATCGAGCCCCCAACCAAGGTACATGCCCTTGACCAGAATCGAACCCAGAACCCTTCAGGCGGCAGGCCCACGCTCTATCCACTAAGCCAAACCGGTTAGGGCTCTCCTCCTCATCTTGCAGTAGTGTTCCTTGAAGTATTTTGAAGTAGATTGGTTGGTGTACTGGAATCTGACAACCTAACTCCACAATACCCAGGCAGTTTATCCACAGTTGGACCATTGAGCCATAGCCTGAGTCCTCTGTGTGTCCCTGAAACATTAGGCTAGACTTATGGTTGCAAGTTATAGAAATACAACCTGAATTAGTTCAGACAAAAATAAAAGGGGGGGGGGGAGTAATTTACCAGCTCACAGAATCCAAGCGAGTCAAATAACCAGCCTGCAAGGGGTTGGGACCCCCTCAAGAGCTAGTGGGACCAAGGGACTGAGTTTTCCAAATGCTCTCAGCTCTTCCTCTTTTCTCTCACTGAAAACCTGGCCACTGGCAGATTCTGTGTTCTTTATGTCAGCCTGCTGTGATAAATAGATTCTTGTTCTCAAATTCCAGGCAGCAAAGACCTCTGCTATCCTCCCTACTGCAATTATCTGGCTAGGGGGGCAGGGTAATATATAGCTGATAAGACCAGTAGGGGCTTTTGATTGCTTCTGGAAGGCCACTCCCAGAGAAGAGGAAACCGCTGGGAGCCAGGACGCCTTCTAAGAGGCCTCAATCTTGAGCCCTGAGGGCAGGAGCCAGGTAGCACTGGGCTCTGGCATGTTCTCATACCAGGGGCAGAAATGGGTAGTTCCCTCTGCTAAGCAATGCCCCTGGAGCAAGTCGCCTGTTCCCATCTGTCTGCTAGCTCCAAGGAACACAAGCCCAAAATAAAACCCCTCATTAGCAATTCCTGCAATCCAGAGCAAAACAATGTATTTGTTTCCTAGAATAATCTGGAGCCATATTTGGCTTGGCAACCAGTATGTCCCACACATTCATGCAGTGTGCTATGCGAAGACTCCAGCAGGGACCTCTGCTAAGTCAGGGCATGAGAGGGAGGGCTCCAGGGGTCCCCTGCCCAGGCAGCAGCAAGCAGGGGCCCAGAACAGAACTGGCTTTGTCAATGCTGTACAGCAGGTGTCTGTTACAGGGTAGGTAGGGAATGAAAGGAACTTCAACGGGGACTTCTAACCACCAGTTCCCATAAAGGCCAAACCAGGGACATGTGGCCTTCAGGGTCCTAGAGAATCCATCGTGGAGTACTGATCTCAACCTGGGAGCCAGGGAAACTGGCTTTACCCCACCTCTGCTATTATCTTGTTGTGTGACCTTGAACAAATTACCAATCCTTTCTGTGCTTGCGTTTTCTCACCTGTGAAATGGAGGCATGTTATTTGCTCTACCTATAGTCTGATGATTAAGAGCTGGAATTAACACATTGGGCAGTTGAAGCATAAACACTTACTACAGCAATGAGAGGTGATGTGAGAAGCAATCAATCCAGTTAAGAAATAGTGGATAACCCTGCCCACCCCCAATGTTTTCTGGGCACCTCCTCATATGGGGGTGGGCTTGGTCACCATGACCTGAATTTTATGAGTAGCTTTTTTCTTCTAATCCTTGCTCTCCTTGGTTCATTTATTCATTCATCTAAATATTTATTCAGGATTTAACATATCAGCCACCTCAACAAATTATTACAGAAAAGTGTGATGCATGTGACAGTGTGGGAGGACAGGATGGCTTGGCACCCTCTCTTTGGACTAATTTTGCCTGGTCTTGAACATCATATACATGAAATAATTCAGTATGTACTGTTCTGTGTCTGGCTTCTTTTGGTCAACACTGTGTCTATAAGATTTAGTTACTCCATGTTTTGCATGCATCAGTATTTTTACTTTTAAAAATTTATCTTTATTGTTGAAAGTATTACAGATGTACCCCTTATTTTCCCATTGACTCCCTGCTCCCCACACCCGCCCCTCCTAGGACTTCACCATACTATTGTCTGTGTAGTATTTTTTTTAAAATCACTGACTAATATTCCATTGTTTGAATATACCACAGTTTGTTAGTCTACTTTTCTACTGATGGAAGTAGGTTTTTGTTATTGTTGTTTGCTTTTATGTTTGTTTTGTTTTGAGCATGTCAAAAGGAAAGTAATTTAGAAATAAATGACAGTGAAAATAATTTAGAAATAAATAACAGAAATTCTTATGACTTAAGCTTTAAAACATATTTTTAAAAGTACAAACAAGCCGAAACCGGTTTGGCTCAGTGGATAGAGCGTCGGCCTGCGGACTGAAAGGTCCCAGGTTCGATTCCGGTCAAGGGCATGTACCTGGGTTGCGGGCACATCCCCAGTAGGAGATGTGCAGGAGGCAGCTGATTGATGTTTCTAACTCTCTATCTCTCTCCCTTCCTCTCTGTAAAAAATCAATAAAATATATTTTGAAAATAAAAAATAAAAAATAAAAGTACGAACAAAAGGTCAAATTTACGTAAGCAAAAAGAAAACAAACAAAAAAAAACTTTTTAAAAGTCTAGTAATGCCATAACCGGTTTGGCTCATGGGATGGAGCGTCGGCCTGCCGACTGAAAGGTCCCAGGTTCGATTCTGATCAGGGGCATGTACCTTGGTTGCGAGCACATCCCCAGTGGGGGGGGTGGGGGGGGGTGGTGCAGGAGGCAGCTGATCGATGTTTCTCTCTCATCGATGTTTCTAGCTCTCTATCTCTCTCCCTTCCTCTCTGTAAAAAATCAATAAAATATATATTTTTTAAAAAGTCTAGTAATAAAGTAAAAAATGTGCCATATGAATATGAAGAAAACTACAACATTTTTCTGAAGGGCATTAAAAATAGAATAAGTGGGGAAATATGTTTTTTTCTGATGGAAAGACTCAATATGTATGATAAATATGTCAGTGTGTCAGTGTCAGTGGGTTCTCTGTGAAGCAGGCATTAAGATGAAGTTAGGGGCACAAGAGGTATATTTGGGAGTAACACATGTGAGAGATAAAAGCAAGATTGGGCAGGAGAGCCTCAGCCTGCAAGGCACATCTGACAGAGTTCCAGTCAACCCAGTGACGAGTCCTAGAGCAAAACTTGCCCATGAGAAGAATCTCGCACTGGGAAGAAACGGCCAGTTCCCTTGTACCCTCTCTGTATTCAGTTATCGGTGGGGACCTTCCTGGAGAAAGCATGGTCTTAAAATGAAATGTAAAAGGAAAAGAAAAAAAAGCAGAATTTAAAAAATTACATCATTCACCCCAAACAACAAAAATATGAAGTACTGAAGTATAAATATAAAAAAGTAAAATCTTTGAAAAGAAATTGATGACATTTTATTGAATATTTATTTTATTGATACTATGCAAAGATTTAATTAAATGGAGAGATACATCATTTTCATATATTGAAAATTAAGAAATTTCAAGATGGCAGACTTCCCCAAATTAATTGATAATATAAACAAACAAAATATTAATATTTTTTTGTGGTGGTTTTTGACAAGTTGATTAGAGATTTTTATGAAAATGCAAAGATGCTTTTTGAAAAGAATGAGGATGGCAGGGGGAGGGGAGAGATCATGCTGCTTACTATCAGAACAAGTTGTAAATATAGAGTAAATAGTGTAGTTTATCATAAGTAGTAGAGAAAAGTAAGAGACGAGGGAGACTAGAAATGTACCCATACATTTTTAAAATGGCAGTAAGTTGTGGATTTTTAAAAATGAATTGGAGTGCAATTTGACAAATTCTAAAGTATGTTTGGAATAATATAAAATGATCAAGAGAATATTAAAAATTATGATAATGCTCTATTAAATATCAAAACCTATTAGAATCATGTAGTGCTAGAGCAAGGATACCCAAACAGATCAGTGGAATAGTAAAAAAAATAAATAAATAAAAGTAAAAGAAAGGAAGGAAGAAAGAAAGAAAGAAGAAAGAAAACCCAACCTAAATATTTAAGGAATTTAGAATATGGTAAAAGTAGATTTCACAGTAATGGAAAAAATTTGATTTGATTTCTGAATAAAAGGCATTGAGAGAACTGGATAGACCTTGTAGGGGAAAAAGTAGAATACATATTTTATAAGATAGCAAAAGTAAATTCCAGTTGTATAAAAGTATAACAAATCCAAAACTATAAAATAGCAAAAAAATTAATCAGAGAATATTTTTTATAATCTTGGTATGAACATGAAATGAAACTCAGAAGCCAGATTAGAAAGGATTGGCAAGTTTTTCTATGTGAAAAATTTAAGTGTTGTTTGACAAAAGGCATCATTAACAAAATTTAAAACAAAGGACAGTGCTGGAGAAAAAAAAAAGTCTCTCCATATGTAATAGAAATGGCTTAATATTGAAAGAGTGATTTCAAGTAAATTTAAAGAGACAAACAACCCAAAAGAAAAACAGCCAGAGGATTTGACAGAGAACTTAAAGGAGAAACAATACAGATGATAAAGGACAAAAAGATGTTCAACCTCATTACTAACATGATAAATGAAAATCAAACAACAATGATGTAAGAAATAAAGATTTTTACCCTTCAGACAGGCAAAAGTTTAAAAGCTTACTAAGCCCAGCCTGCGTGGCTCAGTGGTTGAGTGTCAACTTATGAACCAGGAGGTCACGGTTGGATTCCTGGTCAGGACACATGACCAGGATGCGAACTCGATCCCCAATGTGGGATGTACCGGAGGCAGCCAATCAATGATCAATGATTCTCTCTCATCCTTGATGTTTCCATCTCTCTCTCCCTCTCCCTTCCTCTCTGATATCAATAAAAATATTTTTAAAAATAAAAGGTTAATAATATTCAGCATTGGTGTTAAAAAAGGATAAGGTCTATCTAAATATAGTTATTTCTGATCATGCTTACTATTATACATTTTATTTTATTATATTTCTAAGTTTAAAAGCAACACAACAATATACATAAAATTATTCTATTTTTGAAAAACAAGCAATTAAACTTAGGTGTATGTATTTCTGGTGTGTCTGTGTTTGTATATGCATAGAGAAAGTCCTTGAAGGCCTTTCATTAAACTGTTAAGAGTGCTTAACTCTGGGGAAATGTGTGTGAAAGAATTACATAACTCCTTGTTTAAAATTTAAACAATAAGAATGCATTTAAGAATAAAGCTTAATACAGAGGATGTGAAGGTAAGGGAAAATAGTAGAGAGAAGGTAGAGCTAGAAGCCTGAAAATTAGAAAGAAAAGCAATAAAATAGAAAGATCAGGATAGAAAAATAACAATTGGAGTAGTCCACATCAAGACAATAAAATGTGTTCAAATAGCACTGAGACAAATGTCTATTAAATCAAATACATCTTTGTTAAGATAAGGGGGAAAAAGGGAATGGAGGTCAGTTCAAGGTAGGCTCTGCCCTAGACAGAAGGAATCCCTCTTCAAAGACCACATGAGGCCAGGACTACCTTTCAGGACTGATGGCATCCCTGCACATCCCACCTTTGGAGGTCCCATCTCTTTGGCTAATCCCAATCTCTCTCTCTCTCTCTCTCTCTCTCTCTCTCTCTCTCTCTCTCTCTCCAGACTTTTGCCAAAGCAAAACTCCTTGGACTTAGCTGCCTATATCCTTGTCTTTCCTGGTCCTTGGGTCATCACAACTGGGTTGTCATCCTGGTGAGGAGAGAACAACATCCATTGAGCTACGTCCTATGGAGATCATTTTGCCACCACGAAGGTTAAGGTAGGACGTGGTCTGGGAATTTGGTGGGCAAGTTGCTGTAAGGACCCAGGAACCCACTGTGTCTTCATAAATGCATCCTGTCAGTACATGCATCCCTTAATTTCTCTTGTTTAATCTGCCATTGCCCTTACAATTGTTTTGTTTCAATGGCAGTAGTGAAGAAAAGAAGCAGTTATCATGCCAAGCACAGACTGCCCGTTTCCAAAAGGGAGAGTCTGGGCTGATTCACTTGCCCCAACAGCGCTTTTGTGTTGTCTCTCTCTTCACTGGGTTGCTATTATTTCCACTACCGGAGCCCTGTTGTTGAGCCCCAAACCCCCACACCGTGGAAGACTCAGAGTCTCCCAGGACTATTTGGGAAGCAGAATTCACCCAGCTGTTGGACGTCAGCAGTGAATCCTCCCAAACCCCATCCCCCCACTCCCATGGAGCAGGAGCTGGGCTGGGGGTGGAGGGTAAGAGGCGAGCTTGACAGTCTTCAGTTGCATTGTTGCTAAGTTCTGAGTTGCTCCTTTCCTGAATGCTGTGCTAGCTCACCCTGGAAACAGTCATTTTCCTGGCATCTCCTTATACAGGCTGCAGGCTGCTAGCACCTTTGCCTCTGAGCTCTCAGCTGCCTGGTGGTTCTGCTGCCTCCAAGAGCCTCACGTCTCATGTGTTAGAAAAGGCTGAGCCTTTCTCCAGAGCAGCAGGAGTTCAAGACTCCCTTCTTTGGGGCGTTAGCTTTGTGGGGGCAGCTGGAGAAGATGGAAAGGTGGGTGGAAAGAAGAAGGACTGAAACCCGTGATCAAACATATTTAGTCTCTCTTCTTATTTAAGAAAATTAAAGAATGGTGGGCTCCAAACGGATTGTTCAGTGTGGGAGGATGAGGTCCCTGCCCCCTCCTCTTTCCTACAGGGCACCTGCTTTTCAGTGGCTGCTCCGCTCCGGAGTGGGATCTGTGCTGGAGTTCTGCTCCATTTTTGATGTAGAAGAAGCATTAATGGATTCATAGAGAGACAGAGCCCCAAATCCACTGGCTTCAGTAGTCCCCATTTTGACCAATTGAATGAATTGGCCCTGGATTAAAATGGAATGGACTTTTAAAAAACTCAGTGGGGCCCTGGTCAATGTGGCTGTTGGTTGGGCATCACTCCATGTACCAGTTTACTCACCACCCATTAAATGCCCTTTACCTTTATTTTATTTTATTTTATTTTATTTTATCTGCTTGAATTGAATGAAAGTGGCCTTCTTTACATCTGTGTATTTAATTAATAACTACTGTTCCAGGCTTTCCCAATCATTCTTGTATTGCAAGCTCCTGGGAGTTCCAGATTCTGGGTCCATTCAACCTCACTTTGATCATCACTTAGACTACATGTGTGTAAACACTTTGAAGATTTTAACGGGAAATTTTTATCAATTGGTTGGAGGGAGCTGAAGAAGCTGAAGATCTCCCTATTTTATTGCCATTTTATAAGTTAGGAAGTACCAGCCTCAAACCTACTGAGACCTCCAGGATTTGGAGTGTGGTGGAAGAGACACTTATAATTTCCACATCCAAAACATGATAGGATTACAACGTTTACTCTTTTGTGAATCTCATATTTTCTAGACATTTTTAGAAATTCCATTTAAAAAATAAGAACATGGAGTTGCTGAGGGTTTACTGACTCTCCTGTTTCATCCTTTATCCTCATTTATAACTTACTTCAATTAATTAATTTTCATAATACTGTAAGAACCCACAAAATCACCACTCAAAACAAAACTAGGCTCTTGCAAGTAACCCACATCTAACTATGTGGTTCCCCCATCATTATCCCACCCCTTCACCTCCCCTCACTGAAGGTCACTTCCTTTAAAATATATATATGATTTTTAGAGAGAAGAAGGGAGAGGGAGAGAGAGAGAGAGAAACATCTATGTGAGAGTATAACATCAATTGGCTGCCTCCTACATGCCTCCTACTGTGCCCTGCCTGGGAATCACATTGGCAATTCTTTGGTGCACCAGACAATGTCCAACCAACTGAGCCACACAGGCCAGAGCTCTTTTTGTTGTTGTTGTTAATCTTCACCTGAGGATATTTTCCCATTGATTTTTAGAGAGAGTAGAAGGGAGGAGGAGAGACAGAGGAGAGAAACATTGATGTGAAAGAGACATATTAATTGGTTGCCTCCCACATGAGCCCCAACCAGGGCCAGGGATTGAGCCTGCATCCGAGGTACGTGCCCTTGACCGGAATCGAACCTGGGACTCTTCAGTCTGCAGGATGCTCTACCCACTGAGCAAACTGGCCAGGGCCGGGCTCTTTTTTAAATTGATTTTAGAGAGAGAGGAGGGGGTGGGGGAGAGATTGAGAGAAAAGAGAGAGAAACATTGATGTGAAAGTGAAACATCGATCGGTTGCCTCCTACACATGCCCGGACAGGGAATCAAACCCAAAACCTGGGTATATGCCCCGACCAGGAATCGAACCTACGACCTTTCAGTGTACAGGATGATGTTCCAACCGAGCTACACTGGCCAGGGCCCAAGGTGACTTTCAATGCTAAACTCCAATCAGATTTGGAGTCAGGGCCCTGTCCTCTTATATCACCTTCTCATCTGTCCCTGTTGTCACTAATGGGGCAAATCTGCTTTGCAGGCTTAATATTTAAAATATCCTTAAATGGCCTCACTTGGCAGAGAATAAAGCTCAGATTAAATTCTGCTTCTGGTAGCATAATTGTCTAAGTTTAAGAAGAGCTCAAATATAGCTGAGATATTATTCATCTTGAAGCCATCACCCATCAATTTGGATATAACTTCCTTTGTCACATTCTAGAAATTTTTTTTTTAGGATAGGACCAGGGCAGCTGACTAAGAGATTCCCCACACTCCCTGCCCACCTCTTCTCCAGTACTGATCAGTGTTTTCCCCTCAGCCTTCTCTCTGGAATGGCCATTGAGTGACATTCTCCTTGTCGGAGAGGCTGCTGCATGGACACGTGCTGCCATTAGTCACTTCACAGCACTGAGATTGTGTCTGTGTTTTAGTTATGGATACAAGTAGGAGTCATCAGACATCTACCCAGACTTGAAGAGGAGATAAAAAGAATAATACATGTTGTGGAACCCCCTTAGTTCATCTCTACCCTTGTTGGGAGAGGGCTCTCTTAGAATAAAAATGAATTCTGGGAGATGATTTGAATTAGCAGGAAAAAGGCCTGTTTCTCTTAGAGATGTTTTACTCTGGAGAATATGCAAGGCCTAAAGTCAGGCAGATGTAAAGTGTTATAAGGAGGCTCCACCTGCCACCAAGAGAATGCAATCTCTAAGACATTGACCATCTCTCTTAGATGGAAATCAGAGACTGAAGTGTGGGGTAGGTTAAGGGTGGGAGTCGGGTGAGGTAGGTGGGAACAGTGGAGTAGACAGAAAAGAGGGAGGGAGACGAAGGAATTTGGGACTTCCCACCTAAGGCTGACTGGTCTGCACTGAAGGGCTGTGTTCAGTGAAAAGTAAGGACATGTTTAGCATTATCCTCTGGGCTCTGGGTGTCATTATTTTCATTCTGGTTGTAGGACATAAGAACAGGGTAACATAAGGAAGATCATAAACATGAACATTATGGCGGGCCCTGTGGTAGGGAGCTCTCTGGGTGATACCCAGCCCACAATTGCTCTCTGCCTGAAAGCTTCCCCCCAATCATAGCGTGGGGACGAGTAACCAGACCTGTGTTCTTTACATTTTCTCCGAGGCAAAGAATTGGTCCAGAGAAGGAGACCTGGGCCAGGTTGGGTCTCTTGTATCTTATCTTATGGGAGGATCTAGAACAGTGGTTCTCAACCTTCCTAATGCCACGATCCTTTAATACAGTTCCTCATGTTGTGGTGACCCCCAATTTCATTGTTACAAATTGAACATAATTAAAGCATAGTGATTAATCACAAAAACAATATGTAATTGTATATGTGTTTTCTGATGGTCTTAGGCAACCCCTGTGAAAGGGTCGTTCGACCCCCAAAGGGGTTGCGACCCACAGGTTGAGAACAGCTGATCTAGAATATGGAGTCAAGAGCCACACAGCCGGGAGTTCCTAGAGTGGAGTCACATCAATGATGATGTTCTAGGGAAGAGGATCCTGTAGCCTCAGGCAGGCTTTCAGGCCAACATTGAGACTTTAATTTCATGAGACTTTCACCAGAGACTGAATCACCCACTTAAGCTGCTCCTGAATTCCTGACCCATAGAAATTGTATGAGATGATAAATGTTTTAAGCTGCCAAGTTTTGGGGCAATTTGTTATATTGCAATAAGCAATACAGAAATGTACATATATCTAAGGTGTACCAATGAGGAATGGTTTTAGCAGCACGTAATAGAATAGTTGGCCACAGTCTTAAATCTTGGGGTCATCTAATACTGTATTACTTTTCTAGGGCTGCCATACCAATACCAAACGGGGTGGCTCAGAATAAGAGAAATCTATTGTCACGTGAATCTGGAGGCCAGAAGTGTGAAATTAATGTGTCAGCAGCGCCACACTCCCTCTGAAGGTACTAGGTAAGGATCTGTCAGGCTTCTCTCCCAGCTGCTGGTAGTCTTACATTTAAGCCCTTCATTCATTTTGAGTTTATTCTTGTATATGGTATAAGAAGGTAGTACAGTTTCATTTTTTTGCAGGTGTCTGTCCAATTTTATCAACGCCATTTATTGAAAGACTATCTTTACCCCATTGTATGGCCTCCTTTGTCACATATTAACTGATGATAAAGATGTGGGTTTAGCCCAGCCAGTATGGCTCAGTGGTTGAGTGTCTACTTATTATTGAGGAGGTCACGGTTTGATTCCCGGCCAGGGCACATGCCCAAGTTGTGGGCTTGATCCCCAGTGTGGGATGGGCAGAAGGCAGCCAATCAATGATTCTCTCTCATCATTGATGTTTCTATCTCTCTCTCACTCTCCCTTCCTGTCTCTGAAATTTAAAAAAAAAGAGAGAAGATGTGGGTTTATATCTGTGCTCTCTATTTGGTTCCCTTGATTTATGTTTCCATTTATGCCAGTACTATGCTGTTTTGATTACTGTGGCCTTGTAGTATAGTTTGATATCTCCAACTTTGTTCTTCTTTCTCAAGATTGCTGTGGCTATTTGGGGTCTTATATGGTTCCATATAAATTTTTGAATTATTTGTTCTGGTTCTGTAAAATACAACATTGGTATTTTGATAGGAATTGCATGAATTTGTAGGTTGCTTTAAGTAGTATAGACATTTTAATAATGTTAATTCTTTTTAACAATGAGCATGGTATATGCTTCTATTTACTTGCATCTTCTTTAAGTTCTTTCTTTAGTATCTTACAATTTTCCAAGTACAGTTCTTTTACCTCCTTGGTTAAATTTATTCCCATTTTTTTAATGCAATTGTAAATGTTATTGTTTTCTTAGTTTCCCACTCTGATAGTTCATCCTATATAATAAAACCCTAATATGCAAATCGACTAAACGGCGGAACGACCAGTCTCTATGATGTGCGCTGACTACCAGGGGGCAGGCACTCAATGCAGGAGCATCTGCCCCCACCCCCCCACACAAGAGGGAGGCGACCAGCAGCCCCCCGATCGTCCCGCCAGTCGCCCCACAGATTGGCCCTGATTGCCGGCCAGGCCTAGGGACCCTACCCTATATATTGGGAACAGTCTCTTAGATTTAAAAATTAAAACCTGGCAAGGCCACTCTAAAACTGAAAAAACAGGATGATGCAGCAATGACATGCATGGACTCTGGTTTGCACATTTTGTGGTCAGCCCTGATTCTGACACTTATAACTGTGTGACAAAGCCAATTACTTAACTTCTCTCTGCTTCAGTTTTTCCACCCATAAGATGGGGAAAATGGTACTACTGCCTCAGCAGGATCTTGTTATGTACTACTTTTTATAATCAGGGCAAAAAATGTAGCTGCCCATACAACAGCAAGATGCCTTTCACCTGTATGAAAAGTATGGTCACTGGTGCATGCAGTGTTCTGGATTGCGAGAGGGATGTCTGACTGCTGGTTTAGGCCCGATCCCCGAGGGTGCAGGCCGGGCTGAGGGATCCGCCCCCAACCCCCACCCCCATGCACGAATTTTGTGCACCAGGCCTCTAGTTATCCTATATAATAAAAGTCTAATATGCAAATAGACCAAACAGCAGAACGACTGGTCGCTATGGTGCGCACTGACCACCAGGGGGCAGATGCTCAATGTAGGAGCTGCCCCCTGGTGGTCAGTACACTCCCACAGGGGGAGTGCCGCACAGCCAGAAGCCGGGCTCATGGCTGGTGAGCACATTGATGGTGGCAGCAGTGCTAAGGACCCCTTGGGGGATGTCCACCTGCCAGCTTAGGCCCACTCCCCCAGGCCTAAGCCGGCAGGTGGACATCCCCCAAGGGCTCCCAGGCTGCGAGAGGATGCAGGCCGGGCTGAGGAACACCCCCCACTCTGAATGCATGAATTTCGTGCACCAGGCCTCTAGTAGAGTATGTTAGCTGTGGGCACTTTTATATATATTATCTGGTCAGAATCTGACAGTATCTTAAGAGCTAAGTATTTAGCCCTGGCTGGTGTGGCTCAGTTGGTCCTGTACACTAAAAGATTGCAGTTTGATTCCTAGTCAGGACACATATCCAGGTTGCAGGTTCAATCCTGAGGTCAAGGCATGTACAGGAGGCAACCAATCAATGTTTCTCTCTCACATCCATGTTTCTTTTCTCTCTCTCTCTCTCTCTCTCTCTCTCAGAGCTAATTATTTTTATCCACTTTCCTGATGAGGGAAGTTATGGATTCAAGGTCCCAAGGCTGGTGAGTTGGGGACACAGCTGGGCAAGAAGCCAAGGGCTATTTACTCACAAATGGAAGGGGTTTTGGGGAGAGGATAGAGTGGCTCCATGTGGGGAAGAAGAATGTGGAAGGATACTTGTAGTAGGATTCAAAGGAGCAGGAAGAACAAGGTGGTTTCCGGGCCTGGTTCCTCTTCACTGCTGCCAAGCCAGGCAAATTCCTCTGTTTTCTGTTAATCACTGCCTTTTCGATGGAAAGAAAGCCATGCTGGCTTTCTGTAGAAGCTATATGGGCTCACCCTATGATTTAATCAGAACAAAAGAGTAGAAGGTGACATGAAAAACCCCTCTGCTTTGGCCCAGCTCAAGAACTTTCTCAGAATGTCTCACGAGTGCCTGGATTAGTGTTGCCATCCTTTCTGTGGTCCCTGGCATGAGTCATGTTCTCTTGAAATGCTTATGAGGATGCCCGGGTCTATCCCACATATTCCCTATTTCGATTTGGTGTGGGATTTGGGTGCCTGGATCATAGCTCCTGTCCTTTGTCCATTTTAGGCTTCCTTCAGCGATGCACAGCAGTGGGAAATGCAGCATTGCATTACTAATGGAGCGCAGGTAGATGTCACCTGCCAGAAGGAGGGCTTCTCTGGGCTGAAGCACAAGGCTTATTTCTGGAAGTCTGGCAGGGGCTTCCTATACCCTTTCTTCTGAACTGAGGATAATTGAGCCTGCAGAGCCTGCAGAGTCCTCTTCCTCCCTCAGGTCCATCAGAGAAGACAGAGCAGAGGAGTTGACCAGAAGAACAGTCAAACCTGTGCTGCATGGAGGCAGGGAGTGAAAGAAAGAGTGGAGCTCAAACACTCACCTGTTATAAAATATAGTCACTGTCCCCACCAGTAAAACATGGCCTAGGAATGCCTTGGCCTTGAGCAACTCCTCCTCTCTCAGAAAGGACTAATAATGTGGTATTCCCTTCCTTAAGGGCAAAAAATGGACATATTAGTAAAGTCATGGAAATATCTCTGCATTACACATAACTAAGTTTCCCCTACTAAAGCAACACCTTTGATTTAGGGCACAATCCTTCCAACAGACCCATTTGAACAAGCAAATACCCTTGAGCAGAATATGTTATTTTTTAAAAATATGTTTTCATTGATTTCAAAGAGGAAGGGAGAGGGAGAAGGAGAGAGAGATAGAAACATTAATGATGAGAGGGAATCATTGATCAGCTGCCTCTTGCATGTCCCACACTCGGGTCAAGCCCACAACCCGGGCATGTGCCCTGACAGGGAATCAAACCCTGATCTCCTGGTTCATAGGTCGATGCTCAACCACTGAGCCACGCCAGCCAGGCTAAGTAGAAAATGTTGATACCTACTGTCTTAGGAATTGGAAACCAGAGATGACAAAGATGTAGACCCTGCTCTTGAGGAGCTTCTGAACCAAAATGGGAGACAGACACCCACCTAATAGTGGACATAAAGTTCGGTAGTAATAACAACGGCAATAGCGAAATGTCCATGAAACAATTACCAGGTATAGGAATTTGCTAACCACATTACATATTGATCTTGTTTAGTCCTCATAACAATCCTACTAAGGTAATGTTAGCGTGCCCAGTTTTCAGATGAGGGAGGGAGGCCTAGAGAGGTTCAGTAGCTTGCTCAAAGTCACACAGATAGCAAGAGGTAGAGCCAGGACCTGCACGAGTTCTGACAGAAGTCTTCGTGTGTGACCATGACATTATATTCCTACAGTAGAGGACAACACAAGGTGCCCAGAGAAGAGCAGTCACCCGGATTCAGAGGTCAGGGGAGGATCACAGAAGAGCTCTCACAGCCAGCCAGTTAAATGGGGGAAGAAAGAGGGAGCATTAGTAGGTCAGGTCTGCACAGGATGCCTCAGTGGGAGGGGGAGGGGGGGAGGATGCTGAAAGGGGCAAGAGTAGTATAGAAAGGGGGTGATGTGAAGGCCGAACTTCATAAGTATGTATATTGAGTTCCTTCACCTCAAGGTTAATTCAGGAGTGCTCAGTGGTGACCACCTTGGAGGCTGGTTGACATAAAAATATTTATTTCTGAGGAGAACACGAATGAAAATATCTAAGAGAGGAGGGAGGGGGAGACATCAGGGCATCAGGAGCCGGAATCTCAACCATCTGGAATCCTAGTGAAATTTGGCGGCCCATTCGAGAGTCTCAGGTATCTTGCCAAAATATTTTTCAAAGGAGGAAAAAACAATAATGTGCCTGCTATAATAATGCACCAGATACTCCTCGCATGGACATTTGCAGATTTCTTGCCAACGGCCCGGAGAGTGCATAATGGACTGATAGCAAAGGCAGCAAGGGGGAGAAAAAGCAACGGAGTGATTGAGCTGTGCTTCCCTGGGTTTCTATGATCATTGCTGCCTTTAGCCATATGCTTTTCAAAGGCACTGACAAGCCTGGACCGATTTCAAAGGAATTCCTAAACCCAGATTTCAAAATCGTCATTGCATCTCCAGATTGTCAGTGCTCTGCACAGAAAACACACGTCTATGGAAGTTCTTAAATGTTTCTCCATAAATGTTGATCAGCCTCTCCTGTCATTACATGAGGTGCCTGGGATGTTGAAAATAGTTGCTAATAAATTCCCAACCCAGTTTATTGCCAAGTAATGAAAAGCATTTCTCTTCCTTGAAATAAGATGTCTTGCCACTTGAGTGAGTTCTAGAAGCTGCATACAAAAGGGAATAAGATGATTTCTTTTTTAGTCTATTTGGTTGTTCCTTACCTCCCCCACCCCCACTGCCACTTTTAAAAATGGAATGAAAAACAGATTCAATCTGCTGGGAACACAGGTTTTTAAGTACAGCATGGACCCTGTTAATGCCATAGCTGTCGTCTTAAGACTTTTGTCATTCTTTGCCACCACTGATATCCATATGGTTATGATTCTACCCCCTTTCCAGGTCTTCCCCCATCCTTTCTCTCGCCCTCCTTCCACCTACCAACCTTGCTCAATGTCAGAAACAGAACAATTAAACCAGAGGTGGAAAGGTTAGATGGCTGATCAGTCAGGAACAGAGACTGGAAGCCCCCAAAACCTAATGGGGCGCTGGAACTCTGCAATGTCCCCCACTCATCTTCATCCTAAAGGACAGTAGGATGCTTTGCAAGAATGGTGGCATCATACCAAAGGCTTTGGAGAACTAAAAGCCACAAATACATGGGGTATTTTGTCAAGACTTGTGTGAAGGGAGTAAAGCAAAGGGATAATCCTGTGAAAATACATCTTCCACTTTAGAGAATTTTCTGGATGGATGGAGTATGCAGAGATCTGGCATATGTTGGAATATTCCATCCAAAATGAAAGGCAAGTTGCTTCCCCTTGTGCCTCAGCACTGAGAAGAAGACCAATGCTGTAAGGCAGTGGTTCTCAACATTCCTAATGCCGTGACCCTTTAATACAGTTCCTCATGTTGTGGTGACCCCCAACCATAAAATTATTTTCGCTGCTACTTCATAACTGTAGTTTTGCTACTGTTGTGAATCATAATGTAAATATCTGATATGCAGGATGTATTTTCATTGTTACAAATTGAACATAATTAAAGCATAGTGATTAATCACAAAAACAATATGTAATTATATATGTGTTTTCCGATGGTCTTAGGCGACCCCTGTGAAAGGGTCGTTCGACCCTTAAAGTGGTAGCGACCCACAGGTTGAGAACCGCTGCTGTAAGGACACCCTTGAATGTTGGAGGCAGCATGGTTACATATTTAAGTGTCTGCTCCACACCCCTCATTGGATAACACTAATTGCTCCCTGGGAACCAATACAAAGTCATGATCAGCCTCTTGAGAAGAAAGCATGGGATCATTGAATTTTTTCTTGGGCATATGTTGCAGCATGTCAGGCATTTTTCTAAGTACTTGATGTGAATTAACTCATTTGAACCTCCTAAAGGCACATGGGTTGTATGCAGAGCTAGCATTTGATCCTAAACATGTGGCTCCCAAGCCCATTGTTCTTAATCACCATGCTTTAATGCTTTCATTTTTAGAGCTGTCAGTTAATTTTGGAGACTGCAATTTCCAGATGTCTATTCTTTTTTTAAAACATATTTTTATTGATTTTAGAGAGGAAGGGAGAGGGAGAAAGAGACAGAAACATCAATGATGAGAGAGAATCATCGATTGGCTGCCTCCTGCACCCCCCCCCCCTGCCACTGGGGATCTAGCCCACAACCTGGGCAATGTGCCCTTGACTGGAGTCAAACCCGAGACCTTTCAGTCTGCTGGCCGGCGCTCTATCCACTGAACCAAACCAGCTAGGGCATGATGTCCATTCTTCATCTAGTCTATCATAATTCCAATAGTCTTCAACCTATGGGGTGAATAATACATTTAAATACTGCCTAAACACCCACTTAATAGTGAGAGGTGGAGATGAATAAGAGGAAGAAATTTGCCATACTTAGCATTTTAAAGAAAAGGAAAGGAGAAGGTAATTATTCAGTCTTCAAATACTCTGGAAACAGTACAGAAATATACAATTAATTGAGAATATGGTAATTTACACATATGAATTTTATCCTTTTTCTTTACTACCACAACTAGGGATGTATATAACCTCTAGGATTTGGGGGTTATTCCAATAACCAACAACTTTTTATTTTTAGAGAAAAAGGAGAGAGAGAGAGATAAATATCCATTGGCTGCCTCCTACATTACCCCCACTGGGGACTGAGCCCAAAGCTCAGGCATGTGTCCCATCGGAATCAGACGGACAGCTTCTCAGTGCAAGGGATGCTGCTCAACCAACTGAGCCACATGGGCCAGGGCACCAATAAACAACACCTTTTAAAACAATGTTTTTTCAGCATTTTCCTTCAGAATTATAACTTCAGATAAAGCAATCTCTCTTGTTCATTTCTCACACACCCTTAAGTTCTGGTATGATTCTTCCATTGGTTACATTTACATCCCACCCATGTAGTAAAATACCTTTCTCCCAATCCTGAGCCATCTCCCCAACCTCTCCTTTCACTGTCCAGTAAATGGAGGGTCCCATTTAAGGGCTTATTTTGTGGAACTCCTAAATGCGATAGAACATATTTTGCTATTATTTTTAATCTCACACTGCCCTCCAAGGATTGTGGGGTCTTTTGTTTGCTAAGTTCAAATGACGTCATTGTCTCTAGTATAATAAGCTTCTGCATTCTTTTTTTAAAAAAAAAATATATATATTTTAAAATATATTTTTATTGATTTCAGAGAAGAAGGGAGAGGGAGAGAGAGAGAAACATCAATGATGAGAGAGAATCATTGATTGGCTGCCTCCTGCATGCCCCATACTGGGGTTTGAGCCACAACCCGGGCATATGGCCCAACTGGGAATCGAACCATGACCTCCTGGTTCATAGGTTGATGCTCAACCACTGAGCCACGCCTGCTGGGCTGGCTAGCTTCTACATTTTTGAGGACAGAATTTAAATGCTGGGATGCGGGGGGTGCGCTGTAGGTATGTAATTTTGGATACAAAAGCTAGAAGAGAGCAAAATTACTGTATTTAAGGAATAAGGAACTATAAAATAGAGATAATAATAGCTTCAAGGTTAGGTTTGTATTGAGGGCTGACCGAGATAAATTGAAGTATCTGGGCACAGTTCTTAGCACATAGCAAGGGCTGAACCAATGTTAAAAGGTTTTGCACTGCTACCATTTTGTTGTTGCTGTTATATAAGTCTTTCTTGAAAAAATATGCTAATGATAGAAACAGAATTAAGAAGAGAATCAAAATAAAAAACTATAAAAGATTTTTGGAGGTGTTACTTGTAATACCATTTTAAACATAGAACTGGGAACTAAGGAAGCTAATGTTATAGAACAAAATGTATATGTTATAAACTTGGGCAATGAAAAAGAAAATAATGTACTAAAAGTCAGAGAATGGGAAGAAGTATGAATGCTACTTGTTTTAGGTGTGTCTCTAGAATATAGCATAGAGTTGACTTTTGCTTTGTGAACCTATTGAAAGTCTTTTTGTCTTAATATCTAAAATTTGCTTATTTACATTAATTAATATGATGTGTTCGGCTTTGTTCCTATAATATTTTGTTTTATACTTTGTTTTTTTTTTAGCCTTAAAATATTTTGCTATGGCCTGACCAGTGTGGTTCAGTGGTTGAGCATCGACCCACGAATCAGGAGGTCAGTGGTCAGGGCATATGCTTGGGTTGTGGGCTTGATCCCAGGAGGGGGCATGCGGGAGGCAGCTGATAGATGTCTCTTTCTCATCATTGATGTTTCTATCTCTCTCTCCCTCTCCCTTCCTCTCTCTGAAATCATTAAAAAAAAAGAAAAAGAAAAGAACGATCAACCTTTAAAAAAGCATTTTGCTAGGTGTTTGCTTTGTTTCCTTTTTCATTGCAATTTCATTAAGATAAGTATAGGTTCACATGCACTTGTAAGAAAAAAATACAGAGAAATCTCATGTACCCTTTATGAGTAAATCTCGTGTAACGTTTTACAAAACTCTAGTACATTATTACAACCAGGACATTGTCACTATACAATTACCGGTGTTATTCAGACTGTTCCCAGTTGTTTGCTTTGTTTTGAGTGTGTGTTCTTTCAATAACTTGGAAATTTTATACTTTATTCTAGTTTTTAGATTTGTAATTTTATGGAGCTTTCTTTTTTAAAAATTGAGATAGCCCTGACTGGTTTGGCTCAGTGGATAGAGCATCGGCCTGCGGACTGAAGGGTCCCGGGTTCGATTCCGGTCAAGGGCATGTACCTTGGTTGCGGGCACATCCCCAGTAGGAGGTGTGCACGAGGCAGCGGAGCCATGTTTCTCTCTCATCGATGTTTCTAACTCTCTATCCCTCTCTCTTCCTCTCTGTAAAAAAACAACAACAATAAAATATATATTTTTAAAAAAGAATTAAAAGCCTTAATCAGGCAAGGGCTGGGTCTTCCCTTTTAAAAAAAATAAAAAAATAATAAAAAATTGAGATATATTGACATATAATATTGTATTACATATATATATATATATATCCAGAATAAGTTTAGTTAACATCCCTCACTACATAATTACACTTTTTTCTTGTGATAAGAACTTTTAAGATCTATTCTGTTAGCAACTTTCAAATATACAATACAGTATTGTTAACTATAGTCACCATGATGTATAGTATATCCCCAGGACTTCTTCATCTTATAACTGAAAGTTTTTACCTTTTGGCCACCTTCATCCATTTCGCTCACCCCCTATGCTCCTGCTTCTGGCAATTATCAATCTGTTTTCTGTATCTATGAGTTTAAGTTTTATAGATTCCACATGTAAGTGTTCTTCTGTATTTGACTTCGCTTAGCACAATTCCCTCAAGTTCCATCTATGTTGTCACAAATGGCAGACTTTCTCCTTTTTTATGGCTAAATAATATTCTGTTGCATATATATGCATTTTCTTTATCCACTCATTTTCTCTGTCCACTCATCCATTGATGGACACTTAGGTTGTTTCCATGTCTTGGCTATTGTAAATAATGGTGCAATAAACATGAGGGTGCAGCTATCTCCTTGAGATAGTAATTTTATTTCATTTGGATGTATTCCTTTAAGTGGGATTGCTGGATCATATGGTGGTTCTATTTTTAATTGTTGAGGAACTTCCATATTGTTTTCCATAGTGGCTGCACCAATTTATATTCTTTTTAAAAAATATATTTTATTGACTTTTTATAGAGAGGAAGGGAGTGGGATAGAGAGTTAGAAACATCAATGAGAGAGAAACATCGATCAGCTGCCTCCTGCACACCCCCTACTGGGGATGTGCCCGCAACCAAGGTACATGCCCTTGACTGGAATCGAACCTGGGACCCTTTCAGTCCACAGGCCACGCTCTATCGATTGAGCCAAACCGGTTAGGGCACCAATTTATATTCTTACTAACAGTGTGCAAGGATTCCCTTTTTTTTCACATCCTCACCAATACTTGTTATTTCTTGTCCTTTTGATATTTCTGTAACTATCTTAATATTCTATTTCTTAAGATAGAGTATATTGATTCCTCACTATGAGCAATAGTGAAATTAGAATATTTATAAGTTCTTCTCCTTTCCTCTACTCCCTTTCTTCCCCCACCTAATTTTAATTTATAATCTTATTTTCTTAAATATACTTCTCTCACTTGATTTGGTAGCTTTGTAGTCCAAGCTATTAAAGATGGAAAAGATATTTATACCACAATGTCTTTACAACTTATCCTACTTTTATACTCCCTTCCCATCTGAATTTTTGTAAGTTATGTAATTTCTGGATCACTTCTAATTTGTTCTTCCATTATAGTCCCTGCATATGTTTTATCTTGGTCTAGTAATATAAATCCAATGTTTTCTGCCAGTTCTTCTATTGCAGCCTTTCCAGTCATCTCTTGGTAGGCCTAGGCTTATTCTCTAAAAAATCTGCCATTTGAACTCATAGGAATTCTCAGAATTTTTTTATGTTCAAAGCTGTTTGTTGCCTATGTACTTGAACAACAGTTTGGCTTGGGATAAAAGATCATACTTATTTTCCTTGAGGCTGTTGTGATTCTTCACTAACAGCATTTAAAAAGTTGAGGTGAAGTCATTTTTTTAATGACAATAAAATTATTATTCTCAATGAAAGAAGAGATGAGGAAAGACTGAAAAAAGAGAGGTTATTGAATAATATGAATAAAAAGAAACTATTAAAAGGAATAAGATGAAAATATTAGTTCTAAAAATAACACTTGAAATAATAGATGGGATAAATGGCAGGATGAATTCATCAAAAGAATAAATTAGTGAGTCAGAAGATCACATTAAGAAATTCTTTCAAAAGGTAGGAAATCCTATATAATAGAGTTAATATGCAAATGGTCATCACACCCTCACGCCTTCATGCCATAATGGCTCAGACACTCAACACTGGGGAGAGAGGAATGGGGACCAGCCAGGCACAAATGAGCTCATGAGAGAGTAATGGGGACCAGCCAGGCTGCGGCCCAGGAGAAGAACAAGCCGCCCGCCCCGCGGTCCCAGGTGCCAGAGGCTGCATCTGCACCTGCGGTCCGGGAGAGGGACAAGCCGCCCGCTCCATGGTCCCAGGTGCCAGTGCCTGTGGCTGTGGCCTGGGAGAGGGACAAGCCACCCGCCCAGTAGTCCTGGGTGCCTGTGGCTGTAGCCTGGGCAAAGCCACCTGCCCACAGTCCCCTGTGGCTGCGGCCGGCCCAGGTGAAGCTGGCCCAGGTCCTAGGTGCCTGTGGCCAGCCAGAGGGAGGGAATCCTGGGTCCCGGGTGCGGGGCAAGGCAGAGGCAGTTAGGGACAATCAGGCCAGCAGGGGAGCAGTTAGAGGCAATCAGATAGGCAGGCAGAGGTGATTAGGGGCGATCAGGCAGGCAGAGGTGGTTAGGAGTGATCAGGCAGGCAGGTGAGTGGTTAGGAGCCAGCAGTCCCGGATTGTGAGAGACAGTCAGACATCCCCTGAGGAGTCCCAGATTGAAGAGGGTGCAGGCCAAGCTGAGGGACCCCCCCTCCCCCTACATGAATTTTGTGCACTGGGTCTCTAGTGTAACATATAAAATACAAGCTAAGAGATATAAAAAATAGAAGTAACATCCCAACAGCAGGAGTCTCAGAACAAGAGAATAAAATTAATGGAAAGTTATGTTTGAAATAATAATGATTATAATGTTCCCAGAATTGAAAAGTCTCATTTTATGTCAAACCAGGTAGGTAAGAAAAAAATCACATTTATAGTACAATTTAGGAACATCAAAGAGAAAGAGAAAATTCTAAAATCTTCCAGAAACATCAAAGACAAAGAATCTCCAGAGCAGATGACCTACAAAGGTACAAGGACAATATTGACATCATTTTTTAACAGAAAAGTGGACCCAAAAAGTCAATAGAGTAATAATTTTAGAATGTTAGCGAAAATAACTTCATTTCCACATTTTTTTATGCATCTGTTATAATCTAAATGTAAGACTGTAATAAAGATGTTCTCAGGCACAAAAGGCCTTAGAAGGTTACCACATAAAGAACACTCTAAAAAATGCTGTTAGGAGAAGTGTTCAAATAAGAAGAGAAATAAACCAAGAGGATGCTTCCAAATATATGGGACATGGAAGGGCGATTAAATGACTTAGCAAATGTTATCATTGTCTAAAACCTTAATGACCAAAGGAAAAAAAGAGAAAAGTATATCTATAAGCACTGGCAACATATTTTCTAGCCAATATAGCTGCTCAATATGACAATATTAAATTTGTCATAGTTGTGAGGGACATAAAAGTTATTGCTTTTTTTGAGGGTAATACATTGATAAATTAAATACATTAATAGAATTAAACCAGCATAAGTGTCCAACAAAATAACATAAAAATAAAAAGCATTACATTTCATCTATTCAGCAGAAAAGGAGAAAAGTGAAACTAAGTGAAGTACATAGAAAATTTAAAATGAGTCCAAGACAGTTCAATAAAGATAAGTGTGTAAAATTATCAATTAAAATCTAGAAATGCTCAAATAAAACAAAATAAGATCCAACAATATGCTGTGCACATGAGACACTCTGACAACAAAGTGAAATAATAGGTTGAAAATTAAAGACTAAAAACAGAATGAATGAAAAGAAAGTTGAGTAGCAATCTTTCTGTCTGAAAAAATAATCAGAGACAACGAGCGTAGTCATATGCTGGGAAAAGGAACCAAAGAACAAAGACATATTGCAGGAGGCCGCCCATTGCCTTCACTAGCAGAGAAGTGCAAACAAGGATCCCGGAATGCTGGTGACCCTTGAACCCACGGCAAGGGCCTGAGTTATGCACTGATTGTCTAGTCCTGACAATGGGGGCTCAAGCTATTTCCTGATCAAATAGTCTTAGAGTAAATCCTTCTAATATTTACTGACCTTTAAGATAGCCTGTCTGTTACTGCAATTACCTGCCTGACTAAGGGTTTTATGCTTAACCAAAGTTGAATAAAAGGCTGGCGAGGCCTGGGCACCGGTGGAAGTCCTTCCCCTTGAGTTGGACTTGCCCACCTGGACCCCCAATATTTCCAAATTATCTCTTGTCTCTTCTCTTTCATTTGTTTGCGGCTCCTCTTCCAGATCCTGAACCCTAAACCACGCGGGACATGGGGAAAACAAACATACACAACATATAGCCACCATGAACATATACCCAGTAACATAGCCTCAGAATATATAAAATGACCATTGACAGAATGCCGAAATAGATTATCAATTTCTGTAGGAGATATTAACTACAAATTGATAGATCAGCAAGCAAAAAATAAGCCCAGATATGGAAAATCTGAATATTATTAATAATATCCAGCCCAGTCAGTGTGGCTCAGTGGTTGAGCGTCAACCTATGAACCAGGAGGTCATGGTTTGATTCCCGGTCAGGGCACATACCCAAGTTGCAGGCTCAATCTCCAGTGTGGGGCATGCAGGAGGCAGCTGATCAATGACTCTCTCTCATCATTGATGTTTCTATCTCTCTCTCCCTCTCCTTCCTCTCTGAAGTCAATAAAAATATATTTACAAAAATAATATCCAGCTGCTCAATATATATTGAATTCTATACCAAATAGAATATATCCTTTTTTAGTATAATGTAATATTTACAAAAGTTTATTATATACTAGACAACAAAGGAAGTCTTAAAAAATTCTATAGTATCAATATCATACAGACTGTTTTTTGTAAAGAACCAGATACTAAATATTTTTGGCTTTGCAGGCCAGATGGTGTCTGTCTTAACTACTCAGCTCTACAGCTGTAGCAAAAAGCAGCCATAGACAATACATAAACGAATTAATGTGTTCCAGTAACTTTATTTACAAAAAAATAATGGGGCTGGGTGAATTTGAAGCATAGACTGTAGTTTGTTGACTCCTAATATAAATTAATATGGACATTTTAGAGAGTAATAGTGGTTTAGTGATCCTACCCTGCATATATATTTCAAAGAAATTCTCTCACAGACCCATACAGAGGGCATAGCTGGAGATTTCAATGCTCTTTGCAGGGATTTGGGGGCAATCTAATGATCTCTGGGGAACCGGATAAGTAAGACGTAGTGGATAAACCCCAGGAAAGACTATGTAGCATGTAGAAGCAAGAGACTAGATGTGCCTAAGCATCATGAATATAGTATATTAATATCATACAATATGTGATCTTTTGTGACTTATTTCTTTTCACTTAGCATAATATTTTTAAGGTTTGTCCATGTTTACCATGTGTCAATACTTCTTTTCTTTTTGTTGCCAAGCAATATTCCTATGTGTAGATATACCAAATTTTGTTTAACCATTCATCAGTTTTGGGACATTCGAGCTGTTTCTACTTTTTGGCTATATGAATGTTGCTGCTATAAATATTCATATACAGGTTTTTGTGTGTACATGTGTTTTCATTTTTCTTGGGTAGAACCTACAAGTGAAATTTCTAGGTCATTGGGGCTTGATAATTCCACCATCTGGGTTATCTTAGGGTTGACTGTACTCTCCCTCTATCACACAGATCAGTAGTGAGGGGGTATGAAATGGACCTACAGTGGGGCCTTGACTTATGAGTGTCCCGACTAACGAGTTTTTTGAGATACCAGCTGTCTCTCGGCCGATTTTTTGCATTGAGTTGATAGAGTAATTTGAGTTAAGGAGCTCCTTAACGAGCTCCTTAACGAGCTTGGTCTCGGAACAAATTAAACTCGTAAGTCAAGGCCCCACTGTATATCACTACAAGTTTTCTATATTTTATATGAAGTGGTACAAGGTTAACTTTCAATTGTACACTTAAAAATGATTAAAATGATAAATGGTATGCATTTTATCATAATTAGAAAAAATTAAACATAGTTACCTATCAATTCATGATAGACCAGTGAAAAGAAGAAAGTCATAAAAGAATGTATATTGTATGATTTCTTTTATATGATATGTTCATAATAGGCAAATTCATAGAGACAGAAAGTAGATTAATGATTGCCAAGGGCTGGGGATGTAGGGAAATGGGAAGTGACTGCTGATGAGTATTGGGTTTCTTTTTTATTTATTTATTTATTTATTTATTTATTTATTTATTTTTATTGAATGTATTGGGATGACACTGGCTAATAAAATTGGCTAATAATATATAGGTTTCAGGTATACAGTTCTATAATACAACATCTGTATATTGTATTGTGTGTTCACCACCCCTAGACAAGCCTTCTTCCATCGCCATTGATCTTCCCTATACCCTCCTCCACCTTCCTCAACACCCCCTGGTATTGACATTCTTTTTGGAGTGATGAAAATGTCCTCAAATTTGGTAGTGGTGATGATTGCACAATTCTGTTAAAATACTAAAAAAGACTGAATTTGTATACTTTTAAAAAATATTTTTTTTATTGATTTTTTACAGAGAGGAAGGGAGAGGGATAGAGAATTAGAAACATCAATGAGAAACATCGATGAGCTACCCCCTGCACGCCCCCTACTGGGGATCAAGCCTGCAACCAAGGTACATGCCCTCAACAAAAATCGAACCTGGGACCTTTCAGTCCATGGCCCTCTATCTACTGAGCCAAACCGGTCAGGGCTGAATTTGTATACTTTAAAGAGTAAATTAGAAGGCCTGTGAATTATATCTCATAAAACTATTATTTAAAACCTGCCCATATGTATAGAAATGTATTTAGAGTATTGTTCACCAAATGTGTGCAACTTTAGGTGATTTGTTGCTTTTATATATTACTTGGATTTAAAAATAAGGAACAGCAATTCATTTTTATAAAAGTAACCCATAGCTTTCAAACAAGTAATGGGGCAAGTCAATCCAGACCATGTAGGGCTCAGAACTAAAAGAAGGAGAGTGATTTTTCAGTGGTAAGGGGAGTAGATTTGGGGGAGAAAAATCTTGTTTCCAGAGGCTATCTGCTTGTGCCTGTGCTTGCTGAAGAAATGCAAACTTCATTAGCATGATTACAATTAGTACCATAATTTCATTTTTATGTTCTCTTAAGCTGTGTAATTTTCAGATAAAACACTCCTCACGATGCAGTTTCACTGAACCCAAAGAGGATCTGTTGGGACAGATAATTTACTGACAGAAAAGCCACTTTCAAAGGAGCAAAACAGAAATATCTCCTTTCCATGGTGCACCTCGGATTTAATCATGGCAAGTGTGTCTGCAAACATTATCTCAGCAGGCCAATCCATAATTAGAACTCTAATTTTCCTCCAGGCACTTTCTCCTGAATTGTCCAATGGGAACCAATAAGCGTTGCCCATGAAACCATGATAACGATTCTAAACATTGTCAGTGACAGCACTACGACAGAGCTGATGTGTGGGAAGTGGGAAGTTGCATGGTGCAATAGGAGAAAAGCAACTGCATGACTATTAGGCCTGCATCCAAATTCCTTCCTCTTGGAAAGGTTAGCCAGGAAGACCCCCATAGACTCTTTCTTTGACGACACTTTCCTTTGAAGCACACATCCCAGAGAAAGTTGCCTTGGTCATCAACGTCTCTGCAACAAAATGAAGATAATCAGTAAAACCAAAAGTTTGGGAAATTTCCTATGCCACAAGAATGGTAAAAGTTAGTAACCAATGACAGGTCAAAGGTCAAGTGTCTAAACATTTGTCACCATTGGTTTCTGCACACCTCCAATATCTGGATTTCATGTATCCCTTTCTTTCTTTATTTTATTTTATCTTGTTTTATTTAAAGAACAGTTTATTGATTTTTAGAGAGAGAAGAAGAGAGAGGGAGAGAGAGAAACTTTGATGTGAGAACAAAACATGGATCAGCTGCCTCTTTCACACCCCCTGCCTGGGATTAAGCCTGAAACCCAGACTTGGGTGCCCTGACCAGAAATCGAACCTGCAACCTTTCTTTCTTTTCTTTCTCTTTCTTTTTTTCTTTGCTAATCTTCACCTGAGGATATTTTTCCCATTGATTTTCAGAGAGAGTGCAAGGAAAGGAGGGAGGAAGGGGAAAAGAGGGAGAGGGAGAGAGAGGGACATCGAATGTGGAAGAGACACATTGATTGGTTGCCTCCTGTGTGGGCCCCGACAAGGGCTGGGGATTGAACCTGCAACTCAAGTACATGTCCTTGACTGTTACAGTTATTAGTGACATTTGATGTGAGGTCTTCAGCTGAGAAAGGGGGTGGTAAGGGTGCCAGAAGTGTAAGGAAAGAGGAGCAGCTTTAAAACAGACTTCTCTATGAGAAGCACACCATCTCAGTAGTGAAATGTAGGATTGCCAGGTTTATGGATTTGCAATCCCGTTTTAGACTTGCAATCATGACTTAAAGTGAAACCAGTCCAAATGCTAAGACAGGAAGCACTACGAAGAAACAGGTTGAACAGTGTTCAAGCCGTTGGGTACACGAGTAGGCAGATAGTTGAGCAAAGAGGTTAGGTTAACTTCTGGAAAAACGAGAAAAGGCCATAACTTCTGACATACAGGAGGCTTAATGAGCAGGGATGAGGGCCCAGATGAAACTTAAAACTATGCCCTAGCCGGTTTGGCTCAGTGGATAGAGTGTCGGCCTGTGGACTGAAGGGTCCCAGGTTCGATTCCGGTCAGGGGCATGTACATTGGTTGTGGGCATATCCCCAGTGTGAGGTGTGCAGGAGGCAGCTGATCGATGTTTCTCTCTCATCGATGTTTCTAATTCTCTATCCCTCTCCCTTCCTCTCTGTAAAAAAATCAATAAAAAATATATTAAAAAAAACTATGACTGGAAATCAATAGGACATAAGTGATGGTATAAGGATGAGAAAATGGAGTGGACAAGGGACCCAGGGTCAGATTGTGGCCTAGATGGGAATATAATGGCGCTGTATCACAGGCGGGACCAGATTCTAAAGACAGCACTTTAGGTGTTCATTTCATGAGGTCAAATTTGCCTTTTTGAAATGCTTTAAATCATCCTTAAAATATAGTTTGCATTGACATCCTACATATTGTTTTTCAGTAGGAACTGCATAGCCAACATTTGCCTACAACTCTCTTTGGTTGAGCAGCATGTGAACTGGTTGGCATGTGTTTAGAGGCCCTATTGACAAAAAGAGGGCATGCTCTGAATATGGAATCACATATTCAGTGAGATGCTCTTACAGTACAAGGGAACCTAGGTCAACCTGTGAGAGCAGTCATGACTTCCATCTCATCCTCTTTCTTGGGTGCACACTCATTGAAAGGAAAGGCCGTGAACAACTGTGCTATTTAATAAATGGTTCATTCTTTCCTTTTCTCAATTCCCCGCCCCCCCCCACCCCCAGCCTATAGAACCACATTTAAATTAGTTAAAAATACGAATGATGTGATTCCACAATTTTGGGAATAAGAGAATGACTGAGCTTAAATAATTACAAGCTGTGGTCTGTGTGAATCATGAGAGTTTGATTTCAAGGGTTCAGATGGTTGACAAAGCCAAAGAACAAGTATCCAAATAGCTATCATTAGCAATCAATAGGTTGCCTTTAAAAAAAATCTCAATTTCAAGCATCTTTCCCCCTGATCACCACCCATCTTTTCTGCTAATTCTAGTTATCCTTCCCTTCCCCACATACACACACACACACACACACACACACATTTGAGGCAATTCTTTGAATTATTGGGATCTCTCAGCTAAGGACTTGTCTCTTCGTCTCTTCCACAGTGAAAATTGAGGCCATCAGGCAAGAAGTCTCTCAATTTCTTTCCCAACCACCTAAAAACTAAATCCTCTTTTGACCTGTCCTGTCTCCTTCCCTCTTGCCTCAGTGAAAAGGGTTTCTCCCTCCATGAGGCTTAGAATCCCTCTCAGTTTCTTAGGAATTGTTCACTGACCAGCTCCTTTCTTCCCTGTATCTGCAATGTCTTCTTCACTCATACCACGTTTCCTTCAGTACTCACTCAAGTCAAATCCTCTCTGGTTAACATTTGAAAACTTACCCTTATTCTATAGCAGGTGATTTGAAAGAGAGATCTACCAGTACTGTTGCCAGTTATTTCATTCAGAAACCGTGGTAGCTATGCTTCTGTCCCACCACTCCAGTGCAACTCTTCTCCCCGAGGTCACTGATGATGACCTCCAGGATGCCAAATCCAATGGACATTGCCTTTTCTCCTTATGTGACTTCTCACTTTATTCCTCCTTGAAATTCGCTGGTTACTTGGTTTTGATGATACCACACTGCCCTGGCATTTTCTTTGCTTTCTCTGATCAAGTCTAGCACCCCTAAAACCTCTCTCCTCATTCTGACTATGAAGGAAAGGGCTGCTATTACAACATAATTTATCTGTCGTACCAACTTCTTAGGCCAGTGATACTCAAAGTGTGGTCCTGGACCAGCTGCCTCAGCATTACCTGGGAATTGTTAAATTGCAAATGATTGGGCCCCACTCCAGATCTACTGAATCAGAAATTCTGCTTATAGAGTTTAGCAAACTGTGTTTTATCAAGTTCTCCATGTGCTTCTGATGCAAGATCAAGTTTGGGAACCACTACCTTAGGCCTCTGATTCTTGGCTCTTCATCTCCACCACCAATTAAAATGTCTTCATTTACGTGGCTACATCTCTGGGGGTGCTTCCAACTGGTAGCTGGGAAAGCAATGATTGGAAGACGACCATCACCATTTTGGCTTTGCCATGATGCCTAGCCATTTAGGCACAGCCTTGGACATTTTCTGGCATTTCATAGTCAACATGTTGAGTGTCCATGGTATTCTGGGTGATTCCCTGATGCATCTACCAAAACTGACACCTCAGTAGTCATGTATTCCAGATAGTTCTCACTGCCTGCTAAGTGCTTCCCTTGGACCAACCCAGGGAGATGAGGGCCTGGCAGTTCAAGGTAGAGTTTTCAGGATCTTGTTCTGCCCAGCCAAGAGGTAGGCACACTTTTCAAAAAAGAAGCCTTGATGTGGAATGGGGCCTCCAGTGTCAATGACAATGGGAGACCCCTGGAGATTGCCACATTATCTTAGTGATTCATTTCTGACATTTTCACTCGTATTGTCCCAATATTAGATTTTTGTAGGAAAGTGACCTTGGGCACGGAAGATTCAAGGTACTTCTTATTGCACAAGTCTCTATGGATAGCTTTACAGGTCACCTTCCTTCACGGCCCTTCCCTGCTTTTGGATCTTGCCTTTGCTTCTTTCTAAACAGGTGAACTTGACCAAGTTGCTGAACCTATTTGAGTTTCAGTTTCTTCATCTGAAAAACAGATATAAAGACACTTACATTTTAGGGTTGTAAGGATTCCTTAATGTTGAGCATTTAGTACTGTGTTTGACAAAAGTAGGCACTTCATACATGGCATCTAGTAGGATTATTACTACTTTTTAAAAATAAACCACCTACTATGGTTTATGTCTGGAGATTTTGTGGCTGTGTATCTTGTAGATAGAAAAAAAAAATCCAAACACTGAGAAAATATGCAGAGAAACAGAATGATTTTAAGTCCAAATTCCAGCAGGATACTGGGAAGGGAATATTAGGTTCAGAGAGTTCAGATGGGAGAAACAGGATCACACAACAGGAAAGCTTGAGCTGAAGCCACTTCAGATGTTTAGTTTAATGCTTTACTTAGCAGATTGATTTTTCCATTTTGCCTAATTCAGATACCATGGGGAGAAAAAAGGATTACTTTGATAGAATCAGGGAATGTATAAAAGAATACTTAATGAAATGCTAACAAAGCTCTGAATAGATTTTCTTTATAAAGAACACTTTTTAAACATAAGTAGGACATATTTATTGTAGCAAAATCAAAGAATTCAGAAAGGCAAAAAACAAAACCTGTAAAAACACCACTCAGAGGCAGCCATTATTAATATTTTGAAGTGAATCCTTCCAGTTAATTTATTTGAA
Source organism: Myotis brandtii (assembly GCF_000412655.1). NCBI lineage: Eukaryota > Metazoa > Chordata > Mammalia > Chiroptera > Vespertilionidae > Myotis > Myotis brandtii. The sequence goes on along the minus strand of NW_005359516.1, from coordinate 216,641 downwards.
CACACACATACCCCCCAAAACACATACACATACCATACATTTTTAAAACAAATGTACTTGTACTGAGTATACTCTTTTGTAAACTGCTTTTTCCACTTAGCAAAATGTTCTGAAAGTTTTCCAGAGACGTTACTTAAAAAAATGTTTTTATTTATTTTAGAGAGAGAGAAAGGGAGAACTATAGAGAGATAGAAACATCGATGAGAGAGAAACATTAATTGGCTGCCTCTTGCACGCCCCCTACTGGGGATTGAACCCACAACCCGGCATGTGCCTGACAGGGAATTGAACTGGCAATCTTTCAGTGCATGGGACAACACCCAACAAACTGAGCCACACCTGCCATGTACATAGACATTACTTTAAATGACAACAAAGTATTTAATTTCATGAATATATCCCAATTTATGTAGCTAATTACAAGGACGAATGGATCCAATGACTTTATGGGCAATTATGAATATTATTGTATATACATATTTTTCATTAATAAAATTATGATCTATAATAATAAAAGCATAATATGCTAATTAGACCAGACGTCCTTCCAGACAAAGCCAGGGCTTCAAGGGAAGCCCGGGGCCCGGGTGCCAGAGGGAAGCCAATGCCAGCAGCCAGGGGAAGGAAGGCCTACTCTTGCATGAATTTCGTGCATCGGGCCTCTAGTTGAGGTATAACATACATACAAAAATTCAGAAAGTGCATAGCTTGATAAACCATCAAAAATAAATATATCCACCCTAGCGGGTTTTGCTCAGTGGATAGAGCATTGGCCTATGAACTAAAGGGTCCTGGGTTCGATTCCAATCAAGGGCACAACTTGGTTGCAGGCTCCTCCCCAACCCTGGGCCCTGGTCGGGGCACGTGCAGGAAGCAACCAATGGATGTGTTTCTCGCACATCCATGTTTGTCTCTGTCTTTCCCTCTTCCATTGGAAAAATATCCTCGGGTGAGGATTAAAAAAAAAGAAAAAAATATATCTCCAGGAAGCACCTCCCAGCTCACAAAATAGAATAATACCAGCATCCCAGAAGTCCCTCTGTGTACCTCCCAGTAATTACCCTTTTCCTCTTCCCCAATTTTAACCACCATCCTGATATCTAGCACCATAGATTATTATTGCCTGTTTTAGCACCATATATACTTGGAATCCTACAGTATGTATTATTTTGTGTATGGCTTTTTTTACTCAACATTGTAGGTCTGAGACTGATTCATGTTGTTGTGGCCTTGGTTCACATTCATTGCTGCATCCTGTTACATTGCACGAATATATCCTAATTCATTGATTGATCTTATTAATGGACATTTGGGTTGTTTCTATTCTTGTCTATTAAGAAACATACTGTTAGTGAATATTTTTCTACATGTCTTTTAGAGCACACACACACACATTTCTGGAGTATAGGAGTAGGAGTAGAATTGCTGAGTCATAGCATATTTTCAACTTAAATTTATTTCACTTCCAAAGGGATTGTATCAATTTATATGTGTGAGAGTTCTCTTTGCTATTCTCTTCAACACTATGTTGTCAGTCATTTTAATTTTAGCCTTTCTGGTGGGTGTGAGATAATATCTCATATTTTGCATGTGGTTGTGCCCTTATAATGTTTATTAACAATTTGGATATCCTATTTTGTGGAGTGCCTATTCAAGTCTATTGATCATTTTTCCTCTGAGTTGCTATATTTTTTATTCTAAGAGTTCTTTCCATAATCTGAATAATCGCCCCTTGTCAGTTATATGTGTGTTATGCCTGAATGTTTATGCCCCCCCAATTCATATGTTGACATCTGAACCCTCAATGTGATGGTATTAGGAGGCAGGGACTCCAGGAGGTGATAAGGTTTTGAGAGGGGAGCTTTCATGAATGGGATTAATGCTCTTAAAAAAAGACCTCAGAGAGCTCTCTTTTCCCTTCTGCCACACGAGGCCTCAGAGAGAAGGTAGCTGTGTATGAACCAGGAAGCGGACTCTCAGGTGCCTTGATTGTGGGCTTCCTACTCTCCGGAGCTGTGAGAAATAAATGTTTACTGTTCAAGCCACCCAATCTATGGCATTTTCGTTATTGCAATCTGAACTAAGATGATGTGTTACAAATATCCTTGCCAGTCTATGGCTTATACGTGTATCCCACGTTCAAAGGCTGTTAAATCGCGTTGTTTACCCATATCTTCAGAAAAAAAATCACTTCTACTGTCATGGTAAACAACCTGCTTCCCTATAGATAATAGTCTGGCCCTCTAGCAACTTCAGTGTGAAATTATAGCTAATTTGCCTACAAACGTCAGGTGGTCATAATAATCTGGCCAAGCAGTGTATACTATGGTACCTTTTATGGTGTCCTTTAGTGAATGACAGTCCCTAATCCTTTTTGTTGTTGTTGTTAATCCTCAACTGAGGATATTTTTCCATTGATTTTTAGAGAGAGTATAAGGGAGGAGGAGAGACAGAGAGAAACATCAATGTGAGAGAGACACATCCATTGGTTGCCTCCTGCAGGCGCCTCAACCAGGGCTGGGGATTGAGCCTGAAACTGAGGTATGTGCCCTTGACCAGAATCGAACCTGGGACCCTTCAGTGCATGGGCCGACGCTCTATCCACTGAGCCAAACCAGCTAGGGTGATAGTCCCTAATCTTAACAGAATCCAATTTATTAATCTTTCTTAGCTAAATGCTTTTTGTGTCCTGTTAAAGAAATTTTTACTCCACCCCCAAGTCATGAAAATATTCTCCCATCCTCTCTTCTAAATCTTTATTGTTTTACCTTTCAAATTTAGATCTGCAATCCACCTGGAAATGATTCCTGGGTATGGTGGGAAGTGGAGTCAAGTTTCTTTTTTGGGGTAGGTAAATTCAATTGACTCAACACCATCTACTGAAAAGATTATATTTTTTTCTATGGCTCTGCAATGCTACCTTTTGTGATTAATTTAGTATCCATATGTGTGTGGCTCGGTTTCTGGACTCTATTCTTCTCCATTGGCTTATTTGTCTATCCTATCTTTCCCCCCAGATCACTCTGTCTCGGTTACTAGCCAATATAATAAAGAGGTAATATGCAAATTGACCCTCACACCCTCACAAGATGGCTGCCTACGACCAGGCCGGCAAGGGGGTAGTGAGGGACCAACCAAAGGACTGAACAGCAGGCTGCATGGGGCGACCAGGCCAGCAGGGGGGCCGTGAGGGGCGATGAGGGGTGACCAGGATG
>NW_005359516.1:198949-213410 GCF_000412655.1 Myotis brandtii | reverse complement strand
GAGATCAGGCCGGCAGAGGAGGGCAGTTAGGGGTGATCAGACAGGCAGGCTGAGGCAGTTAGGGCAATCAGGCAGGCAGGCAGAGAGATTAGGGGTGATCAGGCAGGCAGGCAGAGGGGTTAGGAGTGATCAGGCAGGCAGGCAGGCGAACGGTTAGGAGCCAGCGGTCCCAGATTGCGAGAGGGATGTCTGACTGCACGGTTTAGGCCCGATCCCCAGATTGGAGAGGGGTGCAGGCTGGGCTTAGGGGACCCCCCCCATGCACGAATTTTGTGCACCAGGCCTCTAGTAGTTTTATAATAACTGTTTATACCTGATTGTATAGGTTCTCCCACTTTGTCTTTCTTTTTCAGCAAGGGTTGATGAGACTATGTAGCAAGAGGAATTCTTGTATACTGTTAGTGAGATGTAGATTGGTACACACAATTTGAAAAGACTTTGGGCAGTCCACACTGAAGATTCATATATTATGACCCAGCAATTCCATTTCTACATATATACCCAACAGAAAAGTGTGTATATGTTCACCAAGAAGCAGGTCCAAGAATATTTTCACAACGTTCTTTATGAGGACAAAAATCTGGAAATAACTCAAGCATCCATCCACAATAGAATGGATTAATGCACTGTGGTATAGTCATCTACCCAGCCATACGAATGAATGGATCTAGTGTGAGTGGCTGTGTCCTTTTACAACTACAGCTCCTGTTGGGTGGCTCCTCTAGAGTTCCAGCTCTTGCTGGGCTCCAGTAACACATTCCTTCCTCTTGTTTTTCAGGCTTGGGGAGGGGGGAAGAGGGAGGTGAGTCTGTGAGTACAGTAATCCTGCCCACACCTCTGTACATAGCTCTTTCATTAAATACCTTCATTAAAACACAGATGGTGAATTCTTTTTCATGCCAGATTGTGAATGACATACACAAACACACACACACAAATTTTTTGTATGAATACATAAATGTGCTCAGATCATATATACAACTGTTAATAGGCTTATGCAATTAAATCATTCTAATACAATTTCTATTTCTTTTTATTTACTAATGAGGCTCTAGAACTCATAGGAACTTTAAAAACCAACTTGTCAAATCCCAGTTTTGGGTAAGTACACTGTTTCACCATGTAAAATCCATTTCCAGGTCACACAGCTGTATTGGTGGTTAGAACTCAAGCCCCTGATACGGAGCACAATGAAATGCCATTCCTCTTACACACTCTTAGATTTAAACACATTTTATGAGTTTCAAACTATTGCAATTATTATCATTATTAAAGCTTAAAAAGTCCTACGGTGAGTGGGAGCCTCCTCAAGTTGGCTCCTGAGTCCTTTTGACATAATCCTAGTAGTTAGTAGCTGCCATGCAATATGGTATTACAAGATGCTACAGGCTTATCCCCTATTTTTTTTTTTTTTTTGCTCCACACTTGGAATCAGACATTTCTTTAAAAATCCCAATTTCTTTTAGTTAGAAATAATTTCATAAATAAAGGCTAAACTAGAAAACGTACAAGAGCAAGTAAATGCAACAGGTAATACTCAAAGAGAAATAGAAAGTGAAAAAGAGGAAAGTTTTTTAAATAAAAAAGAAATGAAGAGAGAAAAAGATAGGGAAGATCAAAGGCATGAACAAACACTATATTCTATAAATTAAAAATGAAACAAAAATTTTTTGATGGTCTCTATGGAGACTAAATAAATAAATAAATAAACTATTTGGCCTATGAATTATATCTCAAAGCTGTTTTTAAAAAGTAAAAATAAAGAAGATAGTTGAACCACATTAGCATTGTTGCAGTACATATCCATCCTATATAATAAAAAGGCAATCCTATATAATAAAAAGGTAATATGCAAATTGACTGTCACACCATCACAAGATGGAGGCACCCACAGCAGGGGCGGGACCGGTGGCTCCACGTGCCTGCCACCAGAGTCCCCTCAGCCCCGCCGGGAGCCTTGGGTCCTTCTGCACCCCCCACTGACTGACAACTCGCCCAGGCTCCTCCAACGAGCTGCCCATCCCTCTCTTCCTCCCTCCTCCAAAGCTGAAGCCTAACTGTGGTGTCCAACAAATTGGAAGTTATAACTCATGTCATTGAGAGTATCCTCCAATCCTCAGCCGGGGCTGGCTACTCCGTGCGCCTGCCACCGGAGTCCCCTCAGCCCCACCGGGGACCTCGGGTCCTCCTGCACCCCCCCCCCCACACTGACTGAAGCTCAGGTAAGCCATGGATGGTGGCTGCCCAGCCACCCAGGGCCAGCCCAAGGCACAGGCAAGCCGCTGATGGTGGCTGCCCAGCCGCCCAGGGCCAGCCTGAGGCTCAGGTAACCAGGGCCGGCCAAGGCTTGCGCTGCCGGCAGTGGCAGCAGCAGAGGTGTGATGGGGGTGTCGCCTTCCCCTGATTGCCGGGTCGCCTCCTGCCCCTCAGGCCTCCCAGACTGTGAGAAGAGGCAGGCCGGGCTGAGGAACAACCCCCCTCCCCGTGCATGAATTTTCGTGCACCGGGCCTCTAGTTAGATATAATACTCTACCTCTTTGCTCTCATTTATTCATAGTTTTACAGGTAATTATATATTAAATGCCTAACACCCATTCTTATGTCAATGTCTCTAGTTATTTGGTGGTCTGAAGCTTTTTCTCTGATAGATTTTTCAGGAAGGGTTCATGAGAATAATATTTTGTGGCTTTGTTCCCTATCATCTTCTGAAGATGGCCAATCTCTGCTGGTAATAGTTTGTCCATGTACTTTATAACTGAAAGTTAATTTTAAAAAAATATATTTTATTGATTTTTTAAAGAGAAGAAGGGAGAGAGATAGAGAGCTAGAAACATCGATGAGAGAGAAACATCGATCAGCTGCCTCCTGCACATCTCCTACTGGGGATGTGCCCGCAACCCAGGTACATGCCCTTGACCGGAATCGAACCTGGGACCTTTCAGTCCGCAGGCCAACACTCTATCCACTGAGCCAAACCGGTTTTGGCTGAAAGTTAATTTTGAGTGGTCTAAAATCTTTGTTTCATGCTTTCTAATATTACTCCTTTTTTTCTTTTTCTTTTTTCCTGGCATAAAGCATTGTTGTAAAAAATTCTGATTATAATCTGATTTTTTCCCTTAAAAATCACAGGCTCTTTTTTCTACATATACAGAGAAATTTTCTCTTTCTTTAAAGTCCAATGATTTTAATAGAATATGTGTGGTATTGGTTGCTCTGGGTCATAATCTCAACTATGTGGTATGTTCTTTCAATATGCAGTTTCAAATCTTTTTCATTTTCAGGCTCTTCATTTCTTTTTTATTTAAAAAACTCCCCTCTTTTTCACTTTTTATTTCTCTTCAGGTATTATCTGTTGCATTTACTTGCTCTTGTACCTTTTCTAGTTTAGCCTTTATTTGTGAAATTATTTCTTCCACTTGATTCTTGTTATTATTGAGTTCTATCACCTCATTTCTGAGTTTTTCCAAGTCTATTTTACGTTTTTGTCTGTTTTCTATCATTTTAAAAAATGATATTCATTTTGAAATAGTAGTTTATAATTTTGATCTGTTTTGTGGACATGTCTTTTTGGCATGCTTTCATTATCCTTTGGGATGTTATTCTTATTATTCTTTTTTTCTTTTGTGGGATTTGACCTTGATATCATTCAGTTTTTTAGTTTTGTGCGAAATTGTTTTTTTAGGACTTAGAAATAAGATGGAGTTTAGGAAAGCTTTTCTAATTTCATAGAGCTCCCTCTTCTGTTGTTTTGGTGTAGTGTTAAAAAATATGGTGGTTTGCTTTCTGGGGTTTTCTGACCTGTTCTCTGCTCCCATTTAAGTCTAGCCTTTCTATTTCCATGCAATATTTAATTATACTAAAAAATTATTCATTGTTTATCTGAAATTCAAATGTAACTTGGAATCCTGCATTTTTATTTGTTAAATATGGCAACCCTTGTTGTAAATATTTTCCATGTGCTTTGGTTTTGCTGTCTAATTGTTCTGCTGTTGTTATGTGGAGATTTGTAGAGATTGAAAAACTATGCTGATGCTGCCACTGCTACCTTCCTAGAATCCATCGTGTAATTTTCAAATGTAGTCTTTCCTCCTTGGTACAGTCCTCCCTTCCCTCACACATATATTACCACATATCTCCTAAGATAACCCAAATTCTAAACCAGCATGTCACTTTTCTATAGTTTTTGTTAGGTTTATACAATGACATACACATATGCATTATATGTATATAATTTTCTTTTAATTTTTTAAAAAGTAGAATCATATATACATTTCCCATCATCTTGCTTTTCTCAGAGGAAATCTCTCCAAATCACCTCATAGAATTTTTTTTTAAATATATGTTTTTATTGATTTCAGAGAAGAAGGGAGAGGGGGAGAGAGAGAGAAACATCAATGATGAGAGAGAATCATTGATTGGCACGCCCCACACTGGGGATTGATACTGAAACCCAGGAATTGAACCTCGACCTCTTGGTTTATAGGTTGATGCTCAACCACTGAGCCACACCCACCAGGCTTGGGCTGGCTATTTCTAACTGTGCTTAAAGACAATGAAAGTCTTCAGGTTTTAAATTCTTGCCTCATGGCCTGGTTAGAGAACCAGGGAGTTCCTAAAACTGCCCTAAAATATCTTCATGTAGTCCCATATGTGGATTGTTGAATTAACATCCTGCAATAGCTGAGTTTGTACCGTAGAATGATTAAGTGGCCAATTGGGAGATAATGGGGAGAAGTCAGGGGAGAGGGATGGGTGCTATACATGCTCTGAAGTAGTAACTAATAAACAGTGCTCTTTCTCCTACTGTCAGAATACATGGTTCTGAGAATCAAAGGGTTGGAAGTGGTAGTGTTAATTCTCAATATTACATCCAATGACCCACCTGTAAAATCTTTGGTTCTATTTGTTTAGAGGTCTTAGCACCCAAGGAATTATGTTTCCACTATTGGACAAAACAAGGGTTTCACTGAACTGAAAGTTGAAACTGTCACCTAGTCATTTTGTGCTCTGTATGCACCTGGATTAACAGGACAAAAAAGAGGTTACTGTTTGGCTGGGGATTATCAAAGGGAAAATTATCAGAGAGATACAGGAACACTGCTTAAAAAACAAAGTGAGAGAAGAATATGTCTGGAATATAAGGGATCTTCTGGAACACTTAAGAATGATATATCTCTGCCCTGGCCGGGTTGGCTCAGTGGTTGAAGCATCAGCCCTCAGATTGAAAAGTCTCAGGTTTGATTCCAGTCAAGGGCACATAACTCTGCAGGCTTGATCCCCAGCCCCTGTTGGGGCTCATGGGGGAGACAACCAATCGATGTGCCTCTCTCACATTGATGTTTCTCTCTCTCTTCCCTCCTCCCTTCCCTTCACTCTCTCTAAAAAAATCAATGGAAAAAATATCCTCAGGTGAGGATTACCCCCCCCCCAAAAAAGAAAGAAAAAAAAGAACGACATATCTGATAATAAAAGTTAATAGATGACCCTGGCTGGGTAGCTCAGTTGGTTAGAGTGTCATCCCAATATGCCAAGGTTGGGGTTTTGATCTCTGATCAGGGCACACACAAGAAGCAACCAATAAATGCATAATAAATAAGTAAAATAATAAATTGATATTTCTCTTCTCTGTCTTTCTCAAACAAAGCAATCAAAAGAAGAAAAAGTCAATAGAAGAGATGCTGAGAACTGGCTGAGATGCAGGCTGAAAGAGAACGTGAACTAGACATCATATAGTGTGACAGTAATGTTGTGTAACTTGTGCCCAGTTGCAGAAATGGGGCCACCTTATTTTTCCTCACATTATGCATATGTAATTAATTACATACATGTAATTAAATTTCTATTTAGAAATGTATATTTTCATTTTTCTTGTATCTTTCTTCTATTCTATATAAGGTGGATTGTTTGGGTTAGCTGATATGGTATAACAAACCATCTCAAAATGTAACGACAAAACAACAATAACAACAACAACAATTTATTACCTTTCACAATTCTGTGAGTGACTGGGTGATTCTGATTCACATGTATGGAAGACCATATTTTCCCAATAAATTTCTTTTTTATTGAATTTATTGGGGTTACATTGGTCAATAAAATTATATAAGTTTCAAGTGTACAATTCTACAAGACATCATCTACATGTTGCACTGTGTGCTCACCATCCAAAGTCTGGTCTCCTTATGTCACCATTTATCCCATTTACCAACAAATTTTTATTTATTTATTTTTAATCTTTTAAAATATGAAATTTACAGTTGTTCCACATCCTTGCTAATACTTTGTATTGTATTTTAAATTTTTATTTATTGATTGATTTTAGAAGAAGAGAGAGAAACATGGATTTGTTGTTCCACTTATTTATGCATTCATTAATTGATTCTTGTATATGTCCTGACCAAGAATTGAACCCACAACCTTGGCACATCAGGATGATGCTATAACCCACTGAGCTACCTGAACAGGGCTCCAATAAGTTTATTTTTAAAATTAACTTGACCAGAGTAATTTCTATTGCTTATTATCAAACACACCAATTGGGACAGAAATTGGTCCCTAAGAACATGTCCCAAGTACAATACCCTTGAAGAATTATGGGGTATATGGAATTGATCATCAGGCCAAGATAAGGCAGTGAGACTCCAATTAATATTGGGGGAGAGAAAACTAATACCTCATGGCACCCAATGGAGAAATAGCAAAGTCCTATGGAATTGGGTAGCAGGGGCCTAGAATACACTCCAGAGCATGCTGGATACTTGAACAAAGCAGTCCTAGTGGCAGAGATGGGTACTACGTATGAACTCAATAATATGGTCTTCCTTTCACTGAATTTGACCCAACTACCACCACTTTTAAGTACCCAATTGCTGATAACAGCATCCAGCTGTGAACCAGTAATATGGCTCAGTAAGTGGATCAGTAAGTTGACACAGTAATTTTGTACTCACAGGAATAGAAGCTTAGTGCATATTTCATGTTGTCCTTACTGGTTTATCATATACTGAATTTATTATATACTGTATATACATACACATACACACACACATACACATATAAGACAAAATTTCTTTCTTCGTATGCCACATATTAACGTCAATAATTTCTTTTTCTGATTATAAAAGCATTGTCAAAATGAAGCTATTAACCATCGGTAGAAATGACTCATTCTAAGGGAAAGTTTGCCACCAGGATTCAACTGCAGATTCTAATCAGCTTTCCCTCCACCCACTCAAGCACCTGGAGTACACTTCACTTTCAGCTCACCTACTGCCCCCAGCAGCCAGCTGGGAAAGGAAATTAAAGGTTCCCCAGTAGGAGACATCTTTATCAGCCCTGGTGAGACCATATTTATTTTGAAGTTCTATTCAGAATCTTTGGCCCAGCCAATTTCACTCAATAATGTTTCTCAAGCACCTCCTTATATGCCCAACACGGTTTTAGGCACTAGGCATGCAGTGGTATGCAAAACAAACAACAAAAAAGCCCCACTTCTTTCATGGAGCTTGCATCCTGGGGGTGGGGGGGAGATAGACAATAAACAAATGTTGGGTGGTGATAAGTACTAAGAAGAAAAATAAAGCATGGGTAAGGGTGTGGGTGTATCTGGTTATCAGAGAAGGCCTCTCTGACAACTTGAGCAGACCCTGTGAAGTGTGTTCCAGGCAGTGGGAACAGCAGGTGCAAGACCCTAAGGTGGGAGAGGCTTTCCATCTTTTGGAAATGTGAGGAGGTTAGGGTGGCTGGAGTGAGGTGAGCAAGAGGAATGGGCAGGGATTTAGCACTGGAGCCAGATCATGTAGGCCCTTATAGGCCATGGTTAGGACTTCGGATTTCATTCTGAATGAGGTTGAAAGCCCTTTCGGGGTTTTCAATAGAGATATGAAATGCTCAGATTAATGATTTAACGGGGTCACTCTTGTTCTCCTGTAGAGAATGGTCTATGATGGCAACTAGTTTCATACCTAAGTTTTTTCATTTTCAGCCATGTCAAAAAATGCAAGCTCCTCCCCTTTCCTCTCATTGTAGGGCTTTCGTTTGCATATTTTTGCCAGTCTTTGGCTAGTCCTACACTGCGGTCCTCCTTCCTTCAAAGCTGCCCTACAATTGTAGACAACCTTCCTTGCCTCCATAGTCTCTTACCTCATCCTATCCTTAACTGACACTCTGTTTGCAACTGAGGGCATAGCTGTCTTGCAGCATCTGCAGATGTTGACAGTTTCTCATGTTCCACTTACAACAGGGTGAGGACTTGGGCTGTGCCTGCTCCTCCTGTCCCATTGGGAGCTTCTACACTGTATGGTTCGATGGGAAGTAGCATAGACTGTGTAACACGACAGCTCTGGCTTGAAGCTGTATTGCACTTTCTCTTCTTTTTTTGATTCTCAACCAAGGATGTGTGTGTGTGCATTTTTAATTGATTTTGAGAGAGAGACAAAGGGGGGGGGAGAGAGAGAGAGAGAGAGAGAGAGAAAGAGAAAAACATCGGTCCTAGCCGGTTTGGCTCAGTGGATAGAGTCGGCCTGCGGACTAAAAGGTCCCATGTTCAATTTCGGCAAGGACACATGCCCAGGTTGTGGGCTCTATGCCCAGTAGGGGGCGTGCAAGATGCAGCCAGTCAATGGTTCTCTCTCATCATTGATGTTTCCATCTCTCTCTCCCTCTCCTTTCCTCTCTCAAATCAATAAAAATACATTTAAAAAAAAGAAATAAACATCGATGTGAGAGAGAAACATCGTTTGGTCCCTTTGATGTCCATATGGCACTCCTTGTCACTTACCTGAATGGTGTGCTGGGAAAAAGTGGTATCTGACCCACCTTCTCTATAATTCAGCATTTGTCTCCATCCTAGATTTTTTAAAAAAATTTATGAGTTTGAGTCAAACTGACAACATATGTAGGGGAGCAAAATCTTAAATGCTCCCTCCATCCTAGGGGTTTTTAATAACCACACAGGAAAACCTGTTTCAGAAATGCACTCTTATAACCACACCTGGGCCTTTTAAACTTCAATATTTTGGTCTCCAGTTAAAACCTCCTGTTTCTTTATCTATCCCGTTGTGCCACCTAACCATTTTTGCACTTAGTCCGAGTGCCTCTCCAAGTCTGACAGCTGTATCCCAGGGCTACACCTTTTCTCCCTTTGGCTTAAACTTCCTCCTATGGATCAGTGAGGGATTTTGGTTTCAGTCAACAGAAACTGACTCTTGCTAGCTTCAGCAATATTGTACTAGTAACTAGAGAGATATTGTAGGGCTCCTAGAACCAGTGGGAAAGCTGGATACCAGGCTTGGAAAAGGGGTGGTATCTTATGTTACGCTTATCATTCAGTAAATTTTTAAAAAAATATATTTTATTGATTTCAGAGAGGAAGGGAGAGGGAGGGAGAGAGAGAAACGCCAATGATGAAAGAGAGTCATTGATTGGCTGCCTCCTGCACACCCCACACTGGGGATCAAGCCCGTAACCTAGGCATGTGCCCTGACAGGGAATTAAACCGTGACCTCTGGTTCATAGGTAGACATTCAACCACTGAGCAACGCCGGCTTGGCTCATTCAGTACATTTATTCCCTCTCCTCTATCAACCTTCATGGGGGAAATATGTTGAATTGGCTCATCGGATTTCTTTTTTACCTTCTCAATCAGAAAAGGATTATATCACTTTTTAGTCTTTTTTTTCAATTATAGTTTACATTCAATATTATTTTGTATTAGTTTCAGGTGTACAACACAGTGGTTAGACAGCTATATACTTTACAAAGTGTTCACCCCGGTATTTCCAGTACCCACCTGGCACCATAGTTATTACAGTATTATTGACTGTATTCCCTATGCTGTATTTTATATCCGCAAGACCAAATTGTAACTACTAATTTGTACATCTTAATTGCTTCACTTTTTTCACCTAGTCCCTGAATCCTCCTCCCCTCAACTATCAGACACTTCCTGTATCTGAGCCTGTTTCAATTTTATTTGTTAATTTATTTTATTCTTTAGATTCCATATATAAGTGAAACATATGGTATTTATCTTTATCTGGCTAACTTATTCATCTAGCATAATACCCTCTAGGTTTATCCATGCTGTTGCAAATGGTAAAGTTTCATTTTTTAATTTAATGGCTGAGTGGCCCATGTGATTTGCGTTGGCCAATGAATTGTGGGAGGAAGTTTCTACTTATGGAGCTTCTTAAATATATTTTATTGATTTTTTTACAGAGAGGAAGGGAGAGGGATAGAGAGTTAGAAACATCCATCAGCTGCCTCCTGCACTCCCACCCCCTCCCCACTGGGGATGTGCCCACAACCAAGGTACATGCCCTTGACCGGAATCGAACCTGGGACCCTTCAGTCCAAAGGCCGATGATCTATCCACTGAGCCAAACCGGTTAGGGCTGGAAGAAGCATTCTTAAGGTAACCTGGTCCCAAAATAATGAAAGACAGGGTGGAGTCAAGGCACCACAGCCAACTCATACACTGTAGCCTGAAACAGCTATCCCCAGGCAACCAGCTGGTGCAAAGGCAAGAAGTAGTGCTTTTTATTATAGGTCACTGAGATTTTGTGATTGCTTATTACACAGCATTAAGTGTGACTAGCTGACCAAGAAAGGCAAGAACCAAGGAAGGCTGGGGAGCAGGACCCATGACTAAGGTCATGCCATAAAAACCAGTTGGTGACCTGGCCAGGTAACTCAGTTGGTTAGAGCATCATCACAATATGCCAAAGTTGGGGGTTTGATCCCTGGTCAAGGCACATATTAGAATCAACCAATGAGTGCATAAATAAGTGGAACAACAAATCAATATTTCTCTCTATTTCCTCTCTCTCTCTCTAAAAAACATGACAACAAAAAGAATCAGTCGGTGAGACTATATCTGCTTGTTCCGTTGGCCATTGCTACTGCTGAACTCTCAACTCCACCACTATGAATGTGTTCTATGTGCCTATGAAACACATGGGATTTTGTTAAACTGCAGGTCCTGACTGGTATGGCTCCACTGGTTGGAGCACCATCCTGTACACCAAAAGGTGGTGGGTCGATTTCCAGTCAGTGAACATACCCAGGTTTTGAGTTTGATCCCTGCTTGGGCAATCAATTGATGTTTCTCTCTCACATTGATGTTTCTTTCTCCGTCCTCTCTCTAAAAATCAATTAAAAATGCAGATTAGTTAGGTCTGAGTGGGGCCTAAGATTCTGCATTTCTAATAAGCTCTGGGGTGATGCTACCCAGAATATGCTTCGAGTAACAAAGTTCTGAACTGTTCCTGCTTTAAACCTTAAGAGTAAAGTCACAGCCCTGGCCAGTTTTGCTCAGTGGTTAGAGTGTCAACCCATGGACTGAAGGCTCCTGGATTCGATTCCAGTCAAGGGCATGTACCTCGGTTGCAGGCTCAATCCCTGGCCCTAACCAATCGATGTGTCTTTCTCACATTGATGTTTCTCTCTCTCTGTCTCTCCTCCTCCCTTCTACTCTCTCTTAAAAATCAATAGAAAAATATCCTCAGCTGAGGATGAACAACAACAAAAAGAGTAAAAGTCACAGATAGGAGCATCCAAATGTGTGAACCTAGGTCACAAGTCCATGCCCTGGCTGCTGGGTGGCAGGGAGAAGGATGATTTTCTGCAGCAGGTGGGGAAGAACTGTATTGTCCTTGATATTTGACAGGGAAAAGAAAGGAGTGGTTCTCAATCATTACTGTGCATCAGCATTACTTGGGGGTGGTATGGTCTTAAAAATCAGATTCTGGGTGCCAAACCAGACTTCTTAAATCTTATTCGATGGGCAATGGGAGCTGGGATTCTTCATAAAACACATACCTCAGGTAATTCTGATAAAGGTAGTCTGTGGACCACACTTTGATTAACATAAATGAAAACCAAGAAACCTGAATTGAATCAACTTGTTAATTCAATCAATTTAACCCACTCACCTGAATAAAGGATCTTTATTGGTACCTGTCTTTCTTCTGCTCCATGAGAAATCCCCATGTTTCTCCTGTCTGAGGGTAATCCCTTCACCTGAATCATCCATCATCCTCTCTCATTTTATCAGTTCTCTTTTGGTTTTGTTTTCTAGATTCAATGTCTTCCCTTCTTTTGGGTCAATCTTCTCTGCACCATTAGTGGGCAGGTCCAGTCTAAAACAGTCTCTCAGGCCTGTGTCACATTAGACATATGGTGAGGAGAGCAAAAAGCTGTCTATTATAGAGGAAGGAAATCTTAATTGGGTTTTTGAAGTTTAACCATAAGGCAAAGAGCAGAAGGCCTCCCTACTCACCCCGCACAGTTGAAAATCCCTGTATAATTTAAAGTATATATATTTAATGTTTTTTATTGATTTGAGAGAGAGAGAGAGAGAGAGAGAGAGAGAGAAACATCAATGATGAGAGAGAATCATTGATCAGCTGCCTCCTGCAAGCCCCACACTGGGGATGGAGCCCACAACCCTGGCATTGGCCCTAACCAGAATTGAACCATGACCTCCTGGGTCATAGGTTGATGTTCAAACACTGAGCAACACTGGCGGGGTTCCCTGCATAACTTTTTTTTTTTTTATATATATATTTTTTTATTCCTTAAAGCATTACAAAGGATATTACATATGTGTCCTTTTTTTCCCCGCCCTTGACAATACCCCGGCTTCCCCTACCCCCCAGTGTCTTATGTCCATTGGTTATGCTCATATGCATGCATACCAGTCCTTCGGTTGATCTCTTACCCCCCTCCCTCCTGCCCCAAAACCCTCCCTGGCCTTCCCGCTGCAGTTTGACAATCTGTGTGAGGCAGGTCTGCCTCTGTATCTATTATTGTTCAAGAGATTATAATGGTCTCTATTATCCATGAATGAGTGAGATCATGTGGTATTTTTCCTTCATTGACTGGCTTATTTCACTTAGCATAATGCTCTCCAGCTCCATCCATGCCGTCCCTGCATAACTTTTAACTTCCCCAAAACTTTACTGCTAATAGCCAACTATTGACCAGAGCCTTACCAATAATATAAGCAGGATTAACACATATTTTGTATGTTATATGTATTATATGCTGTATACTTACACTAAAGTAAGCTACATAAAAGAAACTGTTAAAATTATAAGAGAAAATACATTTATAGTATTTATTGAAAAAAAAAATCAGCCTATAAGTGGACCTGCACAGTTCAAACCCTTGTTGTTCAAGGATCAACTGTACTCATATTCCATTGAAAGGTGTTCAAAAGAGCCCGACACTTTGAGCTCCAGTCCACAATCTACCTTTATAATTTTGCCAGGATCTAGTCATTGGCGGATAGGACATACATCCTTGGCAATACCCCTAAAAATTACGCCACCAATGTTGGTTCAGTACCATTGCCAATTTATCTCTGCTATTGTGGGTAATACCATGAAGAATATTGGCTGGAGTCCACTTTGACTATGGCCATCCCCTTAGTAATGGCAAAGCACCCAAAGATTCTTTAATTTGCCATTCATTTTATAGGGGTTCCTGAAGTGCTCAGAAAATCGTTATTTCTAAAGCATTTCAAAGTCGTTGACTATACTAAGACATATGTACTATCAGAATAAATAGTTGCTCCTTTATCCTTTATTAGCTGATAGGTCTGGGCAATTACTGGACTTACAGAGATGGTATTGACTCAGCCAGCCATTTACTAGGTAAGAGGCTTTGGGCCTTAGATTCTTCAAATATAAAATGAAAACACTTGTCTCATAGAACTGCAAGCATTTAATGAGTTACTTGAGTTACTGTACTGGTATAATAGTCAACGAAGAGTACCTACCACTAAGCCAGTGGTTCTCAACCTTGCCTGCACATTAGAATCACCTGGGAATCTTTTTAAATCCTGATTTCTGGGCCTCATCCTCCGGAAATTCTGTTTCTTTGTTACTAATGTTGTGGCCCTACCCCATAACAAAGAAACAGAATTTCCGGAGGATGAGGCCCAGAAATCAGGATTTTAAAAAGATTCCCAGGTGATTCTAATGTGCCGCCAAGGTTGAGAACCACTGCACTAAGTCCTTACTTCCTTTGGTTATCACGACCATCCTATTCAATGGCCCATTATCCTCATTGACAGAGGCTCAGTCACACCACTTTTAAGTGGCGATGTCAGGACTCACATTCCCATCTTTCTGATTCTAGCTCCCACTCCTTACTTAACGCCTCTACCGCCCTTGTTAGTGTCAAGTGCCCATCGTACAGCCTGTCACCCCTTAGGCACGCAGCCTGTGAAAACTACTAATGTGCAAGTTTGACTGTCATGTGTTGCCCTCGGGTCTGATCTCCCCCCGGTGCAGGGTCAACATTCAGTTCTGGCCCGGCCCCGCCGAGGACCGCACTCTCCCCTCCCGTGAGAGGCGCCGGGCCGGGCTGGATTGTGAGCTTACAATACTGTGATCCAGACCCCGGGCGGTGACGCGGCCAGGGCGTGGCCTCTCCTGCCTCTCCCTCCGCCCCC
>NW_005359516.1:186219-198330 GCF_000412655.1 Myotis brandtii | reverse complement strand
GCTGCCGCGGCACCTGCCTGGGTCCTGGCCGACGGCTGCCGTCTCCCGTGCTTCCTGGCAGAGCCCCCTCCCGTTTCTCTCGGCAGTTCCCGGGCTTTTTTTTAATGAGAGCAGGTGTTCGGAGGAGCCGGTGTTCCCAGCGCTTGTGGTTAAGGAGAGCTTTGGGGAGGAGGTGGGGCGTGTCGTGCCCCGAAGGAGGGGAGGTGGGGTGGTTGCCCAGGGGCGATCTCGCTGGGAAGGCAGTTAGGGGATTAGTTTGCCCGCGCGAAGGGCACCCCCGAGGGAGCCGGGTGGATTAGGTGTGCGCGGCGTGAATAGTTGGTCTCCAGAGGCTCCTCGCAGATGGTGCTTCTCTGCACCCCGGTTTGTAGCGGTAAAGGGGTCCCCAGCAAGCAGGAGCGACTTAGAAACAAACGCATGAGGCTTTTGCCCCGCAGCTCCAAACAGTCTAGAAAACTGAAGCACAAGATAATATGCAACGGAGAAAGAGCTGTTTTTATGGCTGTTTTTATGGTCCTGACGATCTTGAAGATTTTGGAAATACTTGCGTTGAACTGATGGCTTTTTAAGGGAGAAAACAAGTTTGCTATACACTTCTGACATCGTTTATTAAGTTTCTGTTCTGTGCAACGTCCATTATGGGAACAAAACAGAAGCCTAGGGGTTATTGTTTAGAGCTGCCCTTGGGCGAGATGTAAACTGCAGAGGGAAACAAAGTACGTACAACCGTGGAAGAGACTAGACCTGTGCTGTCTGTGTTCAATTCAGTAGTCACTAGCCACGTGCGGCTCTTGACATCTTAATTAGTTAAAAGCCACACACACACACACACAAAATTAAAAACACGTACTATCCGCTTTTCAAGGGCTCAGTAACCACACTTGACTAGTGGCTACCCTATTGGACAGTGCAGTTGTAAAATAGCTTCATATCACAGAAAGTTGTGTTGGTTAGTGATGCTATGGACTGTCGATCATTAAAGAGTAATAGTTGTGTTGCCCAGTAAGTATTCCAGCGGGTCTTCAATTCATTGAGCATCTATATTACTGAGCACTCCCCACTGGCCATGCATTGTGCTGGGTGCTAGGGAACCTTGGGGAACCTGTTCCCTATCTCCAGATTCATTTACACTGCCCAGTTCTTCATCTTTTCTGACCTATTAATATACAATAATTAACTCAAAGTGGTGAACACATAATACAACATGCAGATGATGTATTGTAGAATTGTACACCTGAAACCTATATAATTTTATTGACCAATGTAACCCCAATAAATTAACCAACTAGAGGCCCAGTGCACAAAATTCTACAATACATCATCTGCATGTTGTATTATGTGTTCACCACTTTGAGTTAATTATTGTATGTAGTGTGAGAAAAGAGTTCAATTTCATGCTTTTGTATGTGGCTACCAGTTGTCCCAACACCATTTGTTGAAGAGGCTATTCTTTCCCAGCTGATAAGTCTTAGCATCCTTGTTGAAAATCAGTTGATCATAGATGTCTGAGTTTATTTCTAGATTCTTAATTCAGTTCCATTCTGTATGTCCACCTTTATGCCATGCCACACTTTTTTGATTACTATTGCTTTGTAGTTAGTTTTGAAATGAAGATGTATGAGTCCTCTAACCTCATCCTTTTTTTCAAGACATTTTTTTGTGTGTGGCTATTCTTTTTTTTTTTTTTACTTTATTTTTATCTCTTTTTAAAAAATTTTTTTATTGATTAAGTTATTACATATGTGTTCTTATTCCCCATCCCCCCCACTCATGCCCTCACCCCCCTGTTGTCTGTGTCCATTGGTTAGGCTTATATGCTTGCATATAAGTCCTTTGGTTGATCTCTCCCCCTTACCCCTCCTGTCCCCTACCTTCCCTCTGAGGTTTGACCGTCTGATTGATGCTTCTCTGTCTCTGGATCTGTTTTTGTTCATCAGTTTATGTTGTTCATTATATTCCACAAATGAGTGAGATCATGTGATATTTATCTTTCTCTGACTGGGTTATTTCACTTAGCATAATGCTCTCCAGTTCCATCCATGCTGTTGCAAATGGTAGTGTGTGGCTATTCTTGATTCTTTGTAATTACATATGAATTTTAGGATCAGCTTGTTAAAAAGAAGTCAGCTGGTATTTTGATAGGAATTCAAAATTTGAAAGTATTGTTATCTTAACATTAGATCTTCTGATCTAGCATCATGCGTTATCTTTTTATTTATTTAGATCTTCTGTAAATCTGTTGAATAATGTCTCATAGTTTTCAGTGTAGGGTTTTTTTTGTGTTTTTTTTTAAATATATTTTATTGACTTTTTACAGAGAGGAAGGGAGAGAGATAGAGAGTTAGAAACATCGATGAGAGAGAAACATCGATCAGCTGCCTCCTGCACATTTCCTACTGGGGATGTGCCCGCAACCCAGGTACATGCCCTTGACCGGAATCAAACCTGGGACCTTTCAGTCCGCAGGCCGACGCTCTATCCACTGAGCCAAACCGGTTTCGGCCAGTGTAGGTTTTATACTTAGGTTACTCTGAGTATTTTATTCTTTTTGGTGCTATTGTAAGTGAAATTTTTCCTCCCATTTTTGGATTGTTCATTGCACGTGTATAAAACAGTTGATTTTTGTGTATTGATCTTGTATTCTACAACTGCTGAACTTATTTATTAGTTCTAAGAGATTATTAATAGAATCCCTAGGATACATGTAAAATGCAAGTACGTATAGTTTTATTCTTCTTTTTCAATTTGGATGCCTTTTTATTATTTTTTGCCTAATTTCCCTGACTAGAACCTCCAGTATAATGTTGAATAGAAGTGATGAGAGAGGATATCCTTGTCTTATTCCTGATCGTAATGGGGAAACACCCAGTCTTTTCACCAAAAGTATGATGTTAGTTGTAGGTTTTTCATAGATGGCTTTACCAGGTTGATGAAGTTTTCTTTTATTGCTGGTTTGTTGAATGCTTTACGATGAAATGGGTGTTAGATTTTGTCAAATTATGCTATTAATTGGTGTATTATATTAATTGATATTGGTTGTTAAGCCATTTGTGCATTCTGAGGATAATTTACTGCATCATGATATATAAATACTTTATATGTTGCTGAATATAGGAACACAAATATACTAATTTACCTAGTATTTTCTTTTTAATTTTTTGCGTATGTATTTCCAAGATACTGGCCCATAGTTTTCTTGTGATGTTTTTGTCTGGTTTAGTATCAGGGGAATGTTGACTTTATAAAATGCGTTGCAAGTGTTCCTTTTGTTTTAGAGTTTGAAGGATCAGAATTAATAATTTTTTGACCGCTTGGTAGATTCTATCATATGTGTTTGGGCTTTTCTTTTTGGAAAGTATTTTAATTATAAATTTATACTGTTTTGTCTACTCAGATCACCTATTCCTTCTTGAGTCAGTTTCAGTAACTTGTGATTTTTCAGGTGTTTGTCCATTTCCTTTAACTTAACAAATTTCTTAACATACAGTTATGTATGTTATCATAGTACAGATGCTCCTTGACTTTAAATGGGGTTCAGTCCCAGTAAACCCATTGTAAGTTGAGTATAAGTTGAAAATGCATTTAATACACCTAACTTACTGAACATCATAGCTTAGCCTAGGCTACCTTAAATGTGCTGAGAACACTTACATTATTGGGATGTAGCACCATCATGAGTTTTATTTTTTTTATTTTTTTTTCATCATGAGTTTTAATTGCCTTCCTCTTCTCACCAGAAGCAAGAGGCACAGATGGGCATTTTGTTGGCATGATGGGATGTGAAAGCATAAAACACAGTACATTGTAGATTATTGGTTATTTATCCTCATAATCTTGTGGCTGATTTGGAGCTGAGGCTTGCTGTTGCTGCCCAGCATCACAAGAGTATCATATTGCATATTGCTAGCCTGGGAAAAGACCAAAATTCAAAATTTGAAGTATGGCTGAAACCGGTTTGGCTTGGTGGATAGAGCGTCGGCCTGCGGACTGAAGGGTCCCGGGTTCGATTCCGGTCAAGGGCATGTACCTTGGTTGCGGGAATATCCCCAGTAGGAGATGTGCAAGAGGCAGCTGATCGATGTTTCTCTCTCATCGATGTTTCTAACTCTCTATTTCTCTCTCTTCCTCTCTGTAAAAAATCAATAAAATATATTAAAAAAAATTTTTTTGAAGTATGGTTTCTACTGAACATATAAGATAGCCACCATCGTAAGGTCCAAAATTTGTAAGCTGAACCATAAGTTGGGGATCGTCTGTATCCTTTATAATTCTTTGTATATTTGTAGTGTCAGTAGTCAAGTCCCCTCTTTAATTTCCAATTTTAGTAATAGTGTAATAAGAGTATGTTTAATTTTGTGAGAAACTGACAAACTTTCTTGCAAAGTGACTTGCCTTCACTTCTTTTGGATATATACCCAGAAGTGGGATTGTAGGATCATATGGGTCATATGGTAGTTTTGGTTTTAATTTCCTGAGGGACCTCTGTTCTATTTTTTGTTTTTTGTTTTTTTTGTGATGGTTGTACCATTTTATATCCTACCAACAAGGGTTCCAGTTTTTCAATATCCTGGCCAATAATAATAATAATTATTTTTAATAATAGCCATCCTGATTAGTGTGAGGTGATTTCTCATTGTAGTTTTTTTAAAAAAATACATATATATATTTTAATTGATTTCAGAGAAGAAGGGAAAGGGAGAGAAAGCTAGATACATCAATGATGAGAGAGAATCATTGATCAGCTGCCTTCTACATGGTCCATTCTCAACCACTGAGCCACAACCGGCTGGGCTATTTTTTAAAAATCTTTGTTGTTGACAGTATTATATATGTTCCCTTTTTTACCCCATTGACCCCTTCTAGCCTGCCCCCCCACCCCAGGCCTTCACCACCCTGTTGTCTGTGTCCATGGGTTACGCATATATGCATATGAGTTCTTTGGTTGATCTCTCCCACGCCCTCACCGCCTTTCCCCCTTCCCCCTGCCTTGCCTCTGTGATTTGACCATCTCTTCCATGTTTCTGTGTCTCTAGATCTATTTTGCTCATCAATTTATTTTATTAGATTCCACATATGAGTGAGATCATGTGATACTTGTCTTTCTTTGACTGCCTTATTTATTAGCTTAGCATAATACTCTCCAGGTCCCTCCATGCTGTGTCAAAGGGTAAGAGGTCCTTCTTTTTTACTGCTGCATAGTATTCCATGGTGTAAATGTACCAGTTTTTTATCCATTTTTCCACTGATGGGCACTTGGACTGTTTCCAGATCTTAGCTATTGTAAATTGTGCTGCTATAAACATAGGAGTGACACATTCTTTCTGATTGGTGTTTCAGGTTTCTTGGGTATTTGTCTGTTTTTAGGTCACTACCATACTGTTTTAATTACATAGCTTTATAATGTAGTTTTATTTTTTAATATATATTTTTTATTGATTTCAGAGAGGAAGGGAGAGGGAGGTAGAAACATCAATGACGAGAGAGAATTATTAATCGGCTGCCTCCCACACGCGCCCCAACTGGGGATCAAACCCACAGCCTGGGTATATGCCCTGACTGGGAATCAAACCTTCTACCTTCTGGTGTATGGACAGTGCTCCTCCCTTGTGACTTCTGTTTTGACCCGTTGTTTTTCTAAGAGTATATTGTTTAATTTTTATATATTTGTGGAATTTCAGTTTTTCTTGTGCTGTTGATACCTAGTTTCATTACATTGTGATTGAAAAAGATAAGTGTGTGAGTTCAATCTTCTTGAATTTGTTAAGACTTGTTTTGTGCTTAATGTGTTCAATCCTGAAGGATATTTCATGTGTACTTGAGAAATGCATATTCTCTGTCGTTGAGTGGAGTGTTCTGTATATTTCTATTAGGTCCAGTGTCTATAGAGTTCAGTTCCTCTCTCTCCTTGTTCTTCTATCTGATTGTTCTATCCATTATTGAAGGTGAGGTATTGAAGTCTCTTAATATCATTGAAATATCAAACTTTGCCTCATTAATTTATGAGCTCTGAGGTTTGGTGCATAAATACTTGTTATATGTTCTTGGTGAATTGATCCTTTTGTCATTATAAAATGTCCTCCTCTGTCTCTTGTAACTGTTATTGATTTAAAGTCTTCTTGTCTGATACTAGCATAGACACTTCTGTCCTCTGTTGGTTTCCATGTGCATGAAAATTTTCCCATTCTTTTACTTTCAGCCTATGTGTGTCCTTAGATCAAACTACTTTTCTTCTAGACAGCATATAGCTGGAGTCCATTAACTATTTATTTAATCCTCACCTGAGAATATGTTTATATTGATTTTGAGAGAGAGAGAGAGAGAGAGAGAGAGAGAGAGAGAGAGAAAGAAACATCAATCGGTTGCCTCCTGCACATGTCCTGACCAGGAATCAAACCCACAACCTTTTGGCGTACTGGATGATGCTCCAACCAACTCAGCAACCAGACCAGGGCAGAAGTCCATTAACTTTTAATATTAAAAACTGACTTAGGAAAGTACTCTTTAGAAATTAATTTATATGAAAAGGCATTTAATCTCAGATCAGAGAATTGCTGATGACACCTGTTTAGTTTTGAAGCACTTATTTTAAGAATCCTCCATCAAGTATTTGGGTCACCCTACTATCCAGAGGCAACTGTGGGAAAGCTGATCAAACATGTATTAGAAATTAATTATTTGATAAAGTCAAAAACAGTCAGGTAGACAATAAAAACCAGGAATTCTGGGAAATGGGTTTTTAAGTAAGAACATCAAACATTTAATTTTAACTTTCAGGTTTTCTTTCAACTGATAAAGTGAAGGGGAGTGTTCTTTTTCTCCCACATTGTGTTAATTGTCAAATTGCTAGTTTCTTCCTATTGTGTAGCATTAGTTTTCTACAAATATTCTAATGAATTGAATCCTCTCTTTGTAAGCTGTTATGAATCAGCTGTTTTCAAAGGTAAGACCCCTCATGCTCCACCCCTAGCATTATTTAGCTGCAGTGAATAGCCATTTTGACTTTCATTTTTTCATTCTTCTTTCCTGAAGGGCTTATAGAAGATTAGCTATGCCAAAACATTGGCTGAATTGTTATATATTTAGGTATTTCAGATTACCAAAATGAATTTGCATAACAGCTTTCTTTGTTTTTCTTTATCCTTTAAAAATTGCCATTGAAGCAACGTGGGTATATCCCATGGTGCTCTATATTTTGAGAAAAACCTCTTGGAACACTTTATATCTTAGAAATCTCTCT
Source organism: Myotis brandtii (assembly GCF_000412655.1). Taxonomy (NCBI): domain Eukaryota; kingdom Metazoa; phylum Chordata; class Mammalia; order Chiroptera; family Vespertilionidae; genus Myotis; species Myotis brandtii. Next base: position 191,093 of record NW_005359516.1, on the reverse strand, counting down.
CTCCTTTTTCTCTTTAGTTATTGAATAGATTTTCAGTTAAGCTGGCCTTTCTATGACCAAAAACACCTTGTTGTATGTGCTCTGTAAAAATGTTTTGTTAGTGTAGTAGCAGTAATTCTGGGGAAAAATCTGATAACCTTGGGTTTCCTTCAGAGGCTTTTACATTTGTTGTTATTAATATTTTATTAGCATTCATCTTTTTTAAAAATATTTTTTTTTATTGATTTCAGATAGGAAGGGAAAAGGAGAGAGAGATAGAAACATCAATGATGAGAGAATCATGGATCAGCTGTTTCCTGCATGCCCCCGATGTGGATCAAGCCTGCAACCTGGGCATGTGCACTGACCGGGAATCGAACTGTGACCTCCTGGCTCATGGCTTGATGCTCAACCACTGAGCCACATTGGCCAGGCAGCATTCACCTTTTTTTTGACTCATAGCTGCCTGTTTTATAACAGCTTTCTTTTTTATGGCTATTGTGTCTTTTTTCTTTATCTCTTTGAGAATCTAAGATATTCTTATTTTTAAAATGTCTTTTGAAGGTATAGTTTGTAATCACCTTTTTAGTAGGAGTGTTGTTTTGTTTTGATTTTTGGTGCACCCTTCTCTACCTTTGTGTTTTGTGGTTGTCTCCGCCTGTCCCTTGTATCTGCTTTTTTAGGAAGAAGTTTAATATTGGAAGCTTTGGGTTTTTATTCTCCAGGGATATTGGGTAAAATCTTGAGAATCAGTCCCTGAACCAGAGAGTGACTTGACCTAGTTCATTTTTGTTTGATTGCATCTGATATTTTTCATTTGCATTGTTTCAGCCTTGGGCAGCAGTCACAGCTTTTATTGCTGTCTTCTACAACTGGGAGAGCCCTGTTTCAACCAGTTTCATAAAATGAGCCTAGCTTTTATTTTAGTACTTATTATTAGAGCTAATTTCTTAGGTATCTCAAACATTAAGATTTTTACATAATTTGCCTGTCTCTGCTTGCTTCTTCTTCCTCTGGGGATATAGGAAATTAAAGAACTGCTGTCATTTATTGGAAAGTATATTGAGTTAACAGTATAACCATAAGTTCAGTGAGGATTATAACTTGAATAGTGGTTGTGAAGTTGAAATGTTATATATATGAAAATGTTTATAAATTGAGAAATAAATTTGTTAGATTTTGTTAGTACTATGTTTAAATCTGCTTTTGATTTTAAGGTTGTTCCATTGACCAGTCATGTATGGCAACAGTCATCATCTCAAGAAAATAGTAGAACACAGATTTCTGATTCTAATGTGGCCTCTTCGGAAGAAACAGCTCAGAAGGGTTCTGGGGATGATCAGGTATGTCTTATATAACTGGCAAACTATCTTACTTTTGGTAAACAGCATGATAAATTCTTTTTTTTTTCTTTTGTATTTTCTTTTTTTTTAAATTAAATCTTTATTGTTCAGATTATTACATTTGTTCCTCTTTTTTTCCCCCCATAACTCCCCTCCTCCCAGTTCCCGCCCCACCCTCCGCCCTCACTCCCCACCCACTGTCCTCCTCCATAGGTGCACGATTTTTGTCCAGTTTCTTCCCGCATCTCCCATTCCCCTTTCCCCGCCAAGAATAGTCAGTCCATTCCCTTTCTATGTCCCTGATTCATTATAATCACCAGTTCATTCTGTACATCAGATTATTTATTCACTTGGTTCTTAGATTCACTTGTTGATAGATGCATGTTTGTTGTTCACAATTTGTATCTTTACCTTTTTCTTCTTCTTCCTCTTCTTAAAGGATACCTTTCAGCATTTCGTATAATACTGGTTTAGTGGTGATGAACTCCTTTAGCTTTTCCTTATCTGTGAAGCTCTTTATCTGACCTTCACTTTTGGTTCATGGGTTGATGCTCAACCACTGGGCACACACCAGCTGGGCAGAATTTTTCATAAATATCTGTACTGTTTTTAACCCGTGGTTGAGAGTTCTCCGATGCAGAGGGCTGAGTGTATGCGTTGACCTATGCCATTTTATGTAGAGACTTGACCATCTCTGGATTTTGGTATTCCTTGACTGGGAATTGAACCCGAGAACCTCAGGTACACAGGCTGATGCTCTAACCACCACCACCAGTCCAGCCGTAGATGGCACAGATGCTCATTAATCTTAATACAACTATATATGACAATATGTTAAAGACTGCTTGCAAATATGATTAAAAATTTGATCTACCACTGCCAAATAAGAAAGGTGATGTTACAATATAAATTTATTGTAGTAATGTCAACAATTAAAAAAGAAATAAAATAGTCCTGGCCAGCATGGTTCAGTGGTTAGAGCGTGGGCCTGTGCACTGAGGGTGTCAGGTTTGATTCCCATTCACGGGCACTTATCTGGGTTGCAGGTTCAGTCCTGGCCTGGGTCAGGGTTTGTGCTGGAGGCAGTCAGTCAATGTGTGTCTCTCACATCGATGTTTGTCTCTCTCTCTCTCTCTCTCTCCCTCCCTTCCACTCTCTCTAAAAATAAATGGAAAAAATATCCTCATGCTCTATCCAGTTTGGTTCACTGGATTAGAGTGTCGGCCTGTGGGCTGAAGGGTCCTGGGATTGATTCTGGTCAAGGGCACATACCTGGGTTGCAGGCTCGATCTCCTGTAGGGGGTGTACAGGAGGTGCCCAATCAAAGATTCTCTCTCATCATTGATGTTTCTATCTCTCTCTCCCTCTCCCATCCTCTCTGGAAAAAAAAAGAGATAAACAACTATCTACTACCTTATATCAGTGTTACAACTATATACTGAGAAAAGAATGGAGAGAAATATTCTAAAATATTAACATTACTTATCTATAGCTTAGGGCAGTGGTCGGCAAACTTCGGCTCGTGAGCCACATGCGGCTCTTTGGCCCCTTGAGTGTGGCTCTTCCTAAGCCTTAGGAGTATCCTAATTAAGTTAATAACAATGTACCTACCTTTATAGTTTAAGTTTTAAAAATTTGGCTCTCAAAAGAAATTTCAATCGTTATACTGTTGATATTTGGCTCTGTTGACTAATGAGTTTGCCGACCACTGGTTAGGGGATTATGGAACATAAACCTTTGATATCCCAAAATATCTCATTCCCTTCTATGCTGAATAAATTAGTCAAATATATAGCATCAAATTGTTGTTAGAAACATGTTTTTTACATTTTAATACCTGAAAATAAAAGAAATATGAGAATGATTAATTTTAATTTGTTTTTCTTTTGAAAGCACTCCATTCTACAAGGAATAGTCTAATAAAGGGATTTAAAGCAGGGGCATTCCAGTCATATTGTGATTCTCACTACAACATCTCTAATGCCTGACACATCTCTCATCCCTTGAGCATGCTTTGAGCCTGGTCCCAGTTTATTTCTCTTTACTGCTAAGAGATGTATCTATTTGTTTCCCTGCCCATCCTGTGTCCTCTACAGATCACTTACTCTACTCTAGATCCTTGACTGCAATAATTTCGTTAACCTCATGAAAACAACTACCCTATCACCCTTAAATTTTTTATAATTCCTTTCTTATATTTCCCTCTTTACTGCTCTGAGAGTTCATAGTCATCCTTATAATCACTACTTTGCAAACATCTTTAACTTTCTTGTCCTTTTCTCCTACTATCCTATTTGCTTTGCAAAAGCTCAGTTCTGGTTGAATCCTCTCCTGTTCTGAATCTAAGCAGCAGGGCATTGCTGAAGAAAGCATATATCCAGGCAGGTTTTCCTTTAAATTGATGACATTAAACCACAAGGGCACTAGGTATTGCCTGGAAATCCTACTATATTTTCCTGGTGAGTTGACTTGATAAAATGACTCCTTATTCCTTCTCAGAACTACTGAACTCGCCTTCCTCCTTTTCAGTTGATGATTTCATCTCCTACTGCAATAAGTGAAGAGCAAAAGATAAAACTTCAGTGTCTTCCTAACACCAAAACTATAACCCCATTATGTACCCAAATTTTTATCTTATGGCTTCAAAAAAAAAAGTCTGTACCTATTCCAGTCAAGGGCACGGACCTCAGTGTGCAGGAGGCAACCAATCAGTTTCTCGCACATTGATGTTTCTCTGTCTTTCCTTCTCGCTTCCACTCTCTCTAAAATGAGTGGAAAAATATCCTCAAGTGAGGATAAAAAAAAAAATCCCTATGAGAGGATTAACAAACAAATAAAAATAAATAAATAAGTACTTTTATTAAGACTTTAAAAAAGTTATTACTAAGGTCTATGGATTGGTGCCAGTCCATGAATATCTTATTACTAGTTTCTCAAGAGATAAGTAAAGAATTGAGATGAAGTGTTTAGAAACTTTTATGGCATTTTGATAGGGTGATTTTATGTTTTTTAGAACTAGAAATATTTGGGCTTCTATTTTGGCCTCATATCGTTTAAATTTCATTTTTTCTAGTTATTTTTACTAGTTTTTATTATGTATTATTTTTATTTACTTATTAATGTTTATTAGTATTTTAATATCTTCCTATGATGAATTCAAAGTAGGAAAAAACGATCCTTCCCATAGATATTTTTAGAAGCATTGCTGAATCATGCCATTTGAAAGAGACACATGTGTCACTCTTAATGGATATAATGTTATTGAGAGAAGCAGAGTACACTAGAAAGTGACACAGCTAATAAGAACTCAGTAAAGTAGTCACATATAAAGAATATTGTGGCTTTATGTTTGGAATTTTTTTTTCAGTTATATTACAATTATAAGATTTCATCATGTAAAAATTTATTCGTTTTTTTGTTTTGTTTGTTTTTTAATCTTTATTGTTGACTAGAGGCCTGTTGCATGAAGAGATTCGTGCAATAGGCCTTCCTTCCCCTGGCTGCCGGCACCAGTTTTCCTCCAGCACCCAGGACCCAGGCATTTGGTCCGGC
>NW_005359516.1:184156-186165 GCF_000412655.1 Myotis brandtii | reverse complement strand
AAGCCTCTTCAGTCTTCAATCTTCACTCCGGCTGGAGCCTTCAGTCTTTGCTCCGTGCCTGCATATGCAAATTAACCGCCATCTTTGTTGGGTAAATTTGCATAGTTGCTCTGATTGGCTGGTGGGCGTAGCGGAGTGACACCAATTTGAATGTTTCTCTTTTATTAGTGTAGATTATTACAGATGTCCCTCTTTTTCCCCTCATAGCTCCCCTCCACCTGGTTCCCACCCCACCCCACCCCAGGCCCTTGCCACCCTATTGTCTGTGTCCATAGGTAATGCATACATACATATAAGATCTTTGTCTAATCTCTTCCAACACCCCCCAGACCCTCTTCCCTCTGAGAATCATCAGTCTGTTCCATTTCTATGCCCCTGATTCTATTCCATTCACCAGTTTATTCTCTTCATCAGAGTTGTTATTCAGTTGATTTTTAGATTCACTTGTTGATAGATATGTATTTGTTGTCACTTTGTTGTTCATAATTTTTTATCTTTACCTTTATCTTCTTCCGCTTCTTAAAGAATACCCTTCATTATCCTATATAATAAAAGGCTAATATGCAAATCGACTGAAGAGCGGAACGACTGGTCACTATGACATGCACTGACCAACAGGGGACAGATGCCCAACGCAGGAGCTGCCCCCTGGTGGTCAGTGCACTCCCACAGGGGGAGTGCTGCTCAGCCAGAAGTCGGGCTCACCGCTGGCAAGCGCAGCAGCAGTGACGGGATCCTCTTCCACCTCCATTGCAGGCGGGAGGTAAGAAGTGAGGGGTCCCAGACTGCAAGAGCCCTGGACTGCGAGAGGGACGTCTGACTGCCTGCTATCCCACGAGTGGTCCCGGGCTGCGAGAGGGTGCAGGCCAGGCTGAGGGGCTCCCCCCAACCCCCAATGCATGAATTTCATGCACCGGGCCTCTAGTTTCATATAATACTGATTTATTGGTGATGAGCTCCTTTAGCTTTTTCTTGTCTGTGAAGCTCTTTATCTGACCTTTAATTCTAAATGATAGCTTTGCTGGGTAATCTTGGTTGCAGGTTCTTGCTATTCATCACTTTGAATATTTCTTGCCACTCCCTTCTGGCTTGCATAGTTTCTGTTGAGAAACAGCTGAGAGTCGTATGGGTACTTCGTTGTAACTGTTTTTCTCTTCTTTTAAGATTTTCTCTTTGTCTTTTGCCCTTAGCATTTTAATTATGATATGTCTTGATGTGTCCTCTTTGGATTCCTTTTGTTTGGGGTTCTTTGAGCTTCATGTACTTGTAAGTCTATTTCTTTCACCAGGTAGGGGACGTTTTCTGTCATTATTTCTTCAAGTAGGTTTTCAATATCTTGCTCTCTCTCTTCTTCTTCTGGCACCCCCATAATTTGTGTGTTGGTACGCTTGAAGTTGTCCCAGAGGCTCCTTACACTATCTTCATATTTTTGGATTCTTTTTTCTTTTTGCTCTTCTGGTTGGGTGTTTTTTGCTTCCTCATATTTCAAATCATTGACCTGATTCTCGGGATCCTCTAGTCTACTGTTGAATCCCTGTATATTATTCTTTTTTTTTTTTTTTTTAACATGCTTACCAGTCATGAGGTTTACTTCACTTTAAGAATAGCTACAGACCTAGCTGGTTTGGCTCAGTGGATAGAGCGTCGGCCTGCGGACTGAAGGGTCCCAGGTTCGATTCTGGTCAAGGGCACATGCCCGGGGTGTGGGCTCGACCCCAAGTGGGAGGCCGGCGGAAGGCAGCCAGTCAATGACTCTCGCCCACCACTGATGTTCCCATCTCTCTTTCCCTCTCTCTTCCTCTCTGAAATCAACAAAAACCTATATTAAAAAAAAAAAAAAAAAAGAATGGATACAGACTAAGGATCAGAGCAGCATATTAGGCTAATCTAATCTAATAAAAGAGAAACATGGTAATTAGCGTATGACCGCTACCCTTCCCATTGGCTAATTAGCGAGATATGCAAATTAATCACCAGCCAAGATGGCGGTTAACTGCCAACAAAGATGG
>NW_005359516.1:181158-182796 GCF_000412655.1 Myotis brandtii | reverse complement strand
TTTTTTACAGAGAGGAAGGGAGAGGGATAGAGAGTTAGAAACATTGATGAGAGCGAAACTTCGATCAGCTGCCTCCTGCAAAGAGTACATGCCCTTGACGAGAATCGAACCTGGGACCCTTCAGTCCGCAGGCCGACGCTCTATCCACTGAGCCAAACCCGTTAGGGCGGTAATGTGCAAATTGACCCTAACAGCAGAACGACTGGGAATGACTGGTCACTATGACACAGACTGACCACCAGGGGGCAGGCACTCAATGCAGGAGATGCCCTGTGGTGATCAGTCGCTCTCACAGTGGCGAGCTCTGCTCAGCCACAAGCCAGGCTGATGGCATCACAGCGGCGATGGTGGGAGCCTTTCCTGCCTTCTCAGCAGCTCTGTGGATGTTCAACTGCAGCTTCGGCCCGCTGGCAAGTGGACATCCCCCAAGGGATGTATCACTGCCAGCTTAGGCACAATCCCCCGGGGAGCAGGCCTAAGCCAGCAGGTGGACATCCCCCGAGGGGTCCCAGACTGTGAGAGGGCACAGGCTGGGCTGAGGGACCCCCGAGTGCACAAATTTTTGTGCACCGGGCCTCTAGTCTATAATAATAAAAGGGTAATATGCTAATTAGACCAGACATCCTTCCTGATGAAGCCAGGGTGGAAGGGAAGCAGCCCGGTCCGGGTGCCTGCAGGCGTGCAAGGGAAGCCAGCCTGGGTCCCAGGTGCCTGCTGGTGGCCAGAGGAGGGAATCCCGGGTCCCAGGTGCCAGAGGGAAGCTGGTGCTGGCAGCCCAGGGAAGGAAGGCCTACTCTTGCACGAATTTTCATGCATCGGGCCTCTAGTTGTATCATAAAGGCTTTGGATATCCAGAGCCAATGTCCAACATCCCAACCACCATTTTGGTTTCTTTTTAACTTAAGGGAAATTTTGGTCTTCTTTTTAAAGCAATGTAATCTCAAAACCAGTTGAGGTAATGAGAGAGAAGAAAGCATGAAACCTAAGAGCGTCAGACAGATGGACAGGAGAGAGGGCCCGCACTGGTCAGGGGCGCACACATCAGATCTTCTCCAGTTTGGAAATGAGGTCATCCCAGTGTCTGATCAGTTCATAGTTTTCTTTAGTCCTCTGCTCGGTGGTCTTCTCCAGCGAGTGGATGTGCACCTGCCCCTTCCGCAGGCTCCACGGATGGCCAAGGCCTCCCCTGGGCCTTGCTCGGGCCTGAGCTATCTCCTCCTTTGCTGGCTTAAGCTTCTCTTCCGCGTGGGCGCTCAGTGCCTGGGATCTCGGTCCTCCTCCTCAATTTTCACCACGTGATCCTCAGCACACTTAGTTGATTCTCCACTGTGCGGTAGCTTCCTATCACCTCATCCTAATGACCAAGCTGCACAAAGTGGTTAGGGAACGATTTTCCCATGGAGTTCAGGTCTGCAGACCTTCTCCTTTCACTCTCTGGATTCCGGCTGTGGCATGATCCTTCTGTGTCTGAGCTTCCTGCGTCCCCTGGCGCAGATCCCTTCACACCCGCCTGTGACCTTCCCGTGGAGGTCTCACATCTGGTCTTCAGCAATAGGTTCCCCTTTCGCGTGGCTTCCACCTCCCTCCTAGATCCGTCTGTCTGTGCCGCGGCCTGTCCCCAGGAGTGGGGTCGGCGCT
>NW_005359516.1:165802-180855 GCF_000412655.1 Myotis brandtii | reverse complement strand
CTGCCCGCCGTCCGCCAGGAGCCCGTCCACCCCCAGTGTCAGGACCAGGACCGTGTCCTCAGGCGACGCCATGTCACCCCCTGGGCGACCTCACTTGGGTCTGGCTCCTCCGAAGAGGGGCGCAGATGCAAGCGGGGCGGAGGGCCTCTCGGGGCGCACGGTCAGTGGGGCCCAGGCACCCAGCGAGCCGTGGTTCCCTCCTTGGTTCCTTCCTGCACCACCTCTGGGGCCGGGCCTTCCCGCCTCCCCGGAACGATTGAAGTTCGGGCATCCAGCGAGTCCCAGGCCGGGTTGTGAGACCCCAGGACGGGAATCGGCCCTCGCGCACCTCCAGTCTCCCAACTTTCCTGGGTGAGGCACCGCTTCCTGGCCTCGGAGCATCCAACCAGAGTGGGCTACGTGGCCCGAGGCCTCTTCCCCCTGAGGACCCGGGTGGGAGTGCAGCTGCCGGGATGTCCCGGGTCAGCGAGGCTTTCCCCGCAGGTGTCTTCCCGGTGCCCCGAGGCCCTGGCCCAGCGCGCAGGGGCAGGGGCAGGGGCCGCAGGAGCTTTCGCCCGGGGTCTTTGCAGGTCCCGATCCTGACGTGGGATGCCACCGGCAGGGTCTTTAGGATTTCCGAGATGAGAATGATCCTTGTACGTAAGGAATAGAAGGCGCGTTTCCCCTGGGCTGCTCTGGGCTGCCAGGCATTGGTTCCGGAGATGCCACTTGGTTTTCTGTCTCCCGGGATCTGGGCGAGCTTGAGGGTCTGCTCCAGCCAGGGAGCCCATTGTCAGGCCGGTCTCATGTGTGTAGGAGGCAGGTGCGTTGGCCCCTGTGGTCCCCGGAGAATCCCATTGCTCCTCACGGTGGCCGCGTCCTTGGTGAACTGTGGTTCTTTTCCTGGTTCTCATTCTGCTGGCTTGACTACCTGGCTAGTGACAGAGAACTTGGAAGGATGCAGGTCACATTCCCGTCCTTCAGCAGCTGCAGCCATAAGCCGTGGGTTATGTGATGAATGAACCTGCTGCTCTGGCTGGTGTGGCTCACTCGGTGGAGCATCCTCTTGTACACTGAAGGGTTGCAGTTTCGATCCCCGTCAGGGCACTTACCTAGGTTGTGAGTTCCGTCCTGGTGGGGGCACATTCGGGAGGCAGTCAATGGATATTTCTCTCATACATCGATGTTTCCCTCTCTCTCCCTCTCCCTTCTCTCTCTAAAATCAGTAAAACATATCCTCCTGTGAGGATTCACGCATGCACACAAAACACACCTGGCCACAAAGTATGGTGTGCTCAGAGACATCGTTGGGTCAGGGACCTGCATGTAGCCAACCCCAGCAAGACCATAATTTATCTCTAATGAATATATTACATTCCGTACATTGATATCAGAGACTCCAGCTTTTCTATAGTATCGCTGAGACTGGAAGAGTCACAGTTCACTCAACCCGTTCCTGTATATTATTCTTTATTTCAGTCAGTGTATGCTTAATTTATGACTGGTCCTTTTCCATTTTTTTGGCATTCTCACTAAGGTCTTTGAAGGTCTCACTAAGTTCCCTGGAGGTTTTTAGAAGATTCTTGAGTAACCTTATAACTGTGGTTTTGAACTCTATATCTAGTAGTTTGTTTTCTTCCATTTCTTTCATTTGTGACATGTTTCTTTGTCTCTGCATTTTGGCTGCTTCCCTGTGTTTGTTTCTATGTATTGGGTAGCTGCTAAGTCTCCTTGAGTTGATCGAGGGGCCTTGCGTAGAAGGTGTTCTATAGGGCCCAGTGGCTTAGCCTCCCCAATCACCTGAGGTGGACACTCTTGGTGCATCCCTTTGTGGGCTTATGCACAGTCTTGTTGTAGTTGAGCCTTGATTGCTGTTGGTGTCACTCAGAAGAATTGACCTACTAGGGATGGAGTATGCAATCTGGGCATATGGCCTGACCAGGAATTGAACCCTGACCTTCTGATTCATAGGTCGATGCTCAACCACTGAGGCACACTGGGTCAGGCCCAAATTTTCTCTTTTTTTTTTTTAATATATTTTATTGATTTTTTACAGAGAGGAAGGGAGGGGGCTAGAGAGTTAGAAACATCAATGAGAGGGAAACATCGATCAGCTGCCTCCTGCACACCCCCTACTGGGGATGTGCCCGTAACCAAGGTACATGCCCTTGACCGGAATCGAACCTGGGACCCTTCAGTCCGCAGGCCGATGCTCTATCCACTGAGCCAAACCAGTCAGGGCCCAAATTTACTCTTTTAATGATGAGAACTAACTCTTCAAGATTCACTGGCAGATTCAAATTACGAGATAAGTAGTAATGGGAAAGAGGTCTAAAATATAGCTAATTTTGGGAAAAATAGAAAGAAAAGCTTTACTTTTTATAAACTTTGATGAGATTGTTATCAAATGGGAAGCTATGTGAGTGGACATTTTAATAGAAATGTTAATAAGTATGTTAATTCAGTTAATAACTTAGTACATTTTCCTTCAAAATTATTGTTTTAGAGAACAGAATCTTGGCATTTTCTTCCTCAAGAAATCGACTCTTCCCACACCTCGGATACATCTCAGACCAGGTTTAATGTGAGAGAGGAAGAGACAGATGTGGCAGACTTCCTCTCTGTGGAGGAGGGTGTATTGACCCAATCAGAAAATCAAGTAAAGAAACACAACAGAGGTCTCTTTTGTTCTCCATTGCTAGGTAAGGCCTCTTTTTTTCCTTCAAACTAGTATTAATACCTCACATTTATAAAATATTTACTTTTGGCAGATTGCAAGTCCATTTAAATCTTTTCTTGAGTTAAGGAGTTCTGTAAAGATATACTCAAAGATATTAGCTTATTTCTGGTTTCCACAGCTTGTGTAGTTATGTTAAATGTGCAGCTGCCCCTCATTTTATCATACTCTATTGCTCACAGAAGGCAGAAAGTTGATAACTTTCTAGTAGGTACACCTTCTCAGTCCTGAATTTGTGGATTTTTTTCTTGGGGTAAATCATGTTATCCTTTATTATTATTATTTTTTATTTTTATTTTTAATCCTCACCTGAGGATATTTTTCGATTGATATTTAGTGAGAATAGAAGAGAGAGAGAAAGACAGAGAGAAACATCGATGTGAGAGAGACACATCAGTTGGTTGCTTCCTGCACGAGCCCCAACCAGGTCCCAGGTCAGGGAGGAACCTGCAGCTGAGGTACATGCCCTTGACCGGAATCAAACCTGGGACCCTTTGGTTTGCAGGCCGACGCTCTATCCACTGAGCCAAACTGGCTAGGGCCTGTGTTATCCTTTGACTACTTGGCAATGGAGACCCATACTCCTTAAAATACAACCCAAAAAAACAAATGTTCATGTTTACCTCATTAGATTCTTAGAATTGATTATGGCATATGTTATTATTCTCAGTTTCCAGAACCAAAAATTTGGATACAGAGGTTAAATGACTTGTTTGAGGTAGATCTTACTGCTTTGTTGTATATGGAAGTGATTTATTAGCTCTTTACAAAAGGAATACTTTACCTCTCAAATCATCAAAGTAGGAGATAGAATAAATTGTACTTTTGTTACTTTGGATCATTGCAGATATATAAAAATGCTAAACAAATATGGTAATTTAAACTTTTTTCATGCCTAAATCATAATTCAGACAAATATTTCTTTGCTCTTCCTTTCCTCAGATTCTGTTTTTAAAAGTTGAAAAGAAATACAGCTCCACAGTTTTAAGAATTCGCTTTTGTCAAAGAAATGGGTTCAACTGTGAAGTTAAGAGTTTTTTAAAGGAGCATGAATAGGAGTTAATTTAAGTTCTTTTCAAACATAAGCTAATGCTATCCAAATCAAAATATTAGTGCCAATGAATTCTGTGATGTGGATCATCAAACTCAACTGTAATTTTAGTTTCACATTTTAAGAAATATGTTGGTAACATTAGTGTTTCTTTGTGGGAAGAAATGGCTATGACAGTAGATGAAAGAAGGCTTTGCTATGATCATGTTTTCAAAAGGCTATCATGCTAAAGTGGAAGCAGCTTATTTTCATTCACTTATTTAACAAATATCTAAGTGTCTATCGTATGTTTTTGAGGCTAGGAATATATAGATGAAAGCTAACTCTTCTTTTGGGAAGACAATCCAGTAAACAGAAACTAACAGTATCACGTATGAGTATTTTAATGGAGTATAGCAGGAGCGTGCAAATTACAGACCACAGGTCAAGGCCTTATTTTTTATGAACTAAGAATGGTTTTTGCATTTTTAAAAGGATTGTAAAAACAACAAAAAAAGCATATGCAATAGAAACCATATATGACTAATAAAGTCTAAAATATCTACTACCTGGTCTTTTATAAAAGTACTAGTAGCCCTGCGCACGAATCCGTGCGTGAGTAGCTCACTGCTGCTTGCCTCAGCTGGCCACCCGCCCGCCGCCGCTGGTAGCCCTCCTGCTGCTCATAGCTCGCTGCTCTGCCCTCCTGTAGCTCTCCACCACTTGTAGATTGGTCGTTACATTACAGCACAACGGATAATTAGCATATTCTTATCTTACCTAATGATAGACGAACATGTAAATTGACTGTCCCTCTGCTATACTCACCAGTCAATCAGGAGAGTATGCAAATTAACCCAACAAAGATGGCGATTAATTTGCATACGAAGGCGCGAAGTGGCAGAGCGAAGACTGAAGGCTCCGGGCCAGAGCAGCGAAGACTGAAGGCCTGGGTCCCGGGTGCCGGAGGAAAACCAGTGCCGGCAGTCAGGGGAAGGGAAGGCCTATTGCACGAATCTCTTCGTGCAACAGGGTTCTAGTTATATAGAATTTTTTAATCCTAATCTGGAGGTTAAAATGAGAATATATAGGGTTGTTTTAAACTTGATATTGATATAAGAAAGAACGTTCAAATAGAGCAGCGGTTCTCAACCTGTGGGTCATGACCCCTTTGGGGGTCGAACGACCCTTTCACAGGGGTCACCTAAGACCATCGGAATACACATATATAATTACATATTGTTTTTGTGATTAGTTACTATGCTTTAATTATGTTCAATTTGTAACAATGAAAATACATCCTGCATATCAGATATTTACATTATGATTCATAACAGTAGCAAAATTACAGTTATGAAGTAGCAACGAAAATGATTTTATGGTTGGGGGTCACCACAACATGAGGAACTGTATTAAAGAGTCGCGGCATTAGGAAGGTTGAGAACCACTGAACTACAGCCATTTAATAATGGAAAGGCTATCTATAATAATAAAAGGGTAATATGCTAATTAGACCAGACATCTTTCGAACATCATTCCTGACAAAGCCCGGCTGGAGGGAAGCCAGCCCGGGTCCCGGGTGCCTGCCTGCAGGTGGCCAGAGGAGGGAAGCAGCCTGGGTCTTGGGTGCTTGCTGGTGGCTGGAGATGGGAAGCCTGGGTCCCGGGTGCTGGAGGGAAGCTGGTGCCGGCAGCTGGGGGAAGGCCTACTCTTGCACAAATTTTCGTGCATAGGGCCTCTAGTCTACACTAATAAAAGAGAAACATGGTAATTGGCATACGACCGCTACCCTTCCCATTGGCTAATCAGGGAGATATGCAAATTAACTGACAGCCAAGATGGCGGCCGGCAGCCAGGCAGCTTGAAACTAACATGAGGCTTGCTTCCTTCAGTGACGGAGGAAACCAACGTTCCCCGCCTGCCTTGCAGGCCTCTGAGCCTGCAGTTTGAACATTGTAACAAACATAGAAGCTAAAAAAAACCCCAGAAACCAGCTTTCAGCGAGCTGGGATCTCAGAGCTGGAGTCAGAGCTGGAGTTATACATTGTTTCGAACCGAAACAAACCAGATACCTACTTTCAGCAGCGGAGGCCTAAGAGCTGGAGCCTCAGAGCTAAAGCTGGCCCAGAATAAAAAAAAGAAAAAAGAAAAAAAGGAGAGGTTGGGAGCTTCCGTCACCTGCCAGCCTGAAAACAGCCCTCAGCCCCTCACCCAGACTGGCCAGGCACCCCAGTGGGGACCCCCACCCTGAAGGGTGTGTGACCAGCTGCAAACAGCCATCATCCCCTCACCCAGGCTGGCCAGGCACCCCAGTGGGGACCCCCACCCTGAAGGGTGTGTGACCAGCTGCAAACAGCCATCATCCCCTCATCCAGGCTGGCCAGGCACCCCAGTGGGGACCCCCACCCTGAAGGGGGTGTGACCAGCTGCAAACAGCCATCATCCCCTCATCCAGGCTGGCCAGGCACCCCAGTGGGGACCCCCACCCTGAAGGGGGTGTGACCAGCTGCAAACAGCCATCATCCCCTCATCCAGGCTGGCCAGGCACCCCAGTGGGGACCCCCACCCTGAAGGGGGTGTGACCAGCTGCAAACAGCCATCATCCCCTCATCCAGGCTGGCCAGGCACCCCAGTGGGGACCCCCACCCTGAAGGGGGTGTGACCAGCTGCAAACAGCCATCATCCCCTCATCCAGGCTGGCCAGGCACCCCAGTGGGGACCCCCACCCTGAAGGGGGTGTGACCAGCTGCAAACAGCCATCATCCCCTCATCCAGGCTGGCCAGGCACCCCAGTGGGGACCCCCACCCTGAAGGGGGTGTGACCAGCTGCAAACAGCCATCATCCCCTCATCCAGGCTGGCCAGGCACCCCAGTGGGGACCCCCACCCTGAAGGGGGTGTGACCAGCTGCAAACAGCCATCATCCCCTCATCCAGGCTGGCCAGGCACCCCAGTGGGGACCCCCACCCTGAAGGGGGTGTGACCAGCTGCAAACAGCCATCATCCCCTCATCCAGGCTGGCCAGGCACCCCAGTGGGGACCCCCACCCTGAAGGGGGTGTGACCAGCTGCAAACAGCCATCATCCCCTCATCCAGGCTGGCCAGGCACCCCAGTGGGGACCCCCACCCTGAAGGGGGTGTGACCAGCTGCAAACAGCCATCATCCCCTCATCCAGGCTGGCCAGGCACCCCAGTGGGGACCCCCACCCTGAAGGGGGTGTGACCAGCTGCAAACAGCCATCATCCCCTCATCCAGGCTGGCCAGGCACCCCAGTGGGGACCCCCACCCTGAAGGGGGTGTGACCAGCTGCAAACAGCCATCATCCCCTCATCCAGGCTGGCCAGGCACCCCAGTGGGGACCCCCACCCTGAAGGGGGTGTGACCAGCTGCAAACAGCCATCATCCCCTCATCCAGGCTGGCCAGGCACCCCAGTGGGGACCCCCACCCTGAAGGGGGTGTGACCAGCTGCAAACAGCCATCATCCCCTCATCCAGGCTGGCCAGGCACCCCAGTGGGGACCCCCACCCTGAAGGGGGTGTGACCAGCTGCAAACAGCCATCATCCCCTCATCCAGGCTGGCCAGGCACCCCAGTGGGGACCCCCACCCTGAAGGGGGTGTGACCAGCTGCAAACAGCCATCATCCCCTCATCCAGGCTGGCCAGGCACCCCAGTGGGGACCCCCACCCTGAAGGGGGTGTGACCAGCTGCAAACAGCCATCATCCCCTCATCCAGGCTGGCCAGGCACCCCAGTGGGGACCCCCACCCTGAAGGGGGTGTGACCAGCTGCAAACAGCCATCATCCCCTCATCCAGGCTGGCCAGGCACCCCAGTGGGGACCCCCACCCTGAAGGGGGTGTGACCAGCTGCAAACAGCCATCATCCCCTCATCCAGGCTGGCCAGGCACCCCAGTGGGGACCCCCACCCTGAAGGGGGTGTGACCAGCTGCAAACAGCCATCATCCCCTCATCCAGGCTGGCCAGGCACCCCAGTGGGGACCCCCACCCTGAAGGGGGTGTGACCAGCTGGCCCTACCCTGAGCGTGACTAGGGGTGGCATCACAACCTCTCGATCCGCCCTGCTCTGTGCATGACAGGGGGCGGTGCCCCAACTCCCCAATCGGCCCTGCTCTGAGCCCGACCAGGGGCTGCACCTAGGGATTGGGCCTGCCCTCTGCCACCCGGGAGCAGGCGTAAGCCAGCAGGTCATTATCTCCCGAGGGGTCCCAGACTGCGAGAGGGCACAGGCTGGGCTGGGGGACCCCCCCTTCCCCCCGAGTGCACTAATTTTTGTGCACCGGGCCTCTAGTCTATCTATATAAAAGCCTAAGCGACTGTTATGACTGGATGACTGGCCGGTAGCTATGACACACACTGACCACCAGGGGGCAACACTCAATGCAGGAGCTGCCCCCTGGTGGTTAGTGTGCTCCCACAGCCTACCTCCCCTGGCTGGCCAACCTCCTGTGGTCCCTCCCCCCGGACTGGGCAAGACAGCCCCTATTGGGACCCAACCCGTGCACAAATTCGTGCACCGGGCCTCTAGTATAACAGTAAAAAGGTGAGCTTAGCCCTGGTCCATGTATCTCAATTGGTTGGGCATCATCCCTTGCACTGAAAGGTTGCTGGTTCCATTCCCACTTGTGGGCACAATGCCTATGTTGTGGGCTCAATCCCTGGTAAGGGACATTAGGGAGGCAGCCCATCAATGTTTTGTTCTCACATGGAACCCTCTCTTGCCCTCTCTCCCCCTCTCTCTCTCTGTTCTATCTCACTCCCTTTCCCCCTCCCTCCCTCCCTCTCCGTTTCTCTCTAAAAAATATTAATAACAAAATGTTTTTTTAAAGAAGTGAGCTTATGTCATGGCAAAATGTCAAGCAAAATTCTTTAGTAAAATAATTTCAGCTTTGGGTAGGAAATTGTGTGTCTGGCTTCTAAAACTTCTGCTAACATTAAGTTGTATAGCTCTAGCTTCTCATTTCCATTTTAAATTATTAGAGCAGATCCCTGGATCTGATGGCCGAGGAAATTTTATAATTGCTGTTTTGTTATGCATGAATACTATAGTCATTGTGGAGTATATTAGTCTCACCAATGGCAAATGTCATATTGAAAACCAGTGCCAAGACAGATATCTCAAAAAAGAGTGGTCCAAGCTGTTACAGTGTCCAAATGTGAGGAAATGTGGGGTCTTTGTTAAAAGACCTTAGGATTCTTAGAGGGTTGGAGGACTTATGAAGGTTATGAAATTAGATTATGAAGGATTAAGACTGAGTCTCTAAGCAGAGGCCAAAGAGGAATCATGCCAGTTAGTCCTTGGTGGTAAAGGTTTCTCATTTTTAATTAAATCATTCAGTAAATAAGTAATAATTCTATTTTGAATGCCTACTAAGTATAGCAGGTATTTTGCTAGGCACTGAAGATACCGCTGTGAATACAACAGACATGGAGTTTTCAACCTAGGTGGAAAGCAGACAGACTAAAGATTAAAACAACAGTGTGGTAGTTATGATAGGGAAGGTGTACAGTATTATAGGCATTCTGAAATTAAGTAAACTATAGCAACAGAATTATATGCATATTGACAGAACCATTTAGTTTTAGCAAAATATCACCCATCCAGTTAAATTAATATTAAATAGGATGCTGTACAGATCCTGTTGGTTGTACAGATTTGTTTCTATTAATGCTTAATTTTTTGTTTTGTAGTTGTGTAAATACTATAAGAGAATACTGACTTTATATTTAGTATACATTCAAGGGCATTCTAATAATTACTTAGGTTGGCATTCAGGAATTCACAACAGTTTTTTCCCCCCTTAAATCAGTAATTCTCAAACTTTTTGGTCACAGGACTATTTTACACACTTTAAAGTTACTGAAGATTCTAAAGACTTTTTGTTTAATGTGGATTTAGTCAGTTGCCTCCCGTATGCACCTCGACCAGGGATTGAACCCGAAACCTAGGATGATTTTTTATTTTTATTTTCATGTAACCATTCTACTCTTGCTTTTCTTGTTCTTAGTTGTTACTAATATTAATGACTTCAGCCTAAATTGAGACTTTGGGGTAGGGGTTAGATAGTTTCAGCTCACACTCTGAAGGTAACATGTCCCTAAGTTAAGACATGATGCATATCAGTTTGGCATAATAACATGTAGGTGTAAAAATGAGCCAGTTTACTGTGCCCTGCCTTGGAATCGAACCCACAGCCTTTTGGTGCATGAGATGACGCACCAACCAACTGGTGCGTCATCTACCAGGGCCTTAATATTATTTTGAATATAATTTTGACCCTTGGCACCTCCTGAGATTGTCTTAGGGGTGCCCAGGAGCCCATGGAAAACACTTTGATATACAATGGAAAGAAGCACTCATAATGGTTAAGAGCACTTGTAAAAAAGTTAGTGCTTAGGCTCAGATCTCACTCTGCCACTTAGGCTTTTTAAATGTGGACAAATTACTTAATATTTCTTAAGTTATGTAATCATGTTTCCTTACCTATAGGATGGATATAATGATACCCATCCTTCAAGGTTGTCATGAGGGTTAAGTGAAATACTGTATGTTTAGTGCGTGGACCTTGTCAGGTAGTTGCTGCTGCTGTTATGTTGTTATAGTAAAGTTTGTAGAAATTTTCAGATGGCAGCATGTTTAGGTTCTTTAAAGTATTATGTGATTGCTAAGCAGTTATTTTTAGTATTTCCAACATATTTATATTTGAAACTTTGCAGTCATACAAGACAACTTTGCTTCTCCTGATTTGCCTTTGCTGACATGTTTGACACAAGACCAAGAGATTGGGCCTGATTCCATATTTCACCAAAGTGGACTAGATTTTGCACCTCTGAGGTAGGATGATTTTTTATTTTTATTTTTATTTTCATGTAACCATTCTACTCTTGCTTTTCTTGTTCTTAGTTGTTACAAAGTTGAGACTTTGGGGTAGGGGTTAGATCAGGGGTGGGCAAACTTTTTGACTCGAGGGCCACAATGGGTTCTTAAACTGGACGGGAGGGCTGGAACAAAAGCATGGATGGAGTGTTTGTGTGAACTAATATAAATTCAAAGTAAACACCATTACATAAAAGGGTACGGTCTTTTTTTTTTTTAGTTTTATTCATTTCAAACAGGCCGGATCCGGCCCGCGGGCCGTAGTTTGCCCACGGCTGGGTTAGATAGTTTCAGCTCACACTCTGAAGGTAACATGTCCCTAAGTTAAGACATGATGCATATCAGTTTGGCATAATAACATGTAGGTGTAAAAATGAGCCAGTTTACTGTAGTGTATTTAAAAATAATTTCTAATATATTCTAGCTTTTCAGGCATATTTTAATTTAGAAGGCACACTGGATTTTTCTTTTTATAAATCTCCCCTCTTGCTTTTCATCACCCAATCCCATTTTGTAAAAAGCATTTATTTCATGGTCACTAACTTGTTTGGCACTCTCATTTTGGTCAGCTGATATTGAATGAGCCTTGTTATCTTTCCTTACCTTATAGCTGTGAATATGAAGTAATAAGATTTTTTCTAACAAACATGTCCAAATTAATAATTATTCCAAATTAATATCCTTTAAGAATAGTCATGATGGGAGACAAGTTTGGAATTCTCAAACATTTGGAATTATCCCAAAATATAAGTTTTCCTTGTTTAGAACTTAAAAAAAAAGCACCTTAAAATAAAAACTAGGTGTTTACTGATGTGCCCTTCTGCTATATATTACTTTTAAATTACTTTTATGAAAAGTGTTTTGTACACAATAGTCAGCCAATGATTAGATTACTGTTGTATTTTTTGGGGGTTGGGGGGGTGGGGGGAGTAGATAACTTCTTAAGTGGTTTTCAAGAGCATAATAAATGACTAGTAAAAGAGCTAATGCAGGTTAAATGAATTTTAAATGTTCATTTAAAAAATATTTTTTTGCCAATATGAAATTACTCATATATTTGACAATATTGTTTTAGAGAAGTCTGAGAAAATATCAGGGTCACAGATGGTAGTGCACTTTTCTGTTTATATAAAAATTTGCCTTGTTTAGTCATTAGTCATCTTTAAAAAATTTGAAATTATAACTTTGTTTTTCAACACATTGTGGAAATAACCTTGATATCAGTGACATAACAATTTTGTATTTTTTTTTCATGTTGGTATTTAAAAAAATAAGTGTTTTAAATATGTAACCTTTTTTTTTTAATTGTATATTTTCAGGGGAATTCCTGGTAAGTCCGAAGACATTGAAGGGTTTTCTCGACCGGCGGAAGTTAGTGAAGCTTTATTCCAGGCAACCTCAGAAGTAGCTTCAGACTTAGTTAACAGTCGCTTTAATGTATCTCAGCACACACTTACAGGGAGTACAGATGTTGAGTCTCAGGGCTCTTTTTTACATCCTGAGCAAGAAACCAAAGAAGAGACTGTTTTAACCTATACAGTTGATGAACTGAAAAAGCCCAAAGACTCTGATAGTTATGGTGCTCTTTGTTCATATATGTCATGGAAGATACAAGAAGTTACACAGAAGCCAGAAACCAATTTAGCTGATAAAGATCAATTTTCTTTTTCAACTTCATCTGATATAAGTGATAAATATGTAACTCCTAAAGAAAGTGACAGTTTTGATGCTTCTTGTTCAGATGTGCACTATTGGAAACGGGAAGCTTTACAGCAGTCAGAAAAATATTTAACCAGTAAGGACCATGATTCCTGCTCAGATTCATCTGATCCAATTGATAAAAATAAAAGTCCTGAGGGGAGTGACAATTTTAATGCCCCCTTTTTATTTATTCCATGGACCAAACAGGGAGCTTCACACCATCCAGAAACATGTCTAGTCAGTAAGGATCATGTTTCTTTTTCACTTGAAATTGCTCCTCATTTTAATAATAAAATGTCATATTCTTTCTTGCATTGCTTGTTAGAAAAGAGTGATGTCTGGTAGTCATTTTGAGAATGTGTATTTAAGGGCTTCAGCTGAGAATGAGATGAAACAAAAGATGGTTTCTTTGGAGTGTTATGAAAGAAATGAAGGTCTGGGAAAAGAATGATCTTAATGTTTTGAACTAAAGGAGAATAGCAGTACTTTATTATTTTCAGAGGTGTGTCCCAGATCTTCAGAAGTAGAATATATTGAGAATGTTATAGTTCCTGATAATTCCTTAAAAGTTTCAGAAACACATACTCTCTCCAGGGGACATGATATCTCTATGTAGAGACTTTTGGTGGTCCTCTTCAGACTATTACATCCAGCTTGGATGAGATATCAGAACAACTGTATTTTCAAGAGGAAAGAAACCAAAAGGCAAGTGCTGCTTTTGGAGGTAGAAATGTTGATGCTACTGCAAAGGTAGCCTTTGAGGCAGTTATTGCCTCTATTGAGATTTCCAAGGAAGAGAGTACAGTAAATGAAATCCAAACTGACATCAATAAATCTGTGACAAATGATAGCCAAGAAGGTGAACCAAACCATTCAGATATTTTCCGATTAAATTACAAAGATGAAAATTGTTTCGTTGATAAACTTAGTCATTCATGCTATCATCCTACTCCCAGCATGTTTGAACCAGAAGCTTCAAAGCCGTTGTTGCATAAAAGTGATGATGATGTTAGCTCCCTATACTGGTTTCCTAATATATAATCATTCCCCAGTGCTCCTCAGGAAATGTTCATTAAGCCACTTTCTTTTATTCCAGAGATTAAGTCATATGTGTCTTTAAGTGAAAAAGCTCAGTTAGATTGTTGGTCTTTGCAAAACACAGTCAGCCTTATTTCAGTGTGATGTAGACAATGAACCATTTCTTCCCATTGGGAAGATTAAGTATTTTTCTGCTCTTGACCTTGCAGAGAAGGCAGGATCTTCAAACATTATTTACCCACTGGAAGTATCTACTTCAGATTCTTTGTTTTCGCAAGATTTAAAGCAGCAAACCTTTGAAGAAGTTGCAGATTCCTCAAACGATATATTGGGTAAGAATGTAAATTCTAGTCATGTCATTGAAGGTCCATCTGCAGATATAGGAAGCAGCTTTTCAGCAAACTTAATGACATATGATGCAAAGTAATAAGGTACTTTGCCAATGATCAGTGCTGCATCATTAATTACAGTTGGTCAGGAAACATTGCTGAAAACGGACATAGGCCTAGGTGAAATTCCTTGGCCTATGGGTGCCAAATCCAGTTTTACAATACATACAATTATGCAAAATGACTCCTGTTTTGTAGAGGGCCTGCAGAGGAAGGCTGAATCTGACATCTATTCTCTGGGTGATGATATTGAATGCTGTAGCCTAGATGAAAATGCTGTTGTATGCAGTGAAAGATCTGCTGAACTACAAAGAGAGGTGAGACACGATAAAATGATAGTTGGGGAAAACATGGTCTTTTCCAGTTTTGTTTCAGGAAATGGCATTGTTACTTGTTTTTATTTTACTTGTTACTATTTCCCAGATATGTGACCAAGGTGACTTGACTGGGAAGTGCATTGAGCTAGCAGGTTTAGAAAATATGCTTGATGATCTAGAAATTTGTGATGTCTCCCTGCCTTGGCAATCTGCTTTACAACTACCATCGGAGGAAGAGCCTGTAAGTTTTTCTATTTGACATTTCTTATGGGGAAGGGAAAGAAATATTTCAGTTGAGGAGAGAAACCAAGATGGCAGCATAGGTAAACACCGGAAATTGCTGCCTTGCACAACCACTTCAAAAATACAACTAAAAGACAAAACGGACATCATCCAGAACCACAGGAAGGCTGGCCAAGTGGAAATTCTACAACTAGAAGGAAAGAGAAAAGCACACTGAGACTCAGAGGAGGTGCGGAAGTAAAGTGCAGAGTTACGGAGGCGCACGCAGAAAGTGCTGGCAACTAAGGACACGGCTGTCTTTTTCAGTCGGGAGGGAGACACAGGCTCCCGACTACTCTGAACGCCAGTTCCGGGCGCGTCTCTGGGGACCCAGACTCATATGGGGAGAAACTGGACTGTCTGGCAGCAGGCAGAACTTGAGGGTGGCTTTCTCTAAGAGGTGCTTGCAGCGATTACCGAGGAACAGTGAGAACCGGGACATCTTAGGGCAGGGCTGAGGATCAGCCATAGCTGTTTGCTCCACCCTGTTGATTCCCTGAGAACCCACCCCACCCCACCCAGAGGCTTTTGCATATGAATGACCTGGCCCTTTGCAATCTAAAATTACCTAACAAACTGCAGCTGGGTCAGAGAGACCCAGAACATCCAAAAGAAAGTCGCAGGCCCCACAGCAGCTTGCATTGCTTCACAGCTGGGCCTCATCTGGGCACCTCCAAATCCCAAA
>NW_005359516.1:164941-165689 GCF_000412655.1 Myotis brandtii | reverse complement strand
ACAACTCCTCAGATCCATAAGGGGCACACTCAGGGGGCAGACTCAGTGAGCACCAAAGCCCCATTGAAGCAAGTCTTGCCCCGGAGGGGTGTCTCCAGCACAGAAGTTCTCCCACCATAGACACAGGTGATTCTCACAGCCAATTGGCCTGGAGGTCAATTCCTCTCAGTGATACCTACAACAATCAAGGCTTAACTACAACAAGACTGTGCACAAAGCCCACAAAGGGGTGCACCAAGAGTGTCCACCTCAGGTAATTGGGGAGGCTGAGCCACTGGGCCCTATAGGACACCTAGCACAGAAAGCCACTCTGTCAATACAGGGAAGCAGCCAAAATGCGGAGACAAAGAAACAGGTCACAAATGACAGAAATGGAGGAAAGCAAACTACTGGATATAGAGCTCAAAACCACGGTTATAAGGTTTTTCAAGAATTTTCTAGAAACCGCCGATAAATTTAGTGAGATTAAATAAATCTGTGAGACTGCTGATAAATTTAGTAAGACCCTCAATAAGTCTAGTGAGACCCTTGAGTATATGAAAAAGGACCAATAGAAATTAAGCATACACTGATTGAAATAAAGAACATTATACAGGCTCCCAACAGCAGACCAGAGGAGCGCAAGAATCAAGTCAAAGATTTGAAATATGAAGAAGCAAAAAACACCCAACCAGAAAAACAAAAAGAAAAAAAATCCAAAAATATGAAGAAAGTGTAAGGAGCCTCTGGGACAACTTCAAGCATACCA
>NW_005359516.1:137303-164700 GCF_000412655.1 Myotis brandtii | reverse complement strand
CCAAAGATAAAAATTATGAACAACAAATACATACCTATCAACAAGTGAATCTAAAAATCAAGTGAATAAAAAATCTGATGAACAGAATAAACTGTTGAATATAATAGAATCAGGGGCATAGAAAGACAGTGGACTGACAATTCTCGCAGGGGAAAGGGGGTGGAGGGTGCAGGAAGAGACTGGACAAACATTGTACACCTATGGATGAGGACAGTGGGGGCAGTAAGGGCAGAGGGTGGGGTGGGAACCGGGTGGAGGGGAGCTATGGGGGGGGAAAAAAGGAACAACTGTAATAATCTGAACAATAAAGATTTAATTTAAAAAAATATTTCAGTTGAAAAATAGTGGTAAAAGTGCCCATTTATGTCCTCTAATACAGCGGTTGCCAGCATTTAACCTTTACTTCACTATCAGTTTAAATTTCCCACAACTTTTGTTTCAAGAAATTTGAGGACTTTTTTTTCTTTTTTTGGTTAAGCCTCAACCGAGGATATTTTTCCATTGATTTTTAGAGAGTGGAAGGGAGAGGGAGAGACAGAGAGAGAAACATTGATGTGAGAGAGATATATTGAGTGGTTGCCTTTCGCACGCCCTGACCAGGGTCTGGGATTGAGCCTGCAACTGAGGTATGTGCCCTTGACCAGAATCGAACCCAGGACCCTTGAGTCTGTGGGTTGACGCTCTATCCACTGAGCCACACGGGCTAGGGCAGGACTTTTATTTTTTAGGAACTGATCATAGATACAGTTTTCCCATGCTTTTATTATTCTAAATATTTGTGGATTTCTTAAAAATCTTTGTTTTCCCCTACTTCCTTTTCTTTTTTCCTTTCCACAACACACTTCTCCCTTTTAAAAAAATCCTTGTGCCATAGTTCAGATTCTGCAATGATCATATTTATCATAAGGAGAAAAACACTTCTAGGTCTCCTATACAGGTAGACTTCCAGAACCTCAGAATAATTTATAGAGCCTTTTTGGAATTGACCAAACAAGATATGACCTACATATGTGTTCAGGAGGATTGGAAATAGAATCTTAAGGAACTGGTATAACTGCTTAGTATTTATTTTCATAAAGTGAGGTCTGTATTTTAACAGATGATGTCTAAAATTAATCTTTCTTTTTTTAAAAATCTCTCTTCATAGGACATTAGTCGGTCTTTTTCATCTGTATTGCCTCCATTTGTTCCTCATGAACCAACCAGAGAGTTGGAGTATCACTCTTCAGATCTCAGGATGTTGAGGGTATCTCCTGAGATTATGCCAAAGACCCTCAAACATTTACCAGGTATGTGGAAAAGGTGATATGAAATGTCCTTATGACTAGCTTGTTAAAAATACCTTGCTATGGCTATTTTTTTATATTTGAACTCCTGTGGTACTATTAACTTTGGATTAAGTGTATTTATAAATGCACAGGTCTCTTTCATTAGATGAACCTTTTGATTTAATTGCTTTCTTCATGACAGTGTTTAGAACTGAATTACATGGACAAGTCTGAACTAGTGTCAGTTGGTTTCCATATTCCTTTCTGTGATTTGAAGGGAAAAAAATTAATTGAGCACAAGAGGACAATAAATTTGTAGAGAGGAAATTGAGAGCTCAGTTCTAAGGCAGAAAGCAAGGTAATCTTATCTGCTATGGGTGGTGGGGACAGGAGGAGAAGTTTTAGGGACTTAGGAGAGTGACTTGGGTGAAGGCTCAGAATTTATGTTGAAGTGAATAGGAGATGGAACTGACTAAAGATAAGCTAAAGGATTTGCAGATATTTCTGAGAAGTCAGTTGAGGTCAGAAATGATTTTATAATGTCAGCCTGTATAGCATCTCTCCTTTTTCTCTACTGAAACTCAGGAATGGAGAAGGTTAATTACAGGATTGATCCTTGGTAGAGGGATTTGTGTGTGGTGGAAGGATAGCAGTGGAAGGGAACAAGTGAGGGAAGAGTTTATCAGCTATTTGTTTCAGCCTGCATTGAGAAAGAAAAGAAGTCAGGAGAATTGTTAGTCTGGAAGAAAATGAAGGAACAGGTTTATTTACGAAGTTGAATACATGAGGTGGGTATGAGTTACTGAGAGAGCTGGTAGAATGGGTAATTTTGGTCAGAGTGAGTTAGTACATTTAAATGTGTATCATTTTGAAGGGTGATAAGATCCATTGCTTGGCCCTGAGGGGATTGGTTAGAAGTTGAATAAAAGACCACTGGGATAAAGTAAATTGAGATTTTGAGGCTAGCTTTTTGGATTAACTATGTTTAAATATTTTCTGATTTTTGTGGGGTTTTGGGTTTAGGAAAACCTGTGCACCAGACATGAAGTCTTCAAAAAGTGAATGGGAGCAACTGGGAGTTGTAAGAACATGATAGATGGAGGATGGTATTAAAGTTATGTGTGGCCTAAACCTCAAGAAAGGAGGTTTTATGTGTATGTTTTTTGTTTATTTGAGAAAGATAGAAAATAATGGGAAGGAATTAATTGTGAGGTTGGTAGTAATGTCCTTCTGTTACTGATTTTAGTAATTGGAGAGTTATCTTTTTTCGTAAGTCTAGCTTAATTTTGTCAATTTTTTGTTGAACTTTTCAAAGAAATTGGTTTCTCTACTTTTCCTAATTTTTCCTTCTACCTTTTAAATCTCTATTTCATTTACTACCATTTTAGGCTTTATTATTTTCATGCTTTCACTTGCTTCAGTTTTGGTTTGAGCTTTTTACTGTTTCTTAAGGTGAAAGGTTAAGTTATTGATCTGAGATCTTGCTAATTCAGGTGTTGACATAGATAAATTTCTAAACACTGCTTTAGCTGCATGCCTTAAGTTTTGGTTTGTCATGCTTTTGTTTTAATTCACCTAAATATTGCCTAATTTTCATTGTAATATTTCTTTGTTGTTGACACTGGTTATCTGGAGGTGTGTTGTTTAATTTCACATACTTACGAATTTCCTTTTGTTATTGAGATGTCATTCCATTTTTTGGAGAATATATACTTTGTATGATTTCAGTTTTTAAATTTTATTGAGACTTGTTTTATGTCTTAACATATAGTTTATTCTGTAGAATGTACAGTTTGCACTTGAGAAGAATGTGCATTCTGCTGTTGTTAGGTGGTGTGTTCTATACATACTTATCTGCTAGCTCTAGTCGATTTATAGTGTTCCAGTCTTCTGTATCCTTGTTGATCCTTTGCCTAGTTGTTTTCTCCATTTCTGAAAGTAAGGTATTGAAGTCTCCAAATATTATTATTTGTTTCTCCCTTCTTTTCTGTTAGATTTGCTTCAAACATTTTGAGATATGATATTAAATGCATTTATGCTTATATTTTATAATTTATAATGTCATATGCCTTGATGAATTAACTTTCTTTGTGTGGTTATAAATTGACCTTTAACTCTAGTAACATATTTTGTCCTAAAGCTTTATTTTGTCTTTTATCAGTATACTTGCTCTAGCTCTTACGGTTGCTGTCTGTATGACATCTTTTTTTATCCTTTTACTTTCAACCTAGCTGTATTTTTATTTTTATTTTTTTAAAATATATTTTATTGATTTTTTACAGAGAGGAAGGGAGAGGGAAAGAGAGTTAGAAACATCGATGAGAGAGAAACATCGACCAGCTGCCCCCTGCACACCCCCCACTGGGGATGTGCCCGCAACCAAGGTACATGCCCTTGACCGGAATCGAATGTGGGACCCTTGAGTCCGCAGGCCGACGCTCTATCCACTGAGCCAAACCGGTCAGGGCTGGTTTACTTTTTGTTTCCCATATGTCTCATGTCTTTTTTGTTCTTCTTTTCCTTCTTTAATGCTTTTTATTGAATTGAATGAATATTGTCTAATATGATATTTTAGGTTCTTTGGTGATATTCCAGTATTATTTATTTACTTATTTGTGTGCTATTTATTTTTCTTAATCCTCACCTGACTTTTAGAGTGGGTAAGAGGGAAAGAGAGCCAGAAAGAAACACTGATTTGTAGTCTGACTTATTTATGCATCATTTGTTGCTTCTTGTATGTGCCCTGACTAGAGATCAAACCCACAATTTTGGCATATTGGCATGATGTTCTAAGCAACTGAGCTACCCAGCAGGGCTGATTTTTCTTATTTCTTGAGTTTGGCCTGTAATGCTATAAATTTTCCTCTTAGGACTGCTTTTGCTATGTCCCATAGATTTTGGGTTGTTGTGTTATCATTTTCATTTGTTTCAAGGTATCTTTTGATTTCTTCCTTGATCTCATTGTCAACTCATTCATTATTTAGTAACATGTTATTTAGCCTACATGTCTTTGTGTTTTTCAGTTTTCTTGTGATTGGTTTCTTGTTTCATACCATTATAGTCCTAGAAGATGCTTGATATGATTTTAATCTTTTTAAATTTATTGAGACTTATTTTGTTTCCTAACATGTGTTCCATGTGCACTTGCAAAGAATGTACATTCTGCTGCTTGGGGTGATATGCTCTGAAGATATCAATTAAATCCATTTTATTTAGTGTGTCATTTAAGACCATTGTGTTTCCTTGTTGATTTTCTGTCTGGAAGATCTATCCACTGATTTCGAACGTCTTAAAATTCCCTACTATGATTGTACTAGAGGCCTGATGCACAGATTCGTGCACTGGTGGGTTCCCTTGGCATGGCCTGTGGGGATTGGGCTGAAACTGGGAGTCCAACGCCGCCTGTTGCTCCTGCCTGCCACTCCCGCTCATCCCCACCCTGCTGCACTTGCCACGGGCATGTGCCCAGTTAGTCCCAATTGGGAGAGACTCGTGCTGCCATAGCAGTGCTCACCAGTCATGAGCCCTGCATCTGGCCTGCCACGGTCAGCTGAGCAATGCTTCCAATGTGGGAGCACACTGACCACCAGGGGCCAGCTCCTGCATTGAGCGTCTGCCCCCTGGTGATCATAATAACCAGTCATTTGGTTGCTTAGGCTTTTATATATGTAGATCACTGTCAATCTTTTTCTTCATGTCCAGCAAGATTTGTTTTATGTACTAGTATTTAGGTGCTCCTATGTTGAATGCATAAATGTTTATAAGTGTTATAGCCTCTTTTTGGATAGTTCCCTTTATCATCCTATATAATAAAAGGGTAATATGCAAATTGACTGAACGGCGGAACAACCGATCGCTATGACGTGCACTGAGCAGACAGACAAGCAGGTAGTTAGGGGCAATCAGGCAAGCAGGCAGGAAGAGAAATTAGGGGCGATCAGGCAGGCAGGCAGGCAGGCAGAGCAGTTAGGGGCTATCAGGCAGGCAGGCAAGTGAGCGGTTAGGGGCAATCTGGCAGGCAGGCAGAATGGTTCGGGATGATCGGACAGGCAGGCAGGGTGGTTAGGGCCGATCAGGCAGGCAGGCGAGTGGTTAGGGGCGATCATGCAGGCAGGCAGAGTGGTTAGCAGAGGCAATCAGGCAGTCAGGCAGGCAGAGTGGTTAGGGGCAATCAGTCAGGCAGGCAAAGTGGTTAGGGGAGATCAGGCAGGCAGGCAAGTGAGCGGTTAGGAGCCAGCGTTGCCGGTTTGCAAGAGGGATGACCGACTTCCGGATTGGGCCTAAACAGGCAGTTGGACATCCCCTGAGGGGTTTTGGATTGTGAGAGTGCACAGGCTGGGCTGAGGGGGGACCCTCCTGTCCCCAAATTTCATGCACCAGGCTTCTAGTTATGTAATGTTTCCTTGTTTGTTTGTTTGTTAATCCTCACCTGAGGATATTTTTCCATTGATTTTTAGAGAGAGATGGAAGGGAGGGAGAGAGACAGAGAGAAACATTGATGTGAGAGATACATGATTGGTTGCCTTCAACACATGTCCCGACCTGGGCCGGGGGATTGAGGCTGCAACTGTGGTAAGTGCCCTTGACTGGAATCGAACCTTGGACCCTTCCGTCCATGGGCTGATGCTCTATCCACTGAGCCAAAACCGATTAGGGCCTAGTGTTCTGTTTTGTTTTCAAGTCTATTTTGTCTGATATAAGTATTGCTACCCAAGCTGTTTTTTTCATTTCCATTTGCATGAAATATCTTTTCTTTACTCTTATTATTTTTATTTTTTATTTTGAATATGTTTATACTTATTTCAGAGAGGAAGGGAGAGGAAGAGAGAGAGATAGGAATATCGGTGATGAGAATTATTGATTAGCTGCCTCCTGCCTGGCCCCTACTGAGGATCAAGCACGTAACCTGGGCTTGTGCCCTTGACCAGGATCGAACCTGGTACCCTTCAGTCTACAGGCCAACACTCTATCCACTGAGCCAAACCACCTAGGGCTCCATTTCTTTACTTTTAGTCTTTGTGTATCTTTCATTCTGAGGTGGGTCTCTTGTAGACAGTATATCTACACTAATAAAAGAGAAACATGCAAATTGGTGTCACTCCGCTATGCCCACCAGCCAATCAGATGAGTATGCAAATTAACCCAACAAAGATGGCGGTTAATTTGCATACACAGGCACGGAGCGAAGACAACGTAGAAGGAAGCCAAGCACTGCAGAAGGGAGGGAAACTGCAGAGAAACAAGCGAGTGGTGGAGGTGGGAGGGAAGCAAGAGGGGTGGCGGAGGCGGGAGTGAAGCACACCTCGGCAGGTTTCGCTCCCTTCTCTGCTTTGCTCTGGCCACAAGAAGCCCTATTCTTGCAGGAATCTTCCTGCAACAGGCCTCTAGTATTAGTATATATATCGGTTGTGTTTTCTTATCCATTTAGCTAACCTATGTCTTTTAATTGGAGCATTTAAGCCATTAACAATTAAAGTGATTATTGGTAGGTTTGTATTTATTGTCATTTTATTCTTTATAACTATGTTTCTCTGGTTATTTTTGTTCTTACGGAAGACTCTTTAACATTTCTTGTAATACTGGTTTGGTGGTGATGCACTCCTTTACTTTTTTTTTTGTCTGGAAGTTCTTTATTTCTCCCTCAATTTTATTTTATTATTTTATTTTTTAAATTCTGTTTTCTTTTTATTCTCTGCTATCTCGTTAGCAATCTCATTTATACACATGGCTTTAATTCAAGCCTCATACTACTATTCCTAAATTCACATCCACACCTGGGACCTCTTCTCTGAGCTCTTGACAGGTTGCTCCATATGCTTACTGGGTATCTCCACTTTGACAATTAACAGACATCTTTTTTTTAAAATATATTTTATTGATTTTTTACAGAGAGGAAGGGAGAGAGATAGAGAGTTAGAAACATCGATGAGAGAGAAACATCGACCAGCTGCCTCCTGCACATCTCCCACTGGGGATGTGCCCGCAACCCAGGCACATGCCCTTGACCGGAATCGAACGTGGGACCCTTGAGTCCGCAGGCCAACGCTCTATCCACTGAGCCAAACCGGTTTCGGCACTCTCCCTCAATTTTAAATAATAATCTTTCTAGGTAAAATGTAGGTTTCTGCTTTTCATCACTTGTTAATCCTCCCCCAAGAATATTTTTTCATTGATTTTTAGAGAGAGTGGGAGGGAGGGGAGAGACAGAGAGAGAAACATCAATGTGAGAAAGACACATCAATTGGTTGCCTCCCTGACTAGGGCCAGGGATCAAGCCTGCAGCTGAGGTACATGCCCATGACTGGAATCGAACCCCAGACCTTTCAGTCTGTAGGCCAACAGTTGGACATCTGAGTCAGACTGGCTAGGGTGCTTTTCATCACTTTGAATATTTCATGCCAATCCCTTCTGGCCAGAAATGTTTCTGTTGAGAAATCAACTTAACAGTATAGGCGTTCCCTTGTAGACAACTGTCTTTTCACTTCCTGCTTTTAAGATTCTCTTTTTGTCTTTAAACTTTGCCATTTTAATTGTGATATATTTTTGTGTGCATCTCTTTAGGTTCATGTTGTTTGGGACTCTCTGTGCTTCCTAGACTTTTGTATCTTTTCCTTTTACCAGATTAGGGAAGTTTTCAGCCAGTAATGTTTCAAATATGGCGTCTGTTCTTTGCTCTCTGTCCTCTCCTTCTTGTATTCCTGTGATGAAGATGTTATCATGCTTCATGTTGTCCCACAGGTCCTTTAAATTATCCCAGTTTTGTTGTTGTTTTGTTTTGTTGTTATTAATCCTCACCTGAGGATATTTTTTCCATTGGTTTTTTTTTTTTTTTTAGAGAGTGGAAGGGAATTTTTTTGTTACCTTGTCTTCCAAATGGCTGATTCCATCCTCTGCTTCATTTAACCTACAATTTATTCCTTCTAGTATGTTCTTCATTTCAGTTATTGTATTCTTCATTTAAAAATATTTTTATTGATTTCAGAGAGGATGCTAGAGGGAAAGAGAGATAGAAACATTAATGATGAGAGAGAATCATAGATTGGCTGCCTCCTGCACATCCCATACTGGGGATCGAGCCTGCAACCTGGGCATGTGCACCAACTGGGAATCGAACCATGACCTCCTGGTTCATAGGTCAATACACAACCACTGAGCCATGTGGGCCAGGCTCTTCATTGTTTTTTAATGTTTTCTATGTGTTTTGTTTTTTTTATTCTGATTTTCACAGCCAAATGTTATATGGGCGCCTCTTTCCAGTTCTGGTGCTCTGGGCTGGTATGCTTGGTGTGGGGTCAGAACCCCACACTCCTGAGGGGGAGCCTTTGTAGCTGAGATACCCTCTAGAATCTCAGCTACCACAAAAAGGGAATGGGGCCAGCCCTTTTTATGTCTCCACTCTTTCTACCAGTCTCGGTGTTGTTTCTTCTGTAAATCCTTGATTATAAGACTTCTCTTCATTTAATCTTCAGTTGGTTATGCAGTTTGATTATTCTTTATTTTAGTTGTAATTTCAATTTGGTTCTGGGAGGGGGTGAGTGTACCTTCTACCTACTCTGCCACTATTTTGAATCTCTTTTCTTTTATTTCTGATTTTAATTGAGTCCTGTCTCTTTTTTTCTTGGTAAGTCTAGCTAAAGGTGTGTCAATTGTTTATCTTTTAAAAGAATCATATCTTAATTTTGTTGACCTTTTCAGTCTTTGTTTGGCATTTATTTCTGCCCTGATCTTTTTTATTTCCTTCCTTCTGCTAACTTTGGGCTTTATCTTTTTTTCTAGTTCTTCGAGATATAAAGTTAGGTTATTGGAGACTTTTGTTGTTTCTTGATGTAGGCACTTGTCCCTATAAACTTCCCTCCTAGAACTGCTTTTATCATATTCCATAAGTTTTGGGATGTTGTATTTCCATTTTCAATTGTCTTGGGGGTACTTTTTTCCTCTTTTTATTTCTTCTTTGACCCATTAGTTGTTCAGCTCATTAATATGTTTTGATTTATTAATTTCTTGAGCCTTTTTTTTCCTCACAAAATTTCATAACTCATATCCTTCTAAAGTTACTATGCAGTGTACATTATTTTCTTTTAGTTTTCTTGAAGTTAATACTTGGTATTTCTACTTTTTTACTTTACAGTTCAGTTCTCATTCCATTCTATTTCCAGCTCCTTATTTGAAGCTCACCAGTGGGTTTAGAATTGCAGTCAGTTGTAGTAAAAAGAGTTCAGAATATTTAGTTAGAATTAGACAGCTAAAATGTCTGTTTTTGTCATTTACTCACTGTACAACTCTAGGAAAATATGTTTGTTACTCAAAATGTCATCTAAGGACCAATAATATTGAGTATTACCTGGTAGTTTGTTGGAAATGCAGAATTTGAGATTCCACCCCAGACCTGCTGAATTAGAATCTAAGATCTTTACATTGACCAACACTGTTAAGTCGTTATCATTGAAACTTAATTTTTTTATTTGTAAAGTACAGCTAATATTTGCTGGATGTATCAGTCATTTTGCTACCATATGTTTTGCCAATTTACTTATTGTCTGTTTGTTTTTTTAAATTAAACTTTGTCCGTTTATTTATTGCTCCTATTTTCTACATCTAGAACAGTGACTGGCCCATAGTAAACAATTTATTTTTTTGAATGAACAAATGAATGAATGCATTTCTTGTCAAATCTTGCCATTTCTATTGCATTCATTTATTTTCCTCTGCCATTTAGAACTATTTTTATTTAGAATTATTTACTATCTTTGGACAATACAAATACACTGAATTTCCATTGTTGCAGAAAGTTTGATGAGACAGCACTGCTTACACTTTTGTATTCCCTTTCCAATCCAGAACTTGTATTTCTACAATACAGGTCTGCTCATGTCTGTCAGTAATTCCCTATGCCATACAGAATTAAGTTCAAACTTCTTAGTGTAACCTTTAGAGTTTACAGTTTCATATAGTTAAAAATACATATCTTATAATGGGTACACTTATCAGCCGAGCCACTTAAACCCACTGCATGCATAGCATCTGTCTGAGCCATGTTGCATTGCCCTTGTAGGACTTGGGGAAAAGAGAAACCCATGAAAATAAGCTAATGATCCTTTGCTATGCCATGGAATAAAATATTTTGTTGCAATTGAGGAGTGTCATATCTTCTGCTAGCATACATGACACAGTAAAAGGCTAACTTGTTAGCTTATAAGGAGTGTGAAATCAAATCCCAGAGTAGACAGCATTTTCACATCACATTGAAAATTCTTTAAAAATCACCAAAAGATCTGCATAATATTTCATCAAATGTCTATACTGACATTTTTAATCTATAGTTCTGTTGTTGAGTATTTAAATTATTTACGCATTAGATTGCTGCTTTAAATGGCTTTGTAATAATTATCTTTGAGTTGTAAATATTGGTGTCTTTAATTGACTACTAGAACAGTGATCGCCAACTGGTGGTCCGCAGACCACTGGTGGTCCAAAAGGTCTGAAAGGTTGGTGCCGCTAGTTTAAGGAAACCTTTGAGCAGGGGTCTCCAACTGGTGGTCCTTGAGGTCTGAAAGGTAGGCAGCCGCTGTACTATAGGCCCAGTGCACGAACTCATGCACCAGTGGGGTCCCTTGGCCTGGCCTGCGGGATCGGGCTGAAATCAGCTCTCTGACATCCCGAGGGGTCCTGGATTGCGAGAGGCACAGGCCAGGCCGAGGTACCCCACTGGTGCACAGTCGGGGCCAGAGAGGGATGCAGGAGGTTGGCCAACCAGGGAGGGACCACGGGAGGGCTCCAGGGTATGTCTGGCCCGTTTCGCTCAGCCCCAATCGGCCGGACCATTGCAGCAAGCTAACCTACCAGTAGGAGTATCTGCCCCCTGGCGGTCAGTGCACATCATAGTGAGAGGTTGAGCAGCCTTAGCATATCATTAGCATATTACACTTTGATTGGTTGAACGGCTGACTGGACACTTAGCATATTAGGCTTTTATTATATAGGATTTCTTTAGGGTTCCTTTCTAGAATATAAAGTCCCAAGGAAGAAAAGCTTTCTTTCTTTTGTTCTTTTATACTAATGTATAGGGTCTACCCCAGACCAATGGAATCTCATTTTCTGATGGGGGGTACAGGAACCAGGTTTGGTTGTTTTTTTAAATCCTCACAGGACATGTTTTTATTGATTTTAGAGAGAAAGGGATAGGGGAGGGGGGGTGGAGAGAGAGAGAGAAAAAAAAAAACATCGATAGGTTGCCTGTCGTATGTATCCCAACCAATGATTGAAATCACAACCTGGTTATGTGTCCTAACTGGGAATCGAACCTGTGACCTTTCAGTGTATGGAATAACATTCCAACCAATTGAACTAAAGCAGCCAGGGCAAGAAATATTTTTCAATTAAAGCAATATATACTATTAACAAATTTCTTATTCTCTAGGAGATATTTCTAAAGGAGGCATAAGTGAAATTACCCAGTCCAACTTGAAAGCCGACATCACTACCACTTCTGGAGATTCAGGCATTGGATCTCATTTACCCTTGTCTTCTGAGGACTTTTCTCAGTTGGCTGTAAGATCTTCTGTGGAGAATACTCTCAACCAACA
This sequence comes from Myotis brandtii, assembly GCF_000412655.1. Taxonomy (NCBI): domain Eukaryota; kingdom Metazoa; phylum Chordata; class Mammalia; order Chiroptera; family Vespertilionidae; genus Myotis; species Myotis brandtii. Next base: position 152,849 of record NW_005359516.1, on the reverse strand, counting down.
GAGATTGGCAAATGGTCATGTAACTGAAGAGACTCTACAAGCCTTAGCTGTTCCAAAACTAGCTGACCAGCAGGCTGGAATTTCAACGGTACCCTTTAGTTCCTACTCACAAAGAGAGAAGCCCAATATTTTCTACCCACAGGCCTTGAGAGACAGTCATCAAATCGAAGAGGCTCTAAGAGTTTCAGCTGTTATTGGACCTGTTGACCAGAAGAGCGAGAAAACAACAGTACCTTCTAGTTCCTATACACATAGAGAGAAGCACAATGTTTTTTCTCAGCCACTGCTGCCAGATAGTCTTCCTACTGAACAGGCTCTGAACGGTCCATTTGTTCCTGGACCAGCTGATCAAGTGACTGTGATACCAACAGTTTCTTCTACTTTATACTCACATGGAGAGAAGCCCTATATTTTCTATCAGCAGACGTTGCCCGAGAGTAATCTAACTGAACAGTCTCAACAAGCGGCTGCCATCTCTGGATTTGCTGGCCAGAAGACTGGGATACCAACAGGAACCTCAACTTCTTACTCACACAGAGAGAAGCCCCATATTTTCTATCAACAGACATTTCCAGAAAATCATCTAACTGAGCAGGCTGTGAAAGTTTCTGTTGCTCCTGGATCCACAGAGCAGAAAACAGGCATACCAATAGTATCCTCTGCTTACTCACATAGAGAGAAGCCCAGTATTTTCTACCAGCAAGAGTTGCCAGTCAGTCATCCAACTGAACAGTCTCAACAAGCTGCAACTCTCTCTGGATTTGCTGACCAGAAGACTGGAACCTCAACTTCTTACTCACATGGAGAGAAGCCCCATATTTTGTACCAACAGACTTTGCCAGAGAGTCAACTAACTGAGCAGTCTCAACAAGCTGCAGCGGTTTATAGATTTGCTGACCAGAAGGCTAGGATACCAACAGGAACCTCTACTTATTCACATGGAGAGACCAGTTTTTTCTATCAGCAGAGGTTGCCAGACAGTCAACTAACTGAACAGGCTCAGAAAATTTCATCTATTCCTGGACAAACTGACCAGAACACTGGGATACAAACAGGACCATCTAGTGCCTACTCACATAGAGAGAAACCCATCATTTTTTACCAGCAGGAGTTTCCAGATAGTAATCTCACTGAAGAGGCTCTAAAAGTTTCATCTGTTCCAGGACCAGGTGAGCAGAACACTGGGATACCACCAGGTTCCTCTGGGTTCTACTCATTTGAAGAGAAGTCCAGTACTTTCTACCAACAGGCATTAGCAGATAGTCATCCAACTGAAGAGACCCTGAAAGTTTCCACCATTTCTGGACCATCTGACCAGAAGCCTGGGATACAAACATTACCCTCTACTTCCTATCCACATAGAGAGAAGCATATTATTATCTCACCACAGGCCTTGCCAGATAGTCACCTACTTGAAGAGGCTCTGAAAGTTTCAACTGTTTCCAGACCAGCTGAGCAGAAAACTGGGTTGCCATCAGAACCTCCTACTTCCTACTCACATAGAGAAAAGCCCGTTTTCTACCCACAGGGCTTGACAGAGAGTCATTTGTTTGAAGAGGCTCTGAAAGTTTCAGCTGTTTCTGGACCAGCTGACCAGAAAACTGGGTTGCCATCAGAACCCCCTACTTCCTACTCACATAGAGAAAAACCCATTTTCTACCAACAAGGGTTGTCAGATAGTCATCTAACTGAAAAGGCTCTGAAAGTCTCAGCTGTTCCTGGAACAGGTGATCAGAAGCCTGGGATACCAACAGTACCTCCAAGTTCCTATTCACCTGGAGGGAAGTCCATTATTTTTTACCAACAGGCCTTACCAGATAGACATCTCACAGAAGAGGCTCTGAATGTTTCTACTTCTGGACCAGCTGACCAGAAGACTGGGTTACCTACAGTATCCTCTACTTCCTACTCTCATAGAGAGAATCCCATCATTTCTTACCAGCAAGATCTTACTAAAGAGGCTTTAGAAATTTTAGGGGTTTCTGGACCAGCTGAGCAGAAAACCGGGATACCAGTAGTAACCTCTATTTCCTACTCTCCTGGAGAGAAGCCTATCATTTCTTATCAGCAAGAATTGCCAGATCATAATGAAGAGGCTTCAAAACTTTTAGCAATTCCTGGATCAGTTGACCAGAAGACTGGTGTACGAATTGTGCCCTCTTCCTACTCATATAGAGAGGGCCCCATCATTTCTTACCAGGATTTGCCAGATATTACTGAAAAAACTTTGGAAGTTTCAGCTGTTCCTGGACCAACTGACCAGAAGACTGGGATAGGAATAATCCCCTCAGGTTCCCCCTCATATAGAGAGAAGGGCAATATTTTTTACCAGCAGGACTTGCCAGATATTACTGAAGAAGCTTTAAAAGTTTTTGCTCTTCCTGGACCAGTTGACCAGAAGACTGAGATACCAGAAGGATCTTCTAGTTCTTATTCACATAAAGAAAAACCCAGGATTTCAACTGTGATTTTACCGGATGACCAGAAAACTGAGTTTCCAACAGCTCCCCTCATTTCTTACGCACAGATAGAGAAACCCAAGAATTTAGCTGTGATTGAACCAAACGGCCAGCAGACTCCATTACTGACAGTTTTTCGTAATTCTTACTCTCAGAGAGTAACGCCCAGTATTTTCTTTAAACAGCATTTGCCAACTAGACAACATAGTGAAGATATTCAGAAGATCTCATCTGTTCCTGAATCAACTGACGTGAATTCTAGGGTACCAATACCTCTTCCTAGTTCCTATTCACACAGAGAAAAATCTAATATTGTCTGTCCGCAGGAATTGTCAGACAAACATCTAACTGAAGATGTACTGACAGTATCAACAATTCCTAAACCAGCAGACCAAAAAACTGTGTTACCAACAGCTCCTCCTCATTTTTTTTCACACAGAGAAAAACAAAATAAATTCTGTGAGCAGAATTTGCCAGATAGACATCTAACTAAAGATGCCCTAAAGTTCTCAAGTGGTCTTAGGCAAGCTGATCAGATTACTGGGTTATCAGCAGTTTACCCTGATACTTACTCACATAGTGAGAAGCACAAGTTTCTTTCAGACCATGTCCAGAGGCCAAAAGATCATTTGGATTCTTCTAACTCTAGTATTATCTCAAACAATATGCCCTTAAATTCTCAAGCTGATGGTAGAGTTGTAATAAATAAGCCAGAACCTTCAGGTTTTGAAGATATTGGCTCTGAGGAATTCCAGGGTACAGATAATGGTTCTAAAACTCTTAAAGAGATTCGGACACTTTTAATGGAGGCAGAAAATATAGCACTGAAACGATGCAATTTTCCTGCTCCCCTTGTGCCATTCAGAGATGTTAATGATGTTTCATTTATTCAATCTAAGAAGGTTGTTTGCTTCAAAGAACCCCCTACAACTGATAAATCTAACATTGATTTGCCTCAGAGACAGTCATTCACAAAAGAGAATCCAAACAAGTACCTACAGAAGGATATTAGTACACAGACAAATCTGAAATGCCAGGGAGACATTGAAAATTGGGAGTTTGTTAGTTCAACTACAGTTAGAAGTCCTCTACAGGAAGCAGAAATCAAAGCCAGAATGGCATTAGATGAAACTCTTAGGCAATATAAAGCAGCCAGACCTGTAATGAGATCTGAACCTGAAGGGTGTAGTGGAACCCTTGGGAATAAAATTCTTATCCCTATGATGACTATCATAAAAAGTGATTCAAGTAGTGATGCAAGTTCCTGCTCATGGGACAGTAATTCCTTTGAATCAGTTTCTGATGTTCTTCTAAACTTGTTTCCATGTACTTCACCGAAGACAAGTATGACAGATAGTAGAGAGGAAGAGTGTCTGTCAGAGAGTGATGAAGGGCGTGGTAGTAGTGTGGATTCACTGGCTGCACACGTGAAAAACCTTCTGAAATGTGAATCCTCATTGAATCATGCTAAACAAATTCTCAGAAATGCAGAGGAAGAGGAATGCCGGGTACGAGCACGAGGTAGGAACTGATTATTTGTTATAAAAGCAGATGAAGCTTATAAACATTGTAGTTTAGTAATTTATTTAAAGTTAAGTATTTGGCATTCTAAATTTATTTTCTTATAGAACTGTTAGGATGATTGCATTTTCTGCAATCCAGAATAAGCCCATTTAACCAATAATGCAGCTAACTCACAGGATTAATAGTGCTAGTCTGAGTTTAGGGACTTAGGAAAAGTTAGTTCTGATGTCAGAAGGAGAGGAAAGTAAGTAGAGAGCTTGAAGTTTCCTAACTCCCAAAGCGCTCATGTTTTCCTTAATCCTCTCATGATAGTGTCCTTATTTTGGAGGCAGAAAAAAAAACACCCAATTTGCTCTGCTCTAAACCATTGTATAATAATAAAACTGCATATACTTTCTTGTCCCCTTTGATAATAAAGTTCTAGGAGCAGATTTTAGATAGACATTGGAAAAAACTAATCAAGGTATTTCACACTAGAACTTGGCTTAGAGGTTGGAAGAATATTTATTAATCCTTTTAATTTCTAATAGTAGAATTCCATTAAAAAATATTCAGGACAATGTGGGGAATATATTTGGAAGGGTAACTTATAAGCAATCCAGACCTACCTGGGAATCTTTCCTTGAGATGAACTGCCTAAGCCATTCCTTTTATCACTTAAGCATATTTTGATTTGCTAAAAAAACTCCCCAAGTTTTATTTATTTTAAAATATCAGCTCTTGTGGAAGTGGCAGAAATTGTAGCAGGAGCAAATGGGGAAGACAAAGGGACTGTTCTGATTAAAAGGAAGATTGGAATAAAAATGATTAAATACCATATTAATTAAAATGGCCTTGTTGGAGAAAAATCTGTAGAATGTGTGTTTAAAAAAATCAGACTCTTCAATGAAATGATCTCTCTGTAGAACTTCTAATAGTTTGTCATATAATTTAGAGCACACACTTTTTGCTAAGCATGTGGGAGCCATTAAATAGGTATAATGATGATCTTTTGTGCTCTTAAAATCACTGAAAAATTCTCACTTTTGCATTGTATTATCTCAGGTGTTTTTATGTTTTCTCTTTAGCCTGGAATCTGAAGTTTAATATGGCTCGTGAGTGTGGCTACTCCATTTCAGAATTAAATGAAGATGACAGGAGAAAAGTAGAAGAGATCAAAGCAAAGTTGTTTGGCCATGAGAGAACTGACTTGTCCAAGGTATAAAAGAATTCTAGAAATGAAAAGAGAAAATGTGAAAGAAAGAGTAGTAGAATTTGGATCTCTTATTTGGGTGTTGATGACTCTAGCTGAGTAACTGATAGTCTTTGGTTTAAAGTGTTAAGAGTCTTCTTCAAAAGATTAAGGATTAGATTCTGTAGGTTTTGATTTATTCCAAATTAATCTGTTGAAAAAATTTACCTCCTTTGAGAAATAAGAGGATTACTTTTATCAATATTCTATGGGCCCGGTGCATGAAATTCATGCACGGGGGAGTGGGGTGGTGTCGCTCAGCCTGGTCTGCACCCTCTCCAATCCAGGACCCCCCCGGGGGATGTCCGGCAGTTGGAAATCCCTCTTGTAATCCAGGACCACTGGCTCCTAACCCAGCCGTGGGCAAACTACGGCCCGCGGGCCGGATCCGGCCCGTTTGAAATGAATAAAACTAAAAAAAAAAGACCGTACCCTTTTATGTAATGATGTTTACTTTGAATTTATATTAGTTCACACAAACACTCCATCCATGCTTTTGTTCCGGCCCTCCGGTCCAGTTTAAGAACCCATTGTGGCCCTCGAGTCAAAAAGTTTGCCCACCCTTGTCCTAACTGCTCACCTGCCTGCTGGCCTGACCCCCCCTAACTGCTCTCCCCTGCCAGCCTGATCCTCCTAACTGTTCTCTCCTGCCGGCCTGATCACCCCTAACCACCTTTCCCTCGGCCCTGCCACCATGGCTTTGTCTGGAAGGTGGTCCGGAAGACGTCTGGTCCAATTAGTATATTATCCTTTTATTAGTATAGATTGTTGTCACTCTTATTTCTCTTGAAGGTGATATCTTGAGATGCCGATAAAGTCCAGCTATTTTCAGATGTATATCCTCTGCTTAGGAACACAGATCTAAAATAGTCTATGTATAAACCACTTCCCTTTTAATAGTACTTATTTTCCTCCTACTGTTTCATGATTACAAAATAGATATGAAACATGTATGTAAGGAATAAAGTGAAATTCCTATATATCAGCCATTCAGCTTGAGAAATAGAATGTTACCAATGACACTGAAGTCCTGTGTGTACCCTTCTCCAGTCATATCTCTTTTACTACTTATAACATGTGTTGATTTTCTTGCTGTTCAGTATGGTTTTTAATTCTATAATATATGGAATTAACATGATATATATTCTTATGAGAATTATTTTTCATATAATCTTAGGTTTTTTGAGATTTTTCTATGTAGCTATAGTTTATTTTTTATTTTTGTAAGTAGTTCAGTGTGTGAAATTATCAGTTTATTCTCTTGTTGATGGGGCATTTGGTCTGCTATTATGAGTAGTAATAGGGTGTAATAATACCTGTCTTAGAGAGTTTGGGTATGGCTTACAGGAAATAATGTCTATAAAATACTTAGTGTTCAGTAATTGTCAGCTCTTATTATTATTAAATCTGCAAAAGTCAATATAGCTACCGTATGTGTAGACTTTTTTTTAAAATCCTCACCCAAAGATATGTTTTCATTGATTTTAGAGAGAGAAGGGAATGTTGATGTGAGAGAGAAACATTGATCTGTTGCCTCCTGTATGTGCCCTGGGGGATTGAACCCACAACCTAGGTATGTGCCCTGATTGGGAATTAAACTTGCAATCTTTTGGTGGATGGGATAACACTCCAACCAACTGAGCCACCCAGCCAAGGCTTAGACAATTTACTTTTAAAACAATTATTGATATAGTTGGTTAGTGTCTTCCACATTCGTTACTGTTTTCTACTTGTTGCCCTTGTTCTTTGTTTCTGGTTTTGTCTTCCACTCTTTCTGCCTTTTGTGGTTTTATTTTTTATTTTTTTAAAATATATTTATATTTTTATTGATTTCAGAGAGGAAGGGAGAGGGAGAGAATGATGGAAACATCAATGATGAGAGAGAATTATTGATCAGCTGCCTCCTGCACATCCCCTACTAGAGATTGGGCCTGCAACCTGGGCATGTGTTCTTGACCGGAATCGAACCTGGGATCCTTCAGTCTGCAGGCCAATGCTCTATCAAGTGAGCTAAACTGGCTAGGGCCCTTTGTGGTTTTAATTGAGCATTTTATGATTACATTTTCTCTCATTTTTTAGGATGTCAGTTATACATACATTTTCTACATTTTCAATGATTGCCCTAGAATTTGTATCATATACTTACGACTACATCAATTTCAAATAACACTGTACCACTCACTTCACAGGTAGCGTGGTATCTTCTAATAAAATAATCCTAATTTTTCCTTCCTGTCATTCCTGTCATTCAGTTTATACACACACACAAGCACACACGCACATGTACATGTACATACGTGCATACATAGCAATGTTTCAAACTATTTTTTTGGATCAGTTTGGTATAAGAAAAAGGTTATATTTGTTTTTTTTTTACCTTCACTGTTTCTTTCTTTGATGTTCTTTCTTTCTTTATGTAGATCTGAGTTTTTGACCAATATTTTTCTCTGTTTTTCTGTTAACATTCGTTGCATCTACTGGCATAAATTTCCTCTATTTTAATTTGTCTGAGAAAGTCTTATTTCTTGTTCAGTTTGAAGGGTATAGAATGCTAAGTGGGCTGGATTTTTTTCTCTCAACATTTTAAATACTTCACTCTATTCTCTTCTTGCTTGCATGATTTCTGTGGAAAAGTCAGATGTAATTCTTTGCTTTTCTGTAGATAAGGTGTTTTGTCCCCTTGGCTTATTTCAAGATTTTTTTCTTTATGTTTGCTTTTCTTTACTTTGAAAATGTTATGTCTAGGTGTAGTATTTCTGGTTTTGTGGGGGGTGTTCTTTTTGGTTTTCTTCTCTTTTTGGTATTTTTGTTGTTAATGTATTAATATCTTGTCCTGGAGTCCTTTGATGTTTTGGTCTGGGGTTTTTCCTTCTTTTACATTTTAGTTTTGGAGGTTTCTGTTGAACTCTCCTGAAGCTCAAAATTCTAGCCTTGGCCATGTGCAGTCTACTAAAGAACCTATCAAAGCATTCTTCATTTCTGTTACAGTGTTTTTTATCTCTAGCATTTCTTTTTTCATTCTTTCTTAGGATTTTCATCTCTCTGCTTACATTGTATTTGTGTTCTTGCATGCTGTTCACTTTATCCATTAGAGCCCTTAGCATATTAATCATAGCTATCTTAAATTCCTTGTCTGGTAGTCACAATATTCCTACTATATCTAGTTATATGCTTGCTCTTTTTTTTCTTTGTAGTATGCTGTGTTGTGGAGCCTGTAGCTGGTGTATTAAATTAAAAAATTCAGATTATAATCTCTTGAATGTAGGTACATACTACCCACATGGGCTAGGCAGGTAGCTTTCTCAGCATCAGAGCTTCCACTTTGGGGAACTGAAAAACCTCCAGGGTCATTTTGATTAAAGGCATAGTTTTAATACACTTACACAAAGGAAGTAAAGTCACAAGAGTTATTACTTACAAATCTCAGAAGCCTGGGTGAGTGGGCAGGCTGAGGGATGGACAGTCCTCCTCATGAGCAGGAGATAAAGAGCAGGGTAGCAAGCACTAACTACTTATAAGATGGTTGAAGTGGCGGTCAGTGACTTTTCACAGACTCCGTTCTAAGTGGTTATTTTTAAAGGTGGCGTGGGAAAAGCAAAGAGGGAACTTCTGGCAGGAATCCTAAATTCAGGGCCTTATCTAACTGTCTATGCTCTGGGTGTGAACAGGGTTGTCATACTGTAAAATATCTAGGCAGCAACTCAAAATAGCTGTTTTCTCATCACAATTGACCCTGTGATGCCTAGGCATTAGTGTTTAGGGAAAATGAAGGGCACTGTCTAGATGGTGCAGATATCAACAGCCACTGGCAGGATTTTGGTCACCTAGCATATGAAACATTTGAGTAAAGCAAAAATGCCAAAGAGAACATCAATAGATAAATGATAGTTTGAAATCCTGTTCATAACCATCCCCTCATTTGTTGGGGTGCAGCCAAGAAAATAAATCAAGGCCCATGGATAAGGTAGGTATTTGATTAAAAACTTGGGTGAGATTATGGAATATTGGTACCTGTTGGGCCATCTTTTGTAGATTTATTTTGTCCAGTATTATTAATATATATGCAGCAGGTGATATACTCATAGTACATATACCTCTTTCCTTGGCCAATAAATAATTTAAAGCTAAATGGTTATCCAAAACCATCTGCACTTAAAAATCATGTTGCCCTGGCTGGTGTGGCTTAGTTGTTAGGAGCATTGTCTCTCATACACTGAAAGGTCACAGGTTTGATTTCCAGTCAGGGCACCATACCCTAGGTTGTGAGTTCAATCCCTGGCCCTGGTCATAGTTTGTGTGGGAGGCAGCCAATTAATGTTTCTCATTTCTCTCATCTCTCCCCCCGCCCCCCATCTCCCTCCATCCTTACCTTCCTGCCCCTTTCTCTAAAAATTAGTGAAAAAATGTTTTTGGGTGAGGATTTGTGAAAAAAGGAATCATGTAATCATGTTGTTGCATTATGGTTTGGTGTACAGCTTAATATTTTCAGCCAATGTGGTTGACAGGTTGGTGTTTGCCTTAATAACTTGTTATGTGTCTGTTCTGGTGGTGTGTAATCCAGGTCCTCTGAGGGATAGTAGCAGACCTACTTCCAAACATAATGGGGATGAATGCCACATGCTCTTTATGTGAGGGGCAGAAAAAGAGATGGACTGAGGGTCCTGTTTAGTGATTTATGTAAGGGTAGCCCTAGAGAGAGTAAAGTACATTGGTATGAACATATAGAACTCTGTGGGGTTGGCAAAGAGCTTGAGGGGAAGATAAGTACACATGTGAAGAACTATGAATGTATAATGGACCCAGGGTACTAGACACAGTGGTCACTAACTGTGTGATTGGGGAGCTGATATAATTTGGGGTTCCCCCTGGGTGATTGGGCTGATGTAGGGGTTGTGCTCCTTGGGACAAGTTATAGATCATATTCTTTCTTGTGTTGGTGCCTGGGCAGATATGGAGGATTATAAAGGGCATGTGGGGGCTCCTGCCAAGTGCCACATACTGTATGGCAAGTGTACTACATGGAAGCAGTTGAGTATTTGTACAAGTTGCAAGGTTACATGGGGTGTCTTCTGTTGGTCAAATGGGGGCAGTGTTAAAAAAATCAGTCAAGTAGGCCACTAACTGGGGGAAAAGATTTTGTTGACCCTGATAACATCCCCAGCAATTACAGCGGCCCCAAAAAATGAGCTCTAATTTTAGCCCATTGTATAAAAATATTAGGCTCACTGTGATCTACTGAAGTCATACCTTGACACAAGGTTTGACGAGTAAAAGAAAAAAAATTAGGACTATTTGGGGACTTGAATGGGAGGATTGTAGAGCTCTGAATGGTGACAATGGGAAAGGGTTTCCTTGGAGTGGTATAGTCAGGTGACCCTGTGGATATGAGCCTGGAGGATACGTGTCTGGGTGCTGTGGTGATGGTAGCATCTGCAGCTGGGGATGGTTCCTCCCAACAGAAATTCACTAACCCCACCCCCAGTAGGATGTATAATGTGGACCAATCTAATGAGTGTGGTGAGGGTGAACAACTAAGTGAACTGCTTTAAAGGAGCCCCAATAAGGTTCTGAGACTCAACATATCTTGATCTTCTAAAACTAAAAGATGCAGTGAAGAACAGCCTAGCAGTCATAGTACCACCTCACATTCGAGCAGCGTGCATATAGTGATAAGCAAGCGGGCCTTGAAGTAAACGTATACTTAATTCTGCAGAATGCCACTTAAAGGGGTTGTGAGCAGGGAATTTAGATAAACAGCATTTAGTTCAGCAAGTCCTTTTCAGTCCTTGCCATCCCAGCTGCTGTGTGTTCCTGGGTGTCATCTATGCTATAATGGAAGGTTGTGGAGATAGCATTCAGGATGAAATTTTTTCCTGTGGTGGTGTGGGCTTGGATGTTGTCATCTCTCAGATTGTCTGTCATGTCCTACACTGTCGTGTGCTGGGGCATTGTCATTATCAGTGTTGTTGCAAGTGGAGGGAGCTATCCCAGGGGGGTGGCTCCCCCAGGTAACCACCAAAGAGGGGAACTGAGGGCCCAAGGGGCCTAACAGAGTTGCATAGATTTGGGATGCTCTAATTGGTGTTTGCTTGCACCATTGGGAGTATCTACTAGTCTCACAAATTCTCAGTACATTTTGGGGTGCACCTTGCAAATAATTGGGTAGTGCTTTTCTCCAAGGCATAGGAGGTTTCCATCCATAAATAGTAAGGATCAGGGGCACATGTGTAGCTTTGGCTTAAAGAAAATTTAGTTATATGCTTCTGACAATTTAATGTTTGGCCCTCTATTACCAGAGATGGGTGTGAACTGCATAAGCCTGTCAGCCAGTTAGGGTTGAAATTAGGACAATGTAATGGCTGGTGGCCTATAAGCATTTGTGCTATCAGTCCTATTTAAGATAGGGCTTGAATCGCCCAGCAAGTATTCACACCTGGTGGCATTTTAGGTACAGCCTTTCTATGTAAGTTAGTGCCTGACTTATATTATCTCCCCATTCTGGGTGCAATTGTGGGCAAGAGCTGTGTGCTTCCAGCAACTTTTCAGTGTTGCCTTTCTCGGATTGAGAAGTCCCATGACCCAGATGGCACAGAAGGCACAGAGTAAGGCCAACAGTAGCAAGCATGTGCATTTTATAGTGTTGTGACTACCCAATGACTATCCCATGTGAAAATTTATGGGACGACTGTGGGTCAGCAGCTCATTGGTGGCCTCCTCCAAAGTGGAGTAGAATTAAGTGTTGTGATTGTATTGACTTGATGTCATCTTCTAATGTTGTTAGGATTAACCACAGTTTCTAGAGTTCCACACTGTTCTTTTCTTTTGGTGGGTCTGAGTGCAATTATTTCTACTTCCTGTGGAGAGATGTGAGCCATTTATTAAAGCTTCTACACATTGGAATTTCAGCTGGAATTTGCATATCCAGCAGGTAAGTGTGGTCCAGGAGCAGCATAGTGGGTTTGTTTTCTTTTAATGGGCCAAGATTATCCATGGTCAGGGGGTCACAGTTACTCACCTCTCCCTGATTGGTTTGCCAATTAATATTGGAAGGTGAGACCATCAGCATTTTAGATCTGTAAGGGGACTCAATTTTCTTGGGAAAGATATAAATAATATTGTCTGATAAGATGAAGCCATGATATTTTCCTGTGATAACAATCATAGGAAGCATGACTTGGCAGTTGAGGTGAGGAGAGTGGTGACCATATGGTCTAGAGCAGCCGTGGGCAAACTACGGCCCGCGGGCCGGATCCGGCCCGTTTGAAATGAATAAAACTAAAAAAAAAAGACCGTACCCTTTTATGTAATGATGTTTACTTTGAATTTATATTAGTTCACACAAACACTCCATCCATGCTTTTGTTCCGGCCCTCCGGTCCAGTTTAAGAACCCATTGTGGCCCTCGAGTCAAAAAGTTTGCCCACCCCTGGTCTAGAGTTTAAAGTGGTTAGTGCCCCTAGCAGCAAGGAAGTCCATTTAGGAGTCCATTATTGCACTGTAACTTAAGGAGCAAGGATATATAGAAATGGAAGGAGGGTGGGAAGGAGGGAAGAATGGAAGGCGGGGGGTGTGGGGGAGAGAAAGAGCACATCAGTTTGAGAGAGAAACATCGATCGGTTGCCTCCATATGTGCTTCGGCCGGGAATCAAACCCACAGTCTTTTTGGTGTATGGAATGACACTCAACCAAATGAGCCACCCAATCAGGGCAAAGTTTTCTGTCTTGTTAGACTTCACTTTTACAGTTTGTTTGTTTTTTTTAGCTAATGAGAGTAGGTTTTTGTTAGGGCTTTTGTATGTGCCCTTTGTTCGTGTGTCGCTGGCTTCTTCAGATCCAAATCTGGGATATATCAGGTAAAAAGAAAACCCAGGGATTTCACTACCATCTCATTCCTCAGGTCCCAATGTCCCTAGCCAGTCTGCCTTCTTTTCTATAGTTTTCAGATTCTTCTTAAGTTTGTTTTATGTATAATGTCCAGGATTTTTAGTTGTGGACTTAGCAGGTAGAATAGGGCAAAGCACATCCACTCCACTATGTCGGAAGTGGCAGCATATTTTAAAATGTTTTTTTAAATATATTTTTATTGATTTCAGAGAGGAAGGGAGAGGGAGAGATAGAAACATCAATGATGAGAGAGAATCACCAATCGACTGCCCCCTACACTCCCCCTACTGGGGATTGAGCCTGCAACCTGGGCATGTTGCATGCCTTGACTGGGAATCAAACCGTGATCTCATGATTCATAGGTCGATGTTCAAGCACTGAGCCATGTCTGCCGGGCTGAAGTATTTTTATATGAAGCCAAATGTGCCTATATCATCAAGTAGAATGGCAAGTTATGACTTCATAGGTAAAATGCAGACATCTCAAAGAAAATTTATATTTATGGTAGCCATTATGCACTGATCTTAACCAGGAAGAAGTATTAGTTCTTTTTTCTATTCTAAGTGGTAAAATACTAGGGTATAGGCTAAGCTTCTGTAACTAAGAAATCCCAAAATACAGTGGCTCAAATAAGGTAGAATTTTATTTTTCTTTTATGTGATAGTCCAGGGTAGGAACAGGAACAAGCTGCTTGAGGTTATCCAAGGACCCAAGCTGGGTGGGCAGCTGAGCCATCCTTTTATATGGCACCTATTTCAGTTGGCAATAGTAATGGTGATAGTAGTGATAGGTGGATGTAGAGGTTGAGAACTTGATTTTTTAAGGACAGAAAGCAAAATTTGTACTTAATTCTTTTGCTCATATTCCATTGGCCTAAATTTAGTCTTATGTTCACAACTAGCTTCAAACGAAGCTGGAAATAAAGGGTGTCCCAAAATTCACACAAGAAGTAATTTTGATAGAAAACACAGGTTTATAATTAAAAATTGTAAATTTTTTATTGATTCATAAAGTATATAGTATAGGGTTATGTATGGAATAGCATATCGGGTAAATGGATTATCATGTCGCGATAGCGAGCACCATTAACTGTTATTGCCTGAGTAGCCGCATTTTCTAAGAAGAATGGTCGGATGATGCCTCCAGCCCCAAATCTGCACCAAACAGTGACATGTTGAGGATGCATTTGTTTCTCAAAAATCACTCGTGGATTTTCTGAATGCCAAATGCAACAATTTTGTCGATTAACCAAGCCATCAAGATGAAAATGAGCCTCAGCCACGAGTGAGATTTTGGGCTGGAGGCATCAACGGACCATTCTTCTTCGAAAATGCGGCTACTCAGGCAATAACAGCTAATGGTGCTCGCTATTGCGACATGATAATCCATTTACCCGATATGCCATTCCATACATAACCCTATACTGTATACTTTATGAATCAATAAAAAATTTACAATTTTTAATTATAAACCTGTGTTTTCTATCAAAATTACTTCTTGTGTGAATTTTGGGATACCCTTTATCTGTGGCTTGGTGGCCTTATGATTAGTTAATGTTGGGATATGCTGTTACTAAAAGAAAAAAAGTGAGAATACTAGGGGGCAATAGTAGTCTTTGCTTTTGTTACTTCAGTGAAAATTTTTTAAAAGAAATTAACTGCATGGTCATGGGCCATTTTATTCTATAATTAATTGTCTTATTCTTATGTTCTTACCTGTTTTATTGTAAAACATCAGCAAAGTGATTTTTGTATAACTATTTGGACTACTTCAAGTAAGATCTTTATATTTTCTAGGGTTTACGGAGTCCACAGGGAATAAGATGCCATCCAAAAGCTGTCTGTGGTCATATTATTATTGAGAGCCATGAAAAAGGATGTTTCAGGACTCTAACTCCTAAACAATCACAGTTGGACAGCCATCCTTGTATCTTCAGATCACCTGAACCCTTAGAAATTATCAGAGGACACCGGAGCCCGTCATCATGGAGAAGCAGGCACATCAACCTTTCCAAATCACTAGACCAGAGCAACACCCGTTTCAAAGTTTGGAATTCCTTGCAGTTACAAAGTCGTTCCCCAATTCAGAACTTTACAACTGATGACTTCAAAATTAGCAAGGGTTTTCGAATGCCATTTCGTGAAAATATGGACCCTTGGCTGTCAGAATTAGTAGAACCTACTTATGTGCTACCTGAAGAAATGGATTGTCATTCTTCATCACAAATGCTGTCCCCAGAATCCATGAAAAAGTTTACTACCTCCATCACTTTTTCATCTCACCGACATTCTAAATGCTTTTCAGATTCCTCTGTTCTTAAGGTTGGTGTTACTGAAGATAGCCAGTATACTAGAGCATCTGTAACTCCAAATTCTCCACCCATATTTTTTGAACAACCTGAGTTCTGCAAAGTCCCACATGCAGATCACTATATAAGAAAACCTCCTC
>NW_005359516.1:133006-137235 GCF_000412655.1 Myotis brandtii | reverse complement strand
CCTCCTCCTCCTCCTTCACATCAGCATTATGTAGCTCCAAATCTTCCTTGTCACATTTTTCTTGAAAACCGAGAACTCTTTGAACAAAGCAAAACCCCACAGGTAGATCATCAGATGAGAATAAACCACTCTCCCCTTCCTCAAGGTCAGAGTTATATAGCTCCAGACCTTCCTTCTTCTATATTTCTTGAACAGCGTCAGCTCTTTGAACAAAGCAGGGACCCTGATATAGATCACCAAATGAGAAAACAATATTCCCCCCTTCCTCAAGGTCAGGATTATGTAGTAGAAAACAAGGATCAACAAGAGCCTAAATCATACATTTCTAATATAAAAGTTGAAACTAATAAAATCAATGATGTGGTCTCCCAATCATCGCCAAATCAATATACATTAGTAACATCTCCATCTACTCCACCTTCGAACAAAAAGATACTTTCTTTTGTTCGTATAACTCTTTCTCCCAAGACTTCCTCCAAGTTGGATAGTGGAACCTTAGATAAAAGGTTTCTTTCATTGGATTCAGCTTCTAAAACAAGGATGAATAGTGAGTTTAACTCTGACCTACAAACTATATCTTCAAGATCATTGGAACCAACCTCCAAATTACTGACCGGTAAACTTATAGTACATGATCAAGAATCTTTAGGTTCTCTAGGACCTAAATCTTCACCGGACTTTCAAGTCATACAGTCTTTTCCAGATAGTAATATTATTTCTCAGGACTTGAAAACCATACCTTTTCAGAATAGCCAGATAGTAACCTCAAAGCAAACACAAGTGAACTTTTCAGATTTGGAAGAATATTCCAATCCAGAAAGGACTCCAGTATCTGCAGATCGGTGAGTCTCTTTGTGATAACAAGCAAGCTGATGGAATTTGTCATAACGGGTTTTAAATATTTAAGCAAATGTAAGTTTTTTGGGGGGGGGAGCGTATGATTCTGTTAGGGCAGATTGGTATCTAATGATTCTGCTGGAAGTCTTTCAAGAGATAAATATCAAAGTAAAGACATCTGAAAGTAATGTGTTTATACTTTCAAAGGGCTTTTGATAAGGGGGGGGGAGCAGTATGATTCTGTTAGGGCAGATTGTATCTAATGATTCTGCTGGAAGTCTTTCAAGAGATAAATATCAAAGTAAAGACATCTGAAAGTAATGTGTTTATACTTTCAAAGGGCTTTTGATAAGACTTGGCTTCAAGTATTTAAAACATTGAATTATTTTGAGAAGACTCTTTGATCATGCAGTGGTACAAGTTACTAGTTCCTTACTTATTGTGTTGAAGATATGCTGAAGACCAGGCTTTGGGAAAGGATGCATGCACATGCTCCCTCTCCTGCATGTGCGCGCTCTCCTTTTTTTCCCCTCTTCGTTTCCATTTTATGATTCCCCTCAAATATTTAGTATTTACAATGTAAAAAGGTAACTTTTCAGTGGAAAATTCTGGCAAACATCACTTTAGCCAAGTAATCAAGGTTTAACCTCACCAGTAATGCAAATCAAAACACTGTACTCCCTGATGTGATGCCCTACTTCACAGTGTATTATAGGAAAGAAAAACCAGCTCAGGGATAAATGCATTAGATTGATATTATTCAGCCTAAATTTAAGACTATCATTAATTCAGTTTTACATTAGTCTCTCACAAGAGACTCCTAACATTCTGTTATGGCTAAACAGAACTACCCTTTGTATTTAATGTTTCCATCTTATAGTTGAGTAGGCAACGTGTCATAGTGGAGAGCACTGGCCTTGGAAAGGAGAAAGGGGAGAAAATGTTTTTTCAACATCCACATATGGTATTCTTGCCAGTGAGGGACTTGTATATGTTATCTCATTTAATACTCATGATAATCCTATGCGTTGATGGTGGTATCCATATTTACCCTCCGGGAAACTGAGACACGGACGTTGCTACTTTGTCAGCAAACAGCATTTTCTCAAATAATGCTGATTGTAAGCAGCAGATGGGGCGTTCACATACAGACTTTTTAATCAAAGTAAGAGTTTGTTTATCACATGATATTGTTTCTCCAAACCTTGAGCTATGCTTCTAGCTCTTCTACTAACTATCTTCTTGGATAAGTCATTTAATATTTTTGGCACTCATATTTCCAAATGAAATGTTAGTGATTGAGAATTGAATTGGGGCAAAACAAACAACAAACAAGGTGAATTTCTAGTTTCAATGTTACAAATAATAGGGTATTGTAGAAATCAATATTGATAATTATTTTTGAAAAATGTTTAAAAATTAAAAGATTGACAAGTTTATGTACAATATTTAAACTCATCAAAATGATAAAATGCTTAGTTATTGGAGCTGAGTTCCTTGAATGAGAAAATTATAGATGATTATAAATATGAATTAATAATGCCATTTGTTCAGACTGTACTAAATGCTAGTGGTGGCCTATATTATTTTTTTCAGTATAATCAGATAGTATTATCTCAATTTATAGATTTTTAAAAGCCTAATACTTAAATGTTTTGCCTCAGATCACATGACCATTAAGTGTTGGAGGTGGCATTTGAACCTAGGTGTGTCTGACTCCAGTGTCCATAAATAATTCAGACTGTATATACATAACACATTTATTTGTGTGTATATACAGTCATCTACCACATAACAATATTTAGGTCAGTGATGGATTACATATATGATAGTGGTCCTATAAGATTATAATGACCATTAAGTGCTGGAGGTGGCATTTTACTAATTTTTTCATTAAAAAATTCTTATTGCCTAATGACATCTATGACTCCAAAGGATTTGCCAAAGATAAAGAGGTTGCAAAAATCAACAAGGTTGTAGTTGAGATGACAAACAGCTGTAACCTGGGTGTGGATAAGGATGACGTTGGAGAGTTCCTAGATGTGGTTCTTGAGGAATCGACTAATGTGTAGTGGTTGGAACTAGAGCAGGAATACATAGCTGAAGAAGAGGCCAAGAGAAAAGGAAACTGCAGAAGAAAAAGAAGAGAAACCCCCAAGAAAATGCACAGTAAAGGGTTTAGCAGAAGCCTTTGCAGACTTCAACAAGCTCCTTAAAACTTTTGAAAACATGGGCCTCAACACTGAAGGGTTTTCATCAATTGAGAGGAATGTTCATGGTGCATTATCTACCTACAAGCAAATCTATGATAAAAATAATCACCCAAGCAAACCACCATGGACATATTTCAGGCAGGTCCTTCATAAGGTATTTCAAAAAAAGGCATTCTTATCATAAGAGATGACAGCTCCATGTGTGTCATTACCTCTAAAGACCTTCCAGTGGGACAAGATGTAAAGGTGGAAGACAATGATATTGATGATTCTGATCCTGTGGAGGCCCAGGCTAATGTGTGTGTTTATGTCTTAGTTTTTAACAAAAAGTTTTAAAAAGTAAAAAATATTTTTAAAGTTTTAAATAGAAGGTTATAGAATAACAATATGAAGAAAAACTATTTTTGTGCAGCCGTACAATGTGTTTTTTAAGCTGTGTTAAAAATGTTAAAGTAAAAAAAATGTTACAGTAAGCTGTTAATTTATTATTGAAGAAAAAAGGTGTTTTAAAATAAATTTAGTGTAGTTTAGGTTTATAGTGTGTATAAAGTCTACAGTACTTACAATAATATTCTGGGCCTCCACATTCACTTACCAGTCACTCACTGACTCACTCCTAACTTGTTCTAGTCACATTCATGGTAAGTGTCTTGTACAGGTGTACCATTTTAAATCTTTTACACCATATTTTTACTGTACCTTTTCTTTCTTTTTAAATTTATTGATTTTTATTTTTATTTTTTACAGAGAGGAAGGGAGAGAGAGAGAGAGTTAGAAACATAGATGAGAGAGATACATCGATCAGCTGCCTCCTGCACACCTCCTACTGGGGATGTGCCCGCAACCAAGGTACATGCCCTTGACCGGAATCGAACCTGGGACCTTTCAGTCCACAGGTCGACCTTCTATCCACTTAGCCAAATGGGTTAGGCTTACTATACCTTTTCTATATTTAGATATGTTTAGGCACACAAATATTTAGCATTTTGTTTCAGTTGCCTACAGTATTTAATACAGTAAGACACTATACAGGCTTATAGCCCAGGAGCAATGGGCTGTATCATAGAGCGTAGGTGTGTATTAGGCTACCAGTGGTCGGCAAACTGCGGCTTGCGAGCCACATGCGGCTCTTTGGCCCCTTGAGTGTGGCTCTTCCTAAGCCTCAGGAGTACCCTAATT
>NW_005359516.1:99219-132872 GCF_000412655.1 Myotis brandtii | reverse complement strand
GTACCTCAATCAGATTGAGGATGTTTTTAGCAAAGGCCAGCTTAGGAGTACCCTAATTAAGTTAATAACAATGTACCTACCTATATAGTTTAAGTTTAAAAAATTTGGCTCTCAAAAGAAATTTCAATCGTTATACTGTTGATATTTGGCTCTGTTGACTAATGAGTTTGCCGACCACTGGGCTATACCATCTAGGTTTGTGTAAGTGCATTCTGTGATATTTGTACGACAAAATCGTCTAAGGATGCATTTCTCAGAATGTGTCTCCGTCATTAGGCGAGGCATGACTATGTGTTTGCATAGAACATGTGCAAGTACTAAATATTTTAAAACTTTTTTATACTGAGATAATTTTCAACTTAAAGAGGAGTTGCAAAAAATAGTAGTTTCTTTATTGATGTGTAACATACTACCCTGAAATATAGCAGCTTAAAACAATGAATATTATCCCCAAGTTTCTGTGGGTCTGAAATCTAGGCATGGCTTAGCTCGGTGCTTCTGACGCAGGGTCCCTCACAAGGTTGCAAACAAGATATTGGCTGTAGCTATGTTCTAATCTCAGCTGTGTTTGACTGAGAGGATATGCTTCCAAGCTTGCTCACATAGCTGTTGGCTAGAGGCATCAGTTTCTTCTATATGGGCAGCTCCAATATCATAGCTAAATTTCCTTCAGAGTGAGCAAAGCAAGCAAGAGTGCAAGAGAGGGCTTTAGGACAAAAGCCACAGTCTTTATGTAACCTAACCTTGGAAGTGAATTTCACCACTCTGCCACATTGTTTGATAGAAATAAATCACTATTTTCAGCCCATCCTGAAGGGTTAGATATTACACAAGATTATAAATACCAGGAGGCAGAGATCATTGGGGGATATCTTAGAGGTTGGCAATATGCCCTTTACAAAAATTTCCCCTTATGTCAACATCATAATCATAAAACATTTACCAAAACTAAGAAATTATCCTTCATATAAAATTGTAACTAAAATATAGATTGTTTGGGATTTCACCTGGTTTTTCCACAAATGAACCTTCTCTGTTTCAGATCCAATCTAAGATCCCACCTTGCATTGTAGGTTTCATATCTTCTTAGTTTCCTTCAATCTGTGGCAGTTTCTCAGTCTTTCCTTATTTTTCATCAACTTGACACTTTGAAGAGAATTAGTTATTTTTGAGAAAGTTTTTCAGTTTGGCTGTTTCTTGTTGTCTCAAGATTAGATTGAGGTTAGGCATTTTTAAAGCATCTCATCAGGGAACACATTATATTAACATGCATTACTGGTGATGTTAAACTTTTTATGTGTGTGTGTGATGTTAACCTTGATCACTTAGCTAAAGTAGTGTCTATCAATATTCTCCACTGTTCTACATATTTATAAATTCCCAACAATTGTTATTGTTGCTTGGTTTATTTCATTATGTGAAATATAGAACAACATAAATGTATATATATTAAAAGGTGTGTGTATGTATGTCTCCATATGTATATGTACATGCTACACATTATTAAGTGCTCTTCATTATTTCCTGCAGTTCTGTACTTTTGTTGGATCGTTTTACTTCAGCTTAAAAAAATTTCTTTTGGTATTTCCTGAGGTCTCCTGGAGATCAGTGCTCTTCTCTTTTATTTATTTGTATTTTATTTTTAAAATAGATTCCAATTTTCTCTTGAAATTTCTTTATATTTTTACCTATTATCTCCATCTTTTGCTATTTTAATATATTAATAATCATTTTAAAATCCTTCTGTGCTAACTTCATTATCTCAATATCCTGTAAATCAATTTTTCTTTTTTTCGCTCTCTCAATTTTTACTTCTTCCTGCTTCACAAATTTTACAATTTTTGCTTGTACACTGGACATTGTGAATAAAAAAAAATTATAGAGACTGAAAATGCTATTACTTTGCAACAGAGAGGATTTTTCCTTTTCTCTGTTAATCATTTCAGGAATTTTACTAGGTCAGAGCTGGGTTGGGCTACCTATGATTGTTAATGATTTGTTTGGATTTTTGTTTTAAGCTGACAAGTCTTTGATTCTTCAATAATTAAATATAGTGAGATACCATGGTTCAGTCTTTCAGATGTTTGAATTCAGCTCTTTAGATTCTCAGCCCTCGCAGCTTTACGGTGGCAAATATAAGGGGAAAACAGCTATGTATTTTTGTGGTTACATTTTCTCAATGGAAACGTCTCATAAGCGCTCAAAAGATGACAAGTGATTACACTGTTTTTTTACTCAGCCCCCTTCTTGAGGGTGGCACTGTGGATTTTTTTTTTATTGCTAGTTTTATAGGTCTGAATTCCTCACCTTGAAAGTTCTCCCCTCTCAGGCATAAGTTATTTAGCTTCCTGCCTTATCCAGGTTCAAAATCTGGCAAATGTAAGGAGGAGGCCTGATGTTTATCATAGGTCCTTCTATCTAATGGGATTTGGTTTGTTAGGTCCCTCTATCTAATGGGATTTGGTTTGTTAGTGCCTTCACTGTGCAAGAGAATTTCACTCTGCTTTTCTGGCTCAGTCCCCCATCCTCCCATACCACCCTGACACTAAGGAAATGTCCTGTGGTGGAAATCAGCTTGGCATTGTGCTAGATTTCATTCTTTCATATCAGCCTATGGGTTCATCAAAACCTATGGTGGTTTCTCTTTCCAGTGGAGTATATCTACCTGTACCAGGGTGGGGAACCTTTTATCTGCCAAGGGCCATTTGGATATTTATAACATCATTCTTGGGCCATACAAAATTATCATAAAAAATCAACCTGTTATATTTGGTCACACATTTAATTAACTCATCACTAATGCTTTGGCAGGGCCAGACCAAATGATTTCACAGGTCTTTTGCAGCCTGTGGTTCCCCACCCCTGACCTATACCAAGCTCCTGCCCATAATTTCTAAGATGCCCCTCTACCATATCCTATATAATAAAAGCCTAATATGCTAAGTGTCAGGTTGGCCATTCAATCAAAGCATAATCCTATATAATAAAACCCTAATATGCAAATTGACCGAATGGCAGAACGACCGGTCGCTATGATGTGCACTGACCACCAAGGGGCAGACACTCAATGCAGGAGCTTCCCCCTGATGGTCAGTGCTCTCCCACAGGGGAGCGCCACTCAGCCAGAAGCCAGGTTCATGGCTGGCGAGTGCAGAGGTGGTGGCGGGAAAGTTCGCAGGCAGGAGGTAAGGAGCGAGGAGTCCTGGACTGCGAGAGCCCTGGACTGCGAGAGGGATGTCTGACTGCCCAATCCCCAGGCGGGGGGGGGGGGGGGGGGGGGGGGGAGAGGAGTCAGGCCTAAGCCAGCAGGCGGACATCCCCCGAGGGGTCCCGAACTGCAAGAGGGTGCAGGCCGGGCTGAGGGACCTCCCCCCTTCCAGTACTCGAATTTTGTGCACCAGGCCTCTAGTATGCCAATGATATGCTAAGGCTGCTCAACCACTCACTATGATGTGCACTGACCACCAGGGGGCAGACTCTATGACTGGTAGGTTAGCTTGCTCCAGTAGTTTATCTCTGACCAGTAGGTTAGTCCAGCCTATCAGGACTGTGCAAGATAGGTCAGACACGCCCTGGACTCCTCCCACAGTCCCTCCCTGGAATCAGTCATGCACAGTTGGGGTCCCTCGGCCTGGCCTGTGCCCTCTCACAATCCGGGACCCCTCGGGATGTCGGAGAGCCAGTTTTGGCCCAATCCCGCAGGCCAGGCCAAGGGACCCCACTGGTGTAGAAATTCGTGCACTGGGCCTCTAGTTAGTTGATATTGTTCCCTGATTGCTCCCATAGCTCTCTAATTTTTTTAGTATGATTTCTATAACTTATTCAACTTTGCTTATTACATCAGGAATGATGGCCTGTAGCTACCTACAACATCTTACCTAGAAGTGGATCCAATTTTAGATCACCTTTAAGTTCTCTCTGATATATTAATAGTACCTTGCCTAGAGTGCTTGTATCTTTTACTGTACTTATTATTAGGTATTTTATGTTTGTTTGTTTTGTTTTTTTAAATATATTTTATTGATTTTTTTACAAAGAGGAAGGGAGAGGGATAGAGAGTTAGAAACATCGATGAGAGAGAAACATCGATCAGCTGCCTCCTGCACACCCCCCACTGGGGATGTGCCCGCAACCAAGGTACATGCCCCTGACCGGAATCGAACCTGGGACCCATGAGTCCGCAGGCCGACGCTCTATCCATTAAGCCAAACCGATCAGGGCGGTATTTTATTTTTTTGATAATATTATGGTATGATTTTTAGCTTTCAATTTTATAACTTTTTTTTTTTATT
The DNA here is from genome assembly GCF_000412655.1 of Myotis brandtii. Lineage (NCBI taxonomy): Eukaryota > Metazoa > Chordata > Mammalia > Chiroptera > Vespertilionidae > Myotis > Myotis brandtii. Next base: position 128,580 of record NW_005359516.1, on the reverse strand, counting down.
AAATCTTTATTGTTGAAAGTATTACATGTCCCTTCCTTCCCCCCTCCCCCCATTGACCCCTTCTAGCCCACCCCAGCTTTCACCACCCTATTGTCTGTGTTCATGGGTTATGCATATATGTATACAAGTTCTTTGGTTGATTTCTTCCCACCCACCCACAATTTTATAACTTCTGATACTAAAAAATGTAGTGTATTTTTAAAAATTTGATTTCATACCTGGCAACTTTTTAAAAAATATATTTTTATTGAAATCAAAGAGGAAGGGAGAGAGAGATAGAAACATCAATGATGAGAGAGAACCATTGATCAGCTGTCTCCTGCATGCCCCCCCACTGGGGACCAAGCCCGCAACCCAGGCATATACCCTTGACTGGAATCAAACCTGCAACCCTTCAGTCTGCAGGCCAACTATCCACTGAGCCACGCTGGCTAGGGCTCTGGCAACTTATATTCTAATACCTTATCTGTAGATTGTTTTCGATTTTCTATCAAAATTATATCAAATATGAAAAGTGACAGTATTATTTCTTCTTTTCTTATCCTGATAACTCTTCTTTTTCCTGTTTTAACTGCTGATACCATTTAAGACCTTTACTAAAATGTTCAATAGAAATGGTAAGAGTTCGCATTCTTATTTTGTTCCTAATCTCACAATGAACAATCACTATATTTCACAATAATTAGGATAGTTTCTCTAAAGTTTTTTTGTAGTTTCCCTCTGCAACAAATTTTATACCTGATTATTAAATTTGATCAAATGTTTAATCTGACCATATTGATGTAATTGTATGCATTTTATCCTTATTTTATTGGTGGTGGTGAATCATATTGATTTTTTTAAAAGTTTTTTTTAATTTCTATTTTTTTAAATTAAATCTTTATTGTTCAGATTATTACAGTTGTTCCTCTTTTTTCCCCCCATGGCTCTTCTCCACCCAGTTCCCACCCCACCCTCTGCCCTCACTCCCCACCCACTGTCCTCATCCATATGTGCACGATTTTTGTCCAGTCTCTTCCCGCACCCCCGCACCCCTTCCCCCCACGAGAATAGTCAGTCCACTCCCTTTCTATGCCCTGATTCTATTATATTCACCGGTTTATTCTGTTCATCAGATTATTTATTCACTTGATTTTTAGATTCACTTGTTGATAGATGTGTATTTGTTGTTCATAATTTGTATCTTTACCTTTTTCTTCTTCTTCCTCTTCTTAAAGGATACCTTTCAGCATTTCATATAATACTGGTTTGGTGGTGATGAACTCCTTTAGCTTTTCCTTATCTGTGAAGCTCTTTATCTGACCTTCAATTCTGAATGATAGCTTTGCTGGATAAAGTATTCTTGGTTGTAGGTTCTTGGTATTCATCACTTTGAATATTTCTTGCCACTCCCTTCTGGCCTGCAAAGTTTCTGTTGAGAAATCAGCTGACAGTCGTATGGGTACTCCCTTGTAGGTAACTGACTTTTTTTCTCTTGCTGCTTTTAAGATTCTCTCTTTGTCTTTTGCTCTTGGCATTTTAATTATGATGTGTCTTGGTGTGGTCCTCTTTGGATTCCTTTTGTTTGGGGTTCTCTGCGCTTCCTGGACTTGTAAGTCTATTTCTTTCACCAGGTAGGGGAAGTTTTCTGTCATTATTTCTTCAAATAGGTTTTCAATATCTTGCTCTCTCTCTTCTTCTGGCACCCCTATAATTTGGATGTTGGTACACTTGAAGCTGTCCCAGAGGCTCCTTACACTATCTTCGTATTTTTGGATTCTTTTTTCATTTCACTTTTCTGGTTGGGTGTTTTTTGCTTCTTCGTATTTCAAATCATTGACTTGGTTCTTGCGATCCTTTAGTCAGCTGTTGGAACTCTGCATAATATCCTTTATTTCAGTCAGTGTATGCTTAATTTCTAGTTGGTCCTTTTTCATAACCTCGAGGGTCTCACTACATTTATCGGCGGTTTCTAGAAAGTTCTTGAAAAACCTTAAAAGTGTGGTTTTTATACTCTATATCCAGTAGTTTGCTTTCCTCCATTTCTGTCATTTGTGACCTGTTTCTTTGTCTCCGCATTTTGGCTGCTTCCCTGTGTTGGTAGAGTGGCTTTGTGTGCTAGGTGTCCTATAGGGCCCAGTGGCTCAGCCTCCCCAATTACCTGAGGTGGACACTCTTGGTGCACCCCTTTGTGGGCTTTGTGCACAGTCTTGTTGTAGTTAAGCCTTGATTGTAGTTGGTATCACTGGGAGGAATTGACCTCCAGGCCAATTGGCTGTGAGAATCAGCTGTGTCTGCAGTGGGAGAACTTCTGTGCTGAAGACACCCTTATGAGGCAAGACTTGCTTCAGTGGGGCTTTGGTGCTCACTGAGTCTGCCCCCTGAGTGTGTCCCTTATGGATCTGAGGAGTTGTAATTGGATGGTCCCACTCTGACCACTGGGTAGACTGGCTCTTGGATCTAAGGAGGTGCTAATTTAGCCTCTGCCTGAGGCTACCCAGCAGGAGCTACGAAGAGATCTGCAGATTCCCCTTCCTTGTTTGGGGTTTGGAGGTGCCCAAATGAGGCCCAGCTGTGAAGCAATGCAAGCTGCTGTGGGGCCTTGGGCCTTCTCCTGGAAGTTCTGGGTCTGTCTGGCCCAGCTGCAATTTGTTAGGTAATTTTCAGATTGCAAAGGGCCAGGGCATTCATATGCAAAAGCCTCTGCTGCAGCTTGGGTGGGGCGGGGTCTCAGGGAATCAACAGGGCGGAGCAAGCAGCTATGGCTGATCCTCAGCCCTGCCCTAAGGGGCCCCGAGTCTCAGTGTCCCGGTAATCGCTGCAAGCACCCCCGAGAGAAAGCTGCCCTTCAGTTCCGAGTTCTGCCCGCTGCCAGACCAGTCTCTCCCTGTATGAGTCTGGGTCCCCAGAGACTCACCCGGAACTGGAGTTCAGAGCAGTCGGGGGCTTGTGACTCCCTCCCGATTCAAAAAGACAGCAGCGTCCTCAGTCACCAGCCCCTGCCGCGTGCTCCTCCATACCTCTGCACTTTACTTCCGCACCTCCTCTGAGTCTCAGTGTGCTTTTCTCTTTCCTTCTAGTTGTAGAATTTCCACTCAGCCAGCCTTCCTGTGGTTCTGGATGATGTCCGTTTTGTCTTTTAGTTGTATTTTTGAATTTGTTGTGGGAGGCAGCAATTTCCGGTGTTTACCTGTGCCGCCATCTTGGTTTTTCCATATTGATTGATTTTTGAATGTTAATTTATCTTGCTTTCCTGGAGTAAACCTTCTTGGTAGGAATTCTCTCTCTCTCTCTCACACACACACACACACACACACACACATTTGGTTTTCTAACATTTTGTTTAGGATTTTTTTTTTAAATATATTTTTATTGATTTCAGAGAGGAAGGGAGAGGAGAGAACGATAGAAACATCAGTGATGAGAGAGAATCATTGATTGGCTGTCTCCTGCACACCTCCTACTGGGGATTGAGCCCACAACCCAGGCATGTGCCCTTGACCGGAATTGAACCCGGGACCCTTCAGTCCACAGGCTGACGCTGAGCCAAACCAGCTGGGGCTTGTTTAGGATTTTTCCTTTTATATTTATAAGAGTTATTGGCCTATTACTTTCTTATCTCAAGATTGTTTTTTCAATTACTGAATAGTAGGCAGAGGGTATAAATTCAAAAGTTCTTTTGTTCTTGTGATATAGATTTTAATCCAATATAATATACTATTACTTTATTTTTTTAAAGTAAACTATTTTTGAATAATTTTAGATTTACAGAAAATATATAAATATAATAGAAGTCTCTGTACCCCTCCCTAAGTTTTTTCTATTGTTAACATCTTACATTAGCATAGTATCTTTGTCAAAATTAAGAATTGTACATTTGTACATTACTATTCACTAAACTCCAGACTTTATTTGGATTTTACCTATTTTTCCATTAATGACCTTTTTTTGGTTCTTGAACCCAATTCAGTATATCACTTTCAATTTAGTTAGTTGTCATATCTCTTCTTAGTCTCCTCTGGTCTATGATCGTTCATCATTGCTTGTCTTGAGGAATACTGGTCAGATATTTTGTAGAATGACCCTCAATCTGGGTTTGACTGGTCCTTTTCTCATGATTAGACTGGAGCAAAGAATACCACAGAAGGGAAGTACCCTTCTCATCACATCATAGTAGAGTATGTGACATCCACATTACATCACTGGTGATGTATACCTTTATTACTTGGGTAAATAACATGGTGTTTGCCAGGTTTCTCCATTGTAAGTTATTATTTCTCCCTTTTTATATTTTGTTTGGAATTCAGTCACTAAATTCAATCTATACTCAAGGAAGGAGAGATTAAACTTTACCCCTTGGGCTAGGGTGAGGGGGTAGTGATATCTACATATATTATTTGGAACTCTTCAGTAAATAAGATTTGTATTTGTCTTTTCTCTCCTATTATTTACTAGAGGCCCAGTGCATGAAATTCATGCACTCACAGCTGGGTTGGGGGGGGGGGTTGTCCCTCAGCTTGGTCTGTGCCCTTTCGGGAGCCCTCAGGGGATGTCTGACCGATGGCTTAGGCCCACTCCCCATGGGTTGGACAGCAGTTGGACATCCTTAGTGCTGCTGTGGAGGTGGGAGAGGCTCCTGCCACCGCTGCTGCGCTGGCCAACCTTGAGCCCGGCTTCTGGCTAAGCAGTGCTCCCCCTGTGGGAGCGCACTTACCACCAGGGGGCAGCTCCTGCATTGAGCGTCTGCCCGCTGGTGGTCAGTGGTTGTCATAGCGACCAGTCGTTCTGCCATTGGGTCAATTTGCATATTAGCCTTTTATTATATAGGGTAGGATTCAGTCATTTACTCCATTCTGTTTGAATATGAATGCTCTATAATCTTAAAACATTATTATAACACTAGTTATTATAACATTGAAAACTCCTGGTTCCCCCACTGACATAAACTCCTTGAGGGAAGACTTTGTTTCTTATTTATCTTTGTATCTATACATTTAGTACAGTCCCCTAACTTATAGTGAACCTCTGGTAATTTTTTTTTAAATATAGTTTATTAATTTTTTACAAAGAGGAAGGGAGAGAGATAGAGAGTTAGAAACATCGATGAGAGAGAAACATCGATCAGCTGCCTCCTGCACACCTCCCACTGGGGATGTGCCCGCAACCAAGGTACATGTCCTTGACCGGAATCAAACCTGGGACCTTTCAGTCCGCAGGCCGACGCTCTATCCACTGAGCCAAACCGGTTTCGGCACCTCTGGTAATTTTTTAAAAAATGAATGTATTTTCACTTGAACTGAAAAGTACTCTTTCCTCAGCTAAATTACATAATAGCATTCTAAATTGAAATTAAAAGTAGATTTTAAAAGTAAACTCATGTGTGTTTGCATTGTAAGTATCCAAGAAAGTGAAGGCTACTACAGAAATACCCATTTCTTGTGTCTGCGCAAAACATTCCCTGAAACTACTTAAATATACCTTGAAGCCACTTTTGGAAAGATATTATGGCATTTTAGAAGCCAAGGATATGACCTGCTGTGTCCTTTCTCTTATTTGTTCAGATCACTGGGGAAGGTTAAGATTCCACTTTCTGCCTCCTCTAGAAAATTATTATCTGATGCAGTCACTCAGATTACAACAGAAAGTCCAGGAAAAGCTATGTTTTCATCTCAAATTTTTATTAATGCTGACGATGGTGAACGTGAAATTCCAGAGCCTAGTTCCCAGAAGCTGGACAAAGCTCCTAACAAGTTTGCTTCATCATCTTCAGTCCAACAGATTGCTGTTCCTCGTGACATTCACGGAGGTAAGAGAATGTGATTGCATTTTAGGTCAGATTACCTACTTTTATGTGTAATTATCTTAGAAATTTGTGATTGTGTCTTTCTAGTCAGAAAACCTAATTTTACTTGTAAACATTAGAGCCACATGACTATATCCATCTTTTATAAAAAGGATGTGATTATTATGTTTTTATCTTAATTTCCAGTAGAGTTAACATATATGGAACTCATGTTGCTTATGGTTGACATGCTGCTTATTACTTGTAATAAGAAAGCCAGCGACTATAATACCAGAACAACCCAAACGACCGGTTGCTATGACGCCCACTGAGGCCAGCAAACCGCCCAATCGGAGGTGGGGCTGGCTGGCCAACCACCTGCGGCCCCGCCCCTGATTGGACTGCCCCTCGCCCCTGATCGCTCCCCCTACCCCAATAGGGGGCAGGGCCAGCCGGTCAACCTCCTGCAGCCCCCACTCCTGTCCGGCCCCACCCCAAATTGGGCCCCCTCACTCTAATTAGGGCAGGGCTGGCCAGCCAACCACCTGCGGCCCCTTCCCCCAGCCAGCCCCACTCCTGATGGCCTCCCCATCCCATTTGGGGGTGAGGCCAGCCGGCCCACAGCCCCTCCCCACGGCCGGCCCTGCCCCCAATCGGCCACCTACCCCAATTGGGGGCGGGACCCGCCAGTCAATCGCCCTCAGCTCCTTCCCTAAGCCGACCTGGCCCTAATCGGCCCCGATCAGGATGGGTCAGCCAACCAACCTCCTACCATCTCCTCCTCACAACAGGCCCAACCCCGATCCGCTCCGATTGGGACCTGGCTGGCCAGACCCCACCTGTGCACGAATTTGTGCACTGGGCCTCTGGTACTATATAATATTCAAAATTAGAGTAAGTTATTTTTATAACAGGAAAATTAACAATTAAGTTTCCATTCTTCTCCCGTATGAGAATGGAAACTTTAGATTACTGATTTTAAAGTATTTAATAGTTTGCACAAATCTATTTAAAATTTTTCTATGTATACAAAAAGTTTACCTATCTGTAGATATAGAGAGGCTATGCCTAAATGTATAAAAGAAGATTTCTTGGTTCAGCACTTAAATTGCATTGAATTTAAGTAAGTACATTTATATGTTAAGATAGTTATACATTTTTACTGTGTGAAATAAAATAAAACTCCGAAATTGTAGAGTTTAATAAATATCACAAAGAACATCTTTATGTGTCAGTTACCTATTGCCACAGTGATACTATATAACAAGAGCCTTAAAAGTCTCAGTGCTTTATAACAAACATTTGCTTATCTCACTCACTGGTTTTTGTGTCAGTTGGGATGTGGCTGCAGGCAGCAGAAATAGTTTCGTTCTATTCACTTGCCTTGTTCTGAAACTCAGGCTAATGGGACAATAGCTACCCGCAGTCTGTTGTTCTCAGGTGGTAGTAGAAGCACAAGAGGGGAAATCCAACTGTGAAACTGCTTTAAACCTCTACTCACATCAAGTGGAACAGTCTATATAGAGAGGTCACAGTTTCTGGTTTTAACTTTACATACAGGTACCTGGGAGAAAGGACTACTTTAAAGTATTAATATTATTTGATTTAAATAGTTTTGAAATTGTGAATTTAAAAGTAAAGTTTTTATTATTTCTTTTATATGAAAATATTTTAAAGTACATAGAATTTATACTTTATGCTCAACACATGACTATCTGCCCACTAATCTGAATTAATAAATTCAGAGTAAGTTACTGTATGTTTATATTTGGTTCTATTTTTAAAATTTTTTGAAGAAATTTTTAGTTGAACTTTCTTTAACCCCTTTCAGTCTTTTCTTTCCCAAAAGCAAACATTATTTGCTGTGTACTTACTTCTTCCCCCATTGGCAGGCAGTACAAAGTAACCTTAAGACTGTTGCATCCAGCCCTAGCTGGTTTGGCTTGGTGGATAAAACATCGGCCTTCAGACTGAAGGGTCCCAGGTTCGATTCTGGTCAAGGGCACATGCCAGGGTTGCGGGCTCGATCCCCAGTGTGGGGTGTGCAGGAGGCAGCCGATCAGTGATTCTCTCTCATCATTGATGTTTCTATCTCTCTCCCCCTCTTCCTTCCTCTCTGAAATCAATAAAAATATATTTTTTAAAAAGACTGTTGCATCCAAACATAAGTTTGATGAAAAATTTAAAAAGCCACTTATCTTTCTAAGAATTCTCCACCTCCAGATCATAATTATTCTTGATCTGGGTCCACTGTAATTCTGCCCAATTATTGTTATTCATTTTCTGCAACCTTGTTAATGGTAAATTTAACCATCACTATCAAACTTTATATACAAGAAGAAGAAGATTAATAAGTTAATATTCTAGCAATAAACGATTACAGCAATGACCATATAGAAGTGGAGGTTACAGCTTATTTTTCTGTTGTTTAAATTCTTCCCTCTATAAAATTGTCTCGGTTTCTGGGGGAGTGTGTGTGTGTGTGTGTGTGTGTGTGGGGTGGTGGTGGTGGTGGTGGTTTTGTTTTAGGTTTTATTTTTGTTTGGGGGGCTTTGTTTTGTTTTTTGCTTTTGTCTGATGGAGTGGTATAAGTATTTCTAAACAATCTGAGACTTTATTAGGCATGCATCCTGCCCTAATCTCCCTCATTATTTTCTAATTATTTCCTTCATTTCACTTATAATTTATTAAAATATTAGATAATGTATTTAGTATGCTGCTTACTATGTATCTTCCTCCTCTTAAGGCAGAGGTACTTTTCTTTGTAATTCACTGATATTTCCCAAGAATCTTGAACACTGCCTGGCACTTGAAGGCACTCAGTATTTGTTCATTGAATTAATATTTTCTTATTAATTGTTCTTATCTTTATCTCCTTAGCTCAGCCTTCACTGTTGCCATATAAGCCTCCTGGTAGTACGAAGATGTACTATGTTCCACAATTAAGTCAAAGTCCTTCATCTATGGATTCCAAATCGAAGAGGACCTATGTTCCACAATTAGGTCAAATTCCTTCACCTATGGATTCCAAATCAGACACCACCATTGAGAGCTCACACTCAGGTATTATTCAGAATTATTTAAAACTAGGGGCCCGGTGCACGAAATTCGTGCACTGGGTGTGGGGGGGGGGAGTGTCCCTCAGCCCAGCCTGCCCCCTCTCACATACTGGGAGCCCTCAGGCGTTGACCCCCATCACCCTCCAATTGCAGGATCGGCCCCTTGCCCAGGCCTGATGCCTCTGCCAGAGGTCTAGGCAGGGGCAGAGCGGGAGATCGCGGGGAGCTGGGGGTCCCCTGCCCAGGCCTAATGCCTTGGCCAGAGGCGTTAGTAAATGATTTTACTATTTCCATTATTTCAAGGAGAATCAAATCACTGTGCAAAATGTTACCTGGCTCCTTTATGTAATTATCCCTGGAATTTAGGTCATGGCACTATTTTTTTTTTTAAATAAATATCCTTTTAATAGTTCTGTACACAGATACAACCACGTGAGCTTTAATTTGCAGTTCTCTTCTTTCTTCTCTTTTTCGCTGGTGTTGTACTTGGTCCTTTTTCTTGTTTTGCACTGATGGTCTGTGTTCCCCTGCCCAGGCCTAATGCCTTGGCCAGAGGCGTTAGTAAATGATTTTACTATTTCCATTATTTCAAGGAGAATCAAATCACTGTGCAAAATGTTACCTGGCTCCTTTATGTAATTATCCCTGGAATTTAGGTCATGGCACTATTTTTTTTTTTAAATAAATATCCTTTTAATAGTTCTGTACACAGATACAACCACGTGAGCTTACATATGCAAATTAGCCGCCATCTTTGTTGGCTGTTAACTGCCATCTTGGCTGGCAGTTAATTTGCATATCGCCCTGATTAGCCAATGGGAAGGGTAGCGGTCGTACGCTAATTACCATGTTTCTCTTTTATTATATAGGATTTTATTTTTTGCTCCCTAACTGGTTTGGCTCAGTGGATAGAGCACAGCCTGCAGACTGAAGGGTCCCGGGTTCAATTCTAGTCAAGGGCACATAAGTTGGCACATAAGCAGGTTCCCTGGCCCTGATTGGGATGCATACAGGAAACAACCAATTGATGTGTCTCTCTCACATCAATGTTTCACTCTCCCTTCCACTCTCTCTAAAAATCAATGGAAAAATATCCTCAGGTGAGGATTAAGAAAATAAATAAAATTTTATATTTTGAAATTTTATTTGTGGACTGGCTAGTTAATTCTGGAATGACATGAAAGCTCAGTGGTATTTAATCTTTCAGTGAAATATGGGTGTTTCATGCCTCCATCTTTGGTTTAGATAGGTGAGTTATTTGGTCAGATATATTATGTATACTTAAACATTTAATAAATATTTGATGAAGAAAATTGTATGAACAATTGTTTGTTTGAGTTAGTATACTCTGTTTAGGTCAGAGTTTTCAAAGTTTTCTCTATTCACAGAGCCCTTAAGGTGATTTTTTTCCTTATCATTATGTGAAACACATATAAAATAAGTATTTTTTCAAATAGGGAGTAAGTTATTAGGGCACATATACTTGTTGTTTTGACCTAACTTAATAAACAAAAATATTAAGTATAAACAAAAATGTTAGGCATTTCTTTGCAGTTTTGATTTTTGAAAGAAAATACTTTGTTCATAAATAACCACAATTACTTATTAATGAGATACGTGCAACTGCTAAGGCACTACACACCATCTCAAACCTTGTGATGAAATTGGACACAACACCCTGTTTCCTGCTTTTATTACAGAAACTGTAATTCAGGTTTGTAAAGACACAACAGCATTGAAATGAATGTAGCACTATCTAGTATTGAAACTTTACCTTGAGCTAGTAGTTTGTGTAGTGTATACCAGGTAGCAAATATCATTGTTGTTTCCCTAGAATTTTTAAATATCCTGCATCACTCCTTTGAGATCACCCCAGGGCAACTGCAGATTTAGAAAATTTTCCTATTGTGACTTTAAAGTAATGATACTTAGTTGCTGTGCTGTGGGATTTTGATTGACGGAATGACATTTTGAATGGTACACAGCAGATGACTTGGTTCAGTTTAAATATAAATTGTTTTGGTGTTTTTTTTTTCATGGTTTTTCAGTAGACATCTTTAAATGTGCAGAAATTACACAGAAAGGATAAATTGGTCTGGTCTTATTTTTTTTTTAAAAAAATTGATTCTGAGAGAGGAAGGGAGAGGGAGAGAGATAGAAACATCAATTGGCTGTCTCCTACACGCCCCCTACTGGGGATTCAGTGGGCAGCCCCAGCATGTTCCCTGGCTGGGAATCAACTGGTGACCTCCTGGGCTTAAGCACACTTCTTTTTGGTTAATTTTGAGAGGACAAAAATAGTATCCAATGGTAATTGAGTTAAAAAACCCCTGGTGCCACTGAAAAAAGAACCACATAAATACTCATCAAATACTAGACTTGATTACTAAGCCTTTCATCAGAAACTGGAAGAAATGTCCATTATTTGCAAGTCTTTGGTTTTAAAAACACATTTAATGGCTACCAGAAATAAAACAAGCTGACTTAATTGATTGTAGGTAGGAAAATCTTTGATTTCTCTATCACTTTAAGCCCCCTACTTCAGAAGACAGGATGTCTGTATCAGCAGAAATCTGATCAGTTTTCCCAGTATTTTTTGAGGCCTCTAGTGTCATGCTATTCATTCACATCCATAACTATTCCATCTAGTTGGAGACATTAACTTTGAGAAAAATTGGACAGTGGTGGGAGGAGAATGACTCAGGTGGGATGGTGCATTATATCCTGAGAAATGTTGTTCTCCATCTATTCTGAGAGTGAGGGAGTTGAGAATAGAAAACAATCCTTTCTTAGACCAGTAGAGTTACTCTAGGTGAAAGCCTAGGAATTGTGCTAATAGCCATTGTTTATTAATGCGTGTGCATCTATAAATACGAGAAAGATCCAATTAGAGTTTGGGGCCAAGGACAAATCATGCATTATTGTTAGCAAATATTTGGGCCAAATAGATTTCTCCTTAATCGAACTCATAAAATTGAACTTATAAAAATCTTTAAAAAAAAATACAGATAAGGCAAAGGTAACATCCCAAAGCAAGAGGTAAATGTTAGAAATTTACTTATTAGGACTAGTAACATTCATAAACAGTAAAAGACTTTAAAAAAAGTTATTATTAGAGACAGACAAGGTCACTTTATAGTGATAATAGAGTCAATCCATAAACAAGAAGCTAAAACAGTTATAAGTGTATATGCACCTAGCAACAGAGTCCTAAATACAAAAAGAAAAACAGAATTAAAAAGAAAAATAAACCCACAAGAAATATTTCAAATCAGTTGCAAAAAGCCATGTATTTTTTAATTTCATTATATGAAATATGCAGAATGAGGAAGTTTGTATAGACAGAAAGTAGATTACTGGTTGCCAGGAGTTGTGGGAGAGGGGGAAATGGGAATTATTTGCTGATGTGTACAGGGTTTCTTTTTGGGATGACAAAAATGTTCTGTAATTAGATAGCAGCGTTGGTTATCCTAAGAATTTCTGAATTGTATACTTATTTAAATGTTATGTGAATTCTCAATTTTTAAAAAAAGGGAGGAGCAGAAATGAACAAATGAAAAGACTGCCTGAAAATATAAAGATTTGGTAGTAGATTTAGAATACATTTTGCAAGCAATGAAGAGTAAAATTAATGTGAAGGAAATTGAATTGGTGATGAGGACAAACTTGAGAAATTCTCTAAAAATACAGAGAGAATAAGTGAAGATGATGAAAAAGAAGACTAGAGTCATAAGAATCACAGCTAAATAAACCAAACCAAGAATTATATCTGTAGCTGAAGAAGAAAGCAGAACAATGTGAACAAAAGTAATGTCAAAGACTTAATAGAGGAAAACTTCCCTCTCCTGAAAAAGAGAACACAGTATGCAGACTGAAAGTTATACAGATCCAGGCAAAAATGAATAGAAAGAGACTGACATACATACTAGGAAAAGATTTTGAGTTAGAAAGAAAAAAAAATTTATATAAACATACACAGTTGTGTTTTTAATAAAAGGTTGTATAGTTAAGGGAACTGAATTTAGTCATATCAGATTTACAATGCTAAAATGTAACAGATAAATGGAGCAAAATATGTATTTATATAATTACATAATTCAGGGATATATGAACCCAAGTGCATATTCATTAAGCAGTATGGCAATGAGAAGACATTTTCACGAATATGCAGGAAGTACAAAATATATTCTACCTCCATCCCATCTTGAAAAATTCAGTTGGAGATTTATCCAGCTGAAGAAATGGATCAAAATGAAGAGTTCAAGAATGAATGATGGTAGTGCCGAGTGTGCAATTGTGTGCTGCAGGCAATATGTGTGCTCTGTTTATCTAGTAGTAGTTGTGAGGAGAGTGACCCCCATGTATAGTAGTTTGTATTATACCATAATATACAATAACATATTTTTTGTAATTAAGGAAGGAATTGTTCTTCTGATTTCTTCAAAAAATGCTATAAGGACTAGCTTTGTCCTGAATGCTAGAATCTGAAGCTCAGAAGAAAGGTCCCAGTTAGATATAAATATATATTTGTTGTCCATCAGCATATAAATAGTGTTCCGTACACTGGTAATCTGTGATTTCACCCAGGATTTGAAGAAAGCTCAGTTCTGACCCTTTGAAGAACTCTGACAATGAGAGATTTGGTAGAAGAATAGATACAAGGGCTTTCCCAGAGAGTAGGGAGCAAACCAGGGAAAGTGATGCCACAGAAACTGAGAAGATCCAAATATAATCAGTACTGTAGCCAATAAGGCTTAGTAGGATCCTTGCAATCTGTCTCGAAAAATGGCTTCATGGCTTATTAATATTTGTATTGTTCTGATGATACTAATACTTACCCAGCATTTATTGCATTTACATTTTAAGTGCTCAGAAAATGCATGAAGTACAGAATTCCAGATTAGAAAGAAAACACGTTTTTGTAGAAGATAATTCTAAAGTTATTACAAACTCTCCTGTATGTCCAGAAATATTCTTTCACCACTTATATTTGGCATAGATAAGCTTCTCTTTATCAAGAGATATAGGAACATTAAACATTTTTAATAAAATTAGTTTCAAGTTTTGTATTTCTTATTACATAAGAGGTTCCTTTCAATGTTTTGTCCCTTATATTGTCAGGTTAATCTTCCTAAAATGTAGCCAATTATATTTCCCTTTATTTAAAAAATCTTGATGTTACATTTTATGTACAAAAAAATTTGGGATTTTTAGCTTGGGATTCCATGCCCTGCTCAATTTCGTTTCAAACAATTATTTTTTAATATTTCCCATCACTCTCTTTAATGTATTTTATAACCCAGCCTGAGCACAAATGTGTCTGCTTCTTATATACTCTTGGCTTTCCTGCCTCCTTGTCTACTAATGCTGTAACCTCTGCCTAAAATGTCTTTATTCCTTCCTCTGTGTTTTTCAAACAGCCTACTTACTTTCCAAGGTAAAATCTAATTTCACCTTCCTCTGAAAACCTTCCTGAGCTGGAAATTGTCTCCTTTCTGAACTATTCGTCTACTTTATATGTCTTTTCTTCTGTCATTTGCCTCTCCACCTTGTATTGTTACAATTTAGTTTACATGTCTGACACCTGTTTGACATCTCCTTCTGATTACTGTACTACACTCCCATTGTAGTGTGTGTGTTTTTTAAGTGTTTTAAGAGGTAAATTTTTGTCTTTCTTCAACTTAATGGCTATATTTGTGTTGATTGTACTACTGTCCCATTTTTTTTAGGATCCAATGATGCCATTGCTCCAGATTTCCCAGCTCAGGTGCTAGGCACAAGAGATGATGACCTGAAATTCTCTGTTCATATTAAACATAAAGAGGGGATCTATAGTAAGAGGGCAGTAACTAAGCCATCCTCATCAAAGGAAAAAAAAAACATTCAGAAAGATAATGCAGGTAACTGGATTGGCTTTGTATATTTTATGGCCTCTCTTTTACCCCTGTTCATCCTAAATGAGAATATTGTTCAGTCTTTATCTTGTTCTGCTTTGTTATGTAAACTTTTTTCTTAGCTATCTTATTGGGTATGTAGAAAAAGGTAAAATATTTATAAAATATTTTAAAGTGCTTCACAGATTTTTGAAACCTGTAAACTGTTTTTTAAAATATTTTTTTTATTGATTTCAGAGAGGAAGGGAGAGGGGGAGAGGGAAACATCAATGATGAGAATCATTGATTGGTTGCCTCCTGCATGCCCCCTACTGGTTCATAGGTCGACGCTCAACAATTGAGCCACACTGGCTAGGCTGTAAACTTTATTTTTACTATGGAAAAAAAATACGTTGTAACTTTGAAATGAAATAATATTTAATCAAGTATGTTTTAGAGACTAGAATCCATAGAAAATCCTGATTAAATTGTCTGATGAGTTTATCTGTCAAGTAATTCAAACTAGTGGTAATTTGGTAGATAACTCAGTGATCCTACTGACAAACAGCTGAGGATGGGGAAGATATGGGAAATTTGGCAGAAATCAAAGTTATAGAATTAAGGGAATTTTTTCAAAAGTCTGCACAAAGTACTTGCCAACCATCATCCACTCAGGCTACATTTAATAAAAATGATGTGTTAGAAATAAAGTTTGGCTCCAAACATCCCACCTATTCTAGGGGTCTGTTAGTAATATTGTTGGTCTGCTTTTAAACTTTGCATCCTAAGGAAAAGTCCTTCTCCTGGTTTAATCCTATGCAGTCATTTCACCATGGGAAAAGTTCAACCTCAGAACCTTTTACCTTAAGGGGTTACAAAGGAAAGGGGACATGTCTGACTGAAGAAATAGTGACTTACGTATAAGAGCTAAGTGAGCTCATAAACTATACCATAAATAAAAGTCTCAGTGGAAGTGTTGGAATATAAGAGTGAGGAAATCTCTTAGAAAATAGAACATAAAACGAAGGGAAAAGAAAGAAAAGATCAGAAAATTAAAGATTGGCTTAAAAGATTCAACATCAAAAAAACAGGTGTTCCGAAGAGACAATAAAGAATCAGTTAGAGCCATATATATTAATGTGAATAAATCCCCAAGTCATAATATTGAGTGAAAAGGGCATGTTGCTTAAAGGACATAGAGTATTATACTATTTATATAAAGTTTAAAGACATGCAAAACAGTACTTACATTGTTGATTAATTCATACAATATAGTAAAAAAAAAATCCTTAAGATTGATAAACTCTAAATTTAGTATAAATGTTGCTATTAAAAAGAAAGAATGGCATCATTGAGGCTTTATACACAGAATTGTTATAATCATTACTAGTAGCCCGATGCATGAAGATTCGTGCAAGAATGGGCCTTCCATCCCCTGGCTGCCTTTCCGCCTTCCCTCCCCTGGCTGCCTTTCCGCCTTCCCACGCTGCCCAGAGGCCCGGAGCCGCCTTTCTGCCTTCCCACGCTGCCCAGAGCGGTTGGGGCTGTATGGAATGCCTGCGTCCCACCCCGCCCCTGGCTGCTCTCGGCCTGCTATGCAAATTAATCCACCATCTTTGTTGGGTTAATTTGCACACTCACTACTGCTTGGATGTTGGGTGTCGCAAAGGTACGGTCCATTTGCATCTTTCTCTTTTATTAGTGTAGATTTTATAATGCTTTTATTTTTTAAGCTCTGTGGTAGACATATTGGTGTTCATTATGTTATGCTTTAGTAATCTATTGCCTTTCTGATTTCTTTGTTGAAAAATACTTATACTTAGAAATAGCAAATGAATTTCTTGTCAACCCATTGTAAAAACATGTAACCATTATTAACTGTTGACTGTTATCTTAGTTGTATTGGTGATTTTTTAAATGTATTTACTAACATACCAGTTTGCACTTACATTTTCTTATATGATAAAAAAAAAAATAGAGCTGATTTTAAAAGACCAAAAAGGTAGGTAAATTTCTATCAAGTATTACCAAGAAAAACAGAAATAGAAATATTAGACAAGTTTAAAAGGATGTAACATAAGACTTTAAAAATTATAAAAAAGATACTCTATATAAAATGTATATGATATAAGTGTGTTTCTAGGATTGTATGAAATATCAAAATTGGCTCTATAAGTAACATAAACTTTGAGTAAGCCAAAAAACTTGAAAGGATTGCTCAACTATACTTTTCTACTTTGAGAAAGATACCTGATCTAGACTTTTTTCTTTACTGTTGTATCAAACCACAAGGAACAGATTTTATTTAAAGTGACACTTTATTTAACCCATTGTTGTACAAAGAAAAATACGGAAAGCTTTCCTGAAAATTCATGTCATAAACCCACCATTACTGTCACAGCTTTTACATGATAGGGCCTAAGAGGTGCTTTTTTCCTGAGAGAGATACATAAAGAGGTTTGGGGTTTTGTGTTTTTTGGTGGGGAGGAGGACAGGTTGGGTTACATGACATTTGTGTTTATTATCTTTTCTTTCTCTGTGGTGTTAAATGATGTCATTATTTCAGATGTTCAAGTTCTTATCACTGGAAATGAGAACCACTCAGATAAAAAACAGAAAAAAAAGATCTACACTAAAAAGTCAGTGACTAAGCCTGCCCAACCTGAAAAAATAGAGTTCTTGCAGAAAGACACTGGAGGTTAGATGAACTGGTTTATCTGCATGTTATTTCCTTCTGGCCTTCTAAAATGAGAAAAGACAGAACAGTATGCTCTGTTCTCTACTTTGCTCTCTTCAGCCTTCCTTTGTCTTGCTCACATGAGAAATAAGATATTAGCTGTAATTTTTGTTATACATTGACAGGTATAAAACCAAATGTTTAATAAAACATTTTTAAAGCTCTTTGAGACATTGCTGGAGAACTTTGTGAATGTAGTACACAAATTAATTTCATTGGCATAAATTCAAATAATGGACTTTTAAAAAAATTCAGTGCCATGAAATGCTGACTTTCTAATACCATTCTTATACATAAGTCTTGTGTTTTAGGAATTTAGCTTATTTACTTTCTTAACTACCTATCTAGTTAATTTACTTTAGTGGGACTATGCTGATTAAAAATGCCTATAATAGTGTGTTTAAGTTAGGATTAGTTTTGGCTCTGAGAGATGAAAAAACAAAATATAATAACATTGGTTTAAAGAAGGCAGGAAATTGTTTCTTTCTTGTAAAAATCCAGAGATAGACATCCAGGCATGACATGGTACTTCAGAGTGTCAGGGAACAAAACTCTTTCTCTCTGTTGCTCTCACGTTTTTAGCTTTCATTCTCATGCAGTAACCATCTGGCTCATATTCCAGCCAGCAGAAAGAAAGAAAGGAAAAGAAAAAAGCATATTCCTTCTTTAAAATACTTCTCAATAGTTATATGTATTATTTCCCTTCGATCCTATTGGACAGACTTAGTCACATGGTCACACCAAGCTATGTTGTCACTGAGGCTGGGAAATAATCTTTATTCTGGTAACTTTATGCCCAGCTAAGTTGGGGTTCTATTTTAGAGGAAAATGGATTTCAGAGGACAGCTGACAGTCTGCCACAATGTAAACAGAAACATATTTTGGAGTATATTAGCCACTTGTCTTTAATTGTGTATTAGTTGTTTTTTGTTTTTGTTTTTGTTTTTCAAATTTGTATTGTATTCTGGTCAACATTTCAAAAATTTATCTCCTTTTTGAATGTTTTGATCATGTTAATCTCCTAATCAAAAAGTTTTCATTGCCCTTAAGAATAAAATCTTAACTTTTAGCATAGTCTTTCAGAACAATAGAATCAGCTACCAAATAACTTTTCAAATGCTAATTTTCACCTGTTTTCCTTATAAATTCTGTAGTCAAATAAACAATATCCTTGATCTATTTCTTATTTGTTCATTTGCTTTGCTGACTTCATTCTTTCTTATGTAGTCACCTCTGCCTAAAATGGCCTCCATTTCCATTTCTGTGTGTACTCCAGCTCACCTAACTTTTAACACCAAGCTTAGTTAACTTTACTCCAGAGCCTCTTGCTTGATCCTCCTAGCTGGAATTAGTTTTTCTTCCTTTGAGTACTTACACTTCTTTGTCTGTCTTTCTCTATGGTGTAATTCTTTTACTTTGTATGATATCTATGTGTGTTTTTTAACTCCAATTTAGAACAACAGTTTCTAATCACATTCCTGATTGATCTTTTTATTTTTTCTTCAACACCAACAATAATGCTTTTCATAGTAGATGCTGGAGAGGTATTTTAAATATTTTGTCAATCCTGTCTGGATAGGATGTTAATTACTTTCTCTTAGATTCCATTGATGCTGTTGCTGCAGAGCTCGCAGCTCAACTACAAGACACAAAGATTGAAAGCCTACCAGACACTAAAGCCATTAAGCAGAAAGAGGCGATCCCTAGTAAGAGGACATTTCCTAAGGAAGCCTGCTCAGAAAATAAGGAATCCTTGCAGATAGATATTGAAGGTAATGGGATTGGGACTTATGTGTGTTGGGAGAGGGAGATGCTATGTCTATTTCCTTTCATCTTGATGAGAATATAGCCTCTTAATTTTAAACATCCATTTTTTCTTTCCTTTTTTCTTTTTTTGTAAAATTACTTCAGTGCTACTTTGTCTATGTGGATATACACTGAGTGGCCAGATTATTATGACCACCCCATCAGTACTTCATTGACACTTCCAAAAATACTGAATATTGAAAACTTCCTAAGCAGATACTCTCAAGGTTTTATTATCATTATTATTTGCATAACTAATTCACTTCATTGTACTGATGGGGTGGTCATAATAATCGGGCCACTCTGTGTGTGTGTGTGTGTGTGTGTGTGTGTGTGTGTCTATCTGAAATATAACTGTTACTTTTGGGAAACGATATTGGCAACTTGGGAACAAGATTATACATAAATACCTAAGGTTGATAGTATTAACCTGTGAAGTATCATGTGTTAGTACTGACACAGGGAAAAACTTATTCCAGAAGATTGTAACAAAGACAGGAAAACCTCAGTACAAACTTTTTAAAAATTACAATAAAGAGCCAAAAATTACAATAAAGACTCATGGCCCTCTTTTGAGTCTAACAAAAGAAAGGCATAGAGGACACAGCCATTACTACCTGGCTGTTCAAACTTTACCTCTTAGAGGAAGATAGAACAGTACCCAGATAAGGAAAGAAAGGAGTCAATGAGCTATAATTCATATTACATTTCAAAAATAGTACAGGTATAGCTGCTCACATCACAAATGTATAAGATAAATGATTTTCCACAAGGGTGCCAAGACTACATGGTGGTGAAGAAATATTCTCTTCAGCAAATGGTGTTGGAAAGCTGATACCCATATGCAAAAGAACGAATTTTGATACTTACCTTTTACCACTTATAAAAACTAATTCAAAATGAATCAAAGATCTAAACATAAGAGCTAAAATTATAAAACTATTAGCAGAAAGCATAGGGGGAAAGCTCCATGGCCTTGATATGGCAGTGATTTCTTGGATATGACCCCAAAAGCAAAGGCAACAAAAGCAAAAAAATATACACACAAGAAGAAAAGTAACTGCACTAGATGATAAAGACTAAAGTGGACCTCTTTCTTAATGTCCAGTGTCCTTTGTCTTAAAATTTGGTGCAATGTGTAAAAAAAAAGGCAAAAAAATAAATTATACTTACACCAAATTAAAAATTGCATCAAAGGACACAATCAATAGAGTAAAAAGGCAACCTATGAAATGGGAGGAAATATTTGTAAATCATGGTAAGTGCTTAATATCCAGGTTATATATGGAACTTCTTTAATTCAACAACAACAGAGAAAGCCAGTTTTTAAAAGGGCGCAAAGGATTTAAATAGTTCTCCCAAGAAGACATATGAATGACTAATACATACATGAAGAGATGCTCAATATCACTAATCAGAGAAATACCAATTAAAATCACAATGAGATACTACTTCACCCCATTACGGTGGCCACTATCAGAACAGGTGATAACTATAAGATTATTTTATAGGCAAGCATGCAGAGAGATCGGAACTGTTGTGCACTGTTGGTGGAATATAGAAGGGTGCAGCCACTGTGGGAAATAGTACGGAGGTTCCTCGAAAAATTAAAAATAGAATTGGCATATAATACAGCAATCCCACTTCTGGGTATATGTCTAAAAAAAAATCAAAACCGATCTTACAGATATCTGCACACCTATGTTCAGCTCAGCATTATCCATATTAATCAAGATACGAAGACAATCCAAATGTCCATCAACAGGTGAACAGATAAAGAAAGCACTAACATGGTGCAATATATAGATCTTGTAACATAGAAACACATACCTGAAACCTGTTCATGTTGACCAATGCCAGCCCAATAAATTTAATAATAAAAAAATCTCTTGATTTTCTTTAAAAAAGAAAGTGTGTTAAAAACATAGTTAAATTTTATACAGCCTTAAAAAGGAAGGAAATCCTGTCACAAGCTACAGCATAGATGAACCTCAATGAAATTGTGCTAAGTGAAATAAGCCAGTCATAAAAGAAAAGAAAATAAACCCATGCTATATAGCAGATATATTGAAAATAAAATAACTCAGAAGGGTTGAAAAATAAAAGGAAAAGTAGAGATGAAAAATATGGAGACATGTTAATATAGGTGAGATTAAATTAAACACCAAAAGTGTTACAGGAATTAAGGAGTGATGTTTTTAATACTGATTTGCAATCCACAATGAGGTCATAATATAAATCTTTAAACAGGAAATAGCATAAAATATATAAAACAAAACTGGGAGCATCATCAGTAAGGAAGTTTATGTTGCCTTACAAAAAAATGAAGTTGTAGAATGAAAATAACTCTTATGATATATTGTTTAGGTAAAAGGTGCTAGGGGGAAAATGCAAAACAGTCCACAAACTGTCCTAAACCCTGGAGGACCTTCAGGAGGAAATGGACAAGACAGAATAGTAGTAAGGAGTTTGAACGTACATACTTATCTCATACTAGATTGTTGAAATGAAATTATTTTTATTTTATTTTTAAAAAATATACATATATATATTTTTATTTGAGAGGAAGGTAGAGGGGGGGAGAGAGATAGAAACTTCAATGATGAGAGAGAATTATTAAATCGGCTACCTCCTGCATGCCTCCTACTGGGGATCAAGCCCACAACCCAGGCATGTGCCCCAGCTGGGAATCGAACCCTGAACTCTTGGTTCAGAGGTTGACGCTCAATCACTGAGCCATGCCGGCTGGGCTGAAATTTTTAAAAAGCAAAGCTAAAAAAATCATTTGGGAATAATGCAAATAATGAGGTTGATTTAATAGATATGTGTAAATGTTTATATGCTTAAAAAAGACACACGGTGGTGTCCTTTAAAGAGTAAAGATTTTTAACTTTGATGAAGCCTGATTTACTTTTTCTCTTGTTGCTTATACTCTTGGTGTCTTATCTACCAGTTCTACAAATTCAAGGTAATGAAGATTTACTCCTATGTTTTTTCTAATATTTCCTAGTTTTAGCTTTACATTTAGCTCTTTGATCTATTTTTGTTAATTATTTTGTCTATGTGGTGTGAAGTAAGAGTACAACTTCATTATTTTCCATGTGGATATCCAGTTATCCCAGCACCATTTGTTTTTTTTTTGTTGTTGTTTTTGTTTTTGTTTCCAGCACCATTTGTTAAAAAGGACTGTTCCTTTCTCATTGAATGGGTTTGGCACCCTTATTGAAAATCAGTTGGCCATAGATGTATGGGTTTGTTTATGGACTCTCAATTCTATTCTGTTGCTCTACATGTCTATCCTTGCTGACTGTTGCTTTGTAGTAGTAAGTTTTGAAATTGAAAGTGTGAATCCTTCAACTTTGTTTCTTTTATGGTGCTATTCTGGATCTCTTACACTTGCACATGAATTTTGGAATCAGCTTGGCAATTACTACAAAGAAACCAGCTAGGTTCTGATAGGGATTGTGTTGAATCTATGATCAGTGTGGGGATATTGCCTTCTTAGCAATATTATCTTCCAGTCCATGAACATGGGATGTTTTCTATTCAGTTAGATCTTCTTTAATTTCTTTCCATGGTGTTTTGTAGTTTTCAGAGTAGAAGTTTTACACTTCTTTTGTTATATTTATTTCTAAATATTTTATTTTTTATGCTATTGTGAATTAAATGGTGTTTTTTATTTTGTTTTTAGTTTAACTGCAGTGTATGATGATACAGTTGATTTTTAAAATATTTTTTTATCCTGCAATCATGCTGAACTCATTTATTAGTTCTAATAGGTTTTTAATGTATTCTTAGAATTTTCTAGATACGAGATCTTGATATCTGTGAATATAGTTTTACTTCTTTCTTTGTAATCCACATGCCTTCCCCCCCACCTCCCTAATTGCTATGGCTAACACTTCAAGTATAATATTAAATAGAAGTGGCAAAAGCAGACATCTTTATATATTCCTGTCTAGGAGGCAGACATTCTGTCTTTCATAAGTATGATTTTAGCTGTGTGTTTTTCATGGAAGCCCTTTATCAGATTGAGGAAGTTCCCTCTATTCCTAGTTTGTTGAGTGTTCTTATCAAGGAAGGGGTTAGATTTTGTCAAATGCTTTTTCTGTGTCTCAGATTATCAAATGAGTGGGGGTTTTTTTAATCTTTAAATTGAATGTATTGGGGTGACTTTGGTTAATAAAATTATATAGGTTTCAGAAGTACAATTCTATAATACATCATGTGTATATCGTATTGTGTTAAGCCAAACTTCCATTCATGGGGTAAATCCCACTTGGTCATGCTGTATAATTCTTTTTATATGTTGCTAGATTTCATTTGCTAATATTTTGATGAGGATTTTTTTTTGGTTTATGTTTGTAAGAGCTGTTGACTTGTAGTTTTCTGGTGATGTCTTTGTTGGGTTTTATTATCAGGGTACCACTGGCCTCATAAAATGAATTTGAAAAATCAACATTCTTTAAATGTTTAATAAAATTCAGGGGTGAAACCATCTGCGCCTGGACTTTTCTTTGTAGGTAATTTTTTTTATTATTACTAATTCAAATTCTTCACTTGCTTTAGGTCTTTTCAGATTGTGTATTACTTCTTGAGTCAGTTTCAATAGTTTGTGGCTTCCTAGGAATTGGATGTGTTCATTATATCTAAATTATCTAATTTAGTTCATAGTATTCCTTTATAATCCTTTTTAGTTCAGTAAATAAATAAGATTTATTTATTGGTAATAATGGTCCCTCTTTCATTTTGGATATAAGTCTTATTTTTTTCTTGGTCAGTCTAACTAAAAGTTTGTTGATTTTTTTTTTTTAATCTTTTCAGAGAACCAGCCTTTGTTTCCTATTATTTTCTTCTTTTTAAAATTCTCTATTTCATGAATTCTCACCTTAATTTTTATGATTGCCTTCCTTCTGTTTGCTTTAGTTTTAGTTTAATCTTTTCCCAATGTCTTAAGATAAAGTTTAGGCTTCTTTACTTGATCTTTCTTCTTTCTTGATACAGGCATATTCTATTATAAATTTCCCTTTTAGCTTTAGGTGCATCTCATAAGTTTATTGCCATTTATTACAAAGTATTTTCTGGTTCTCTTTTGATTTCTTCTTTAACTCATAGGTTACTTAGGAATGTTTTATTTAATTTTCACATATATGAGTTTTCCAAATTTTATTCTGCTATTGATTTCTAATTGCATTCTGTTGCGGTTGGGGAGCAGATTTTGTTATTATTTCTATCCTTTTAAGTTTATTCTCTTGCCTGATTGCTCTGAATAGGACTTCCAGAACTGTGTTGTATAAGAGTGGGCATCCTTTTCTTGTTCCTGATTTTAGAGGAAAGCTTTCCGTTTTTCACCATTGAGTATGATACTGGCTGAGGGTTTGTGATATATGGTATTTATTATGTTAAGGTACTTTTCCTTCTATACTCATTTTATTGAGGGTTTGATCATAAATGGATATTTTGTCTTATCAAATAGTTCATAGGTCAACAATCAACCACCAAGCCATACTGTCTGGGTTATTATTATTTTTTTGAAGTTGTTACATTTTTTTTATTGTGGTGAAATATACATAACAAAATTTACGGGTTTGACCATTTTGTAGTATACAGTTCAGTGACATTAAGTACATTCGCATAGTTGTACAACCATCACCTTCATCCATCTCCAGAATTACTTCATCTTCTCAAACTGAAACTCTATTCCCATCAAACACTAACTTCCTCTACCCCCTTCCTCCTGGCCCCTAACATCACCATTCTAGTCTCTGTTCCAGTGAATTTGCCTCTCCTATCTACTTCATATAAGTGGAATCATACAATGTTATACTTTTGTGTCTGGCTTATTTCTCTCAGCACAATGTCTTCAAGGTTCATCTACATTGAGCATGTATTGTGAAGATTTCCTTTTTTTAATATATATTTTTTATTATTGATAGTATTACAGATATCTCCCATTTTTCTCTCCTTCCCGGCTATTTTTTTAAAATTAATTTTAGAGAGAGGAAGGGGGAGAGAGAGAGAAACATTGATTTTTGTCTCACTTATTTTTTTGTTGTTCTTTTAAAAAAATTTTTATTGACTTCAGAGAGGAAGGGAGAGGGAGAAAGAGAAAGAGATAGAAACATCATTGATGAGAGAGAATCATTGATCAGCTGCCTCCTGCATGCCCCCCACTGGGGATAGAGCCCACAACCCGGGCATGTGCCCTTGACCAGAATTGAACCTGGGACCCTTCAGTTCGCAGGCCGACACTCTGTCCACTGAGCCAAACCAGCTACGACTGTTGTTTCACTTATTTATGCACTCATTGGTTGATTCTTATAAGTGCCCTGAACAGGGATCAAACCCACAACCTTGGTATATTGGGATGATGTTCTAACCAACTTAGCTACCTACCCAGGGCAGATTGTACTTTAGACATAAAAGCAGATTTCATGTGTCTTACTATGTTCTGGGGAAATTGCTTTAGGGATTATAAGAGTATTTAATAAAAACCTTAGTTGTCAGTAATCTATGGTGTAGGTGAAAAGGATCCTGTAGTTACAAGTGTTACTTTGTTGCATGCATATATATTTCTTTGTTTCTACCTATAACTTGAAACACCAAAATATATATTGATCCTATATTACTATTTCCATCTGGGGGGTTATGATTGTTAGATATTATTACATCTAAAAATGCCCATTTTTACATAGAATGACTGTCAAAAAGTGAATTTGGAGGATGGTAAATTTTGTATTAGGTATATTTTACCACAGTAAAAAAAAATTGGAGGAAGAAATGTGAAGATGGCCCACAGAAAGAAATTTTAAGAGGCTCTAGAACATGTAAAGAGTTTTTCTTTTTTATCCCATGCATTTAATTTCTGATAATGAATTCTCAGGTTTCTTAGCTGAAAGAGGGGTTAGTAAGGCATATCTCTCAGTTTTCTCAACATGATTGAATAAAAAGGGGAAAAACATAGAGAGCACTGATCATAATACCCCACACATAGCAAGCAGTTAGTACAAAGCAGCTGCTGTTACAGTCCCGAGGACTAAAGCTCCTTTCTCAAGCTCACCCAGCCAGTTTGTGACAGAGTTCTACCCAGAATCCAGGTCTTCTGACCCTGCGTCTCTTAAATGTTTACCATGCCACTCTAGCCACTTAGGCACAAGGCATAAATCCTTTGTTCAGGCAGTGAATTTTCTGAAACTTTATATAAACTGTTCTTTCTTTTTCTTCTGTTTCTAAAGAATTAAGTTTGAATACTATTTCTAAAGGAAATGAAAATATTTTGAAAGTTCTTCAAAATCTTTTTTTTTCTCCTTTTCAGAGTCCAGTTCGGAATTTGAAAATACTACCCATTCTGTGTTCAGGTCAGCCAAGTTTTACTTTCATCATCCAGTGCACCTACCAAGTGATCGAGATTTTTGCCATGAATCCTTAGGGAGAAGTGTTTTCATGGGGCATTCTTGGAAAGATTTCTTCCAGCATCATCCAGACAAACACCATATTAGTCTTCCTTCCTCTTATCAAACTGAGGAAAAGACAGAATGTACTAGAATAGAGAGCCTCCATATCAATGTAAACTTGGGAAACAAAGAAATGATACATTCTACTAAAAGTCAGGCTGGAGATTATACAAAATGTGACAAACAGATTAATGATCAAAAAAAGAATCGTAAGGTCACCCCAGAGCCCACAACTCAGCACATTACAAGTTTGAATGAACTCTGGAACAAGTATCAGGAGCGACAGAAGCAACAAAAATCTCACGAGTTCAGGGGTGGAAAAGAACTATCCTTGGTGGAGCGACTTGATCGTTTGGCTAAACTTCTTCAGAATCCTATCACACATTCTCTTTGGCCCTCAGAAAGTACACAGGATGATAGCAGAGGGCAGCGAGATACTAAGGAATGGAATGGTAGACAGCAACAGAGAAACAAGCTTCAGAAAAAGAAGCGGTATAAAAGTGTGGGGAAATGCCATAAAAACATAGATCTTAAAAACAAGGTGCTTTCTACTCATCAAGCTGGAAGGTCCAATCAGATTAAAATTGAACAGCTTAAATTTGATAAATATATTCTGAGAAAACAGCCAAATTTTTGTTCTATAAACAATACTTCTTCAGATTCTAGACCCTCAGAGGAGAGTGAGCTGCTCACAGATCCTGCCATTTCCACCACAACTTCTCCTGTGGAATCAGATATATTGACCCAAACAGATAAAGAAGTGACTTTGCATGAAAGGAGCAGCTCTCTTTCCACCATTGACACTGCCCGATTGATCCAGGCTTTTGGCCATGAAAGAGTTTGTCTGTCACCCAGGAGAGTTAAATTATACAGCAGTATCACTGACCATCAGAGGAGATACATTGAGAAGCAGAGCAAGAACAAGAAGAAAGCATTGAGTCATCCCCAAATGACTTCTGAACACACCAGAAAGAAACACATCCAGGTACATGGCTACAAATTGCATCTGGCAATGTGACTGCCTTTTTCATGGACTTTTAGTTAAGCTTTGCACACAGGTGGAAAAAAGCCATTTGCCCTTTCCTCACTAATATTCCTTACCAACTGGAAAAGAGTGAGAAAGTGTAGTACAGTGCTATTGTGAGTTGTCATTCTTTTCATCAACACTCATTTACAAATTATCCTTTGGATGAAGGGCTTTGCTGCTAACTGCTTCAGAATCTACAAAGTATATCCCTGGCACCGGTGAGCTTTTAGTTTAGAATGACCTCCATTCTGAACAATATTGCCGAGGTTTTGTAAATTTGTTTTTTGTTGATTCATTTCTCCCTGTCTTTCAAGACATTTTGAGTTGCTTTTAAACACACACACACACACACACACACACACTATAATATGATTTTTTAAAAGGAAAAAAGAATTCGAATGAAAAAAAATTATGGAAGCCAGAGAGAGGTGAGCTACAACATGACTTTTAAGAATAAATAAATGAAGATTTGTGAATTATGCGAAGACAAGTTGATGCTAGAGAGAGATAAAATGTACCTTATAGATAAGGTTGTGAGTCACAAATTTTGCTTTGTTTTCTACCAGTTAGTATTGCTAGAATTTTGTGATCAATCACAAGTCTATAATATAAAAACAAACCGAATTCTCAAAAGCATTACATATCTCTGGTACTAAAACCTAGAAGAAATTTACTCATCTGTCCTCATAAAAAAGGAACCACAGTGTAATAGAGTCCTCAGCAGCATCCTTACAGTAGGTTCAGTAATAATGCCTATAAGGCTAATATGACTTTACTATAGTGTTCAGCAAAGACATCTCACAAAGGGTCAACACATAATTTAACCCAAGAATAAAATTTAGTGTGCCCAGAGAAGTGCTTTATAAAGAGTGATGCTTGTTCTTTGGAGTATAGAAAGAAAAATATTAGATTTATTTTTTCTCAAACTTTTAAAACTTAAATTTTATATATGTTTATATTATACTAGAGGCCCAGTGCATGAATTCATGCACAGGTGGGGTCCCTGGCCTGCCGGCGATCGGGGCTGGCTGGCTGGTGGGGAGGGACCGCGGGAAGTTGGCCAGCCATGGGATGTTGGCTGTGGAAGCGCACTGACCATCAGGGAGCAACTCCTGCGTTGAGTGTCTGCCCCCGGGTGGTCATTCGGTCACTTAGGCTTTTATATACATAGATGAGTACAGTAATAACATAATTTATAAATACAGGGTGAGGCAAAAGTAGGTTTACAGTTGTATGTGAAAGTTTACTCCTGTATTATTATTCTAATTATTGCATTTTCTGTATAAACAACTGTAAATTTACTTTTGCCCCACACTGCAAATATCTACTTTGGTAATTTATGCTCAAAAATATTGCCTGGCCAGTTAGTTGAGTGTCATCCCATACACCAAAAAGGTTGCGGGTTCAATTCCCCATCAGGGCAGATACCTAGGTTGCTAATTAGTTCCCCAGTTAGGGCACATAAGGGAGGCAACCTATTGATTGGTGTTCCTCTTGTACATCAATGTTTCTCTCTAACTCAGTGGTTCTCAACCTTCCTAATGCCGTGACCCTTTAATACAGTTCCTCATGTTGTGGTGACCCCCAACCATAAAATTATTTTCATTGCTACTTAACTGTAATAATTTTGCTACTGTTATGAAT
>NW_005359516.1:94575-99171 GCF_000412655.1 Myotis brandtii | reverse complement strand
AATGAAAGCATAGTGATTAATCACAAAAACAATATATAATTATATATGTGTTTTCCGATGGTCTTAGGCGACCCCTGTGAAAGGGTCGTTCGACCCCCAAAGGGGTCGTGACCCACAGGTTGAAAACTGCTGCTCTAACTGCTTCAGAATCTGCAAAGTATATCCCTGCCATCGGGGAGCTTTTAGTTTAGAATGACCTCCATTCTAACCAATATTGCCTGGGGTTTTTTGTTTCGTTTTTTTGTTGATTCATTTCTCTCTGTCTTTCAAGACATTTTGAGTTGCTTTTAAACACACACACAAAATTTAAAAAATTTATTTATTTTTTTTTTTTTAAAATATATTTTAAAATACTATTACATTTCTTTTTTTATTTTTTTTTATTTTTTAAATCTTTATTGTTCAGATTACATTTGTTCCTCTTTTTTTTTTCCCCCATAACTCCCCTCCTCCCAGTTCCCACCCCACCCTCCGCCCTCACTCCCCACCCAGTGTCCTCATCCATAGGTGCACGATTTTTGTCCAGTTTCTTCCCGCATCTCCCATTCCCCTTTCCCCGCCAAGAATAGTCAGTCCATTCCCTTTCTATGTCCCTGATTCATTATAATCACCAGTTCATTCTGTACATCAGATTATTTATTCACTTGATTCTTAGATTCACTTGTTGATAGATGCATGTTTGTTGTTCACAATTTGTATCTTTACCTTTTTCTTCTTCCTCCTCTTAAAGGATACCTTTCAGCATTTCGTATAATACTGGTTTAGTGGTGATGAACTCCTTTAGCTTTTCCTTATCTGTGAAGCTCTTTATCTGACCTTCAATTCTGAATGATAGCTTTGCTGGATAAAGTATTCTTGGTTGTAGGTTCTTGGTATTCAGCACTTTGAATATTTCTTGCCATTCCCTTCTGGCCTGCAAAGTTTCTGTTGAGAAATCAGCTGACAGTCGTATGGGTATTCCCTTGTAGGTAACTGAGTTTCTTTCTCTTGCTGCTTTTAAGATTCTCTCTTTGTCTTTTGCTCTTGGCATTTTAATTATGATGTGTCTTGGTGTGGTCCTCTTTGGATTCCTTTTGTTTGGGGTTCTCTGCGCTTCTTGGACCTGTAAGTCCATTTCTTTCACCAGGTGGGGGAAGTTTTCTGCCATTATTTCTTCAAATAGGTTTTCAATATCTTGCTGTCTCTCATCTTCTGGCACCCCTATTATTCTGATGTTTGTACGCTTGAAGCTGTCCCAGAGGCTCCTTACACTATCTTCGTATTTTCGGATTCTTTTTTCATTTTGCTTTTCCGGTTGGGTGTTTTTTGCTTCTTCGCATTTCAAATCTTTGGCTTGATTCTTGCGCTCCTCTGGTCTGCTATTGGGTGTAATATTCTTTATTTCAGAGCGTGTATGCTTAATTTCTAGTTTCTTTATCATAGCATCGAGGGTCTCATTAGTTTTCGTGAGGCTCTCCAAAAGTTTATTGCAAGCCCTCAAAATTGCGTTTTTTAGCTCTATATCGTCCATTTCTGTCATGTTTTTTTGTCTCCGCATTTATGATGCTTTCTTGGTGCACCCCCTAGTGGTCTTTGTGCGCAGTCTGTTCTAGTTGAGCCTTGATTGTTGTAGTTAATACTAGGATTTGACGACCACCAGGCCGACTGGCTGTGTGAATCAGCTGTGTCTGCCGCGGAAAACTTCTGTCCTCTGGGGAGGTGCTAATCTAGCCTTTGCCTGAGGCGATCTGGCAAATGGCTCTGCGCAGGGCTTGGGCGGGGCGGGCTCAACAGGGCGGGCGGAGGGAGCGGTTATGGCTGCCCTCAGTCCCGTTCCCAGAGGCTCTGCTTCTCAGAACCCCAGGAACCGCTGCAAACCTCGGAGAGAAAGCTGCCTTCCAACTGATGCCAGACACTCCTGCTCCCCCCGTTTGAGTCCGAGTCCCCAGCAATTCGCCCGTATCTGGAGCTCAGAGTCTGAGACTCCCCCCTGACCGAAAACGACAGCGCTCTCAGCAGCCACCAGCCCGCTTTGCGCGCGCACCTCCGCACCTGAGTATTTTCCACACTGCGCCTCCTCTGAGCCTCGGTGTGCTGTTATTTTTCCTTCTAGTTGAAGAGTCTCTCCTCAGCCAGCCTTCCTGCGGTTCTGGGTGATGTCCGTTCCGTCTTTTAGTTGTATTTTTGAAGTGGTTGTTTGCGGCAGCAGTCTGCGGTGTTTACCTATGCCGCCATCTTGGTCTCTCCAAAAATTTATTTTTTTAAAGGAAATATAGAGTGAAAGAAAATTATGGAAGCCAGAGAGAAGTGAGCTACAACATGACTTTTAAAAATAAATGAAGAAATGTGAAGACAAGTTGATGCTCTCTCTCTCAAATCAATTTTTAAAAATACCCTTGGGTAACCCTAACCGGTTTGGCTCAGTGGATGGAGCGTCGGCCTGCGGACTCAAGGGTCCCACGTTCGATTCCAGTCAAGGGCATGTACCTTGGTTGCGGGCACATCCCCAGTAGGAAGGGTGCAGGAGGCAGCTGATCGATGTTTCTCTCTCATCGATGTTTCTAACTCTCTATCCCTCTCCCTTCCCCTCTGTAAAAAATCAATAAAATATATTTTAATAAATAAATAAATAAAAATACCCTTGGGTAAAGATTAAAATACATGTATATTTTTTTTCCTGTAGGACTGCATAATTAAATAATTTAGAGACTGCTAGTCTAGACAAAAGAAGGCACAAGAGGTCCAGATAGTTTATCATAAATATTATAATTGAGGTTTGGTAGGTATTAAATGATAGTGATTACATATATAAATAGTACAATATGACTTTAAGTAAAAAAAGAATTGGAAATGGCACAGATTAAGGCTTTTTGTTCCATAGAAGAGATAAGGGAAAAGGCTCTAAGGAGGGATTTTTGTGTGTGGTAAAATAGATACACATAACATAAAATTTATCATTTTGCCCTAGCTGGTTTGGCTAAGTGGATAGAGCATTGGCCTGTGGAATGAAGAGTCCCGAGTTTGATTCTGGTCAACAAGCACATGTCCGATTGCGGGCTCGATTCCCAGTAGGGGGCGTGCAGGAGACAATTGATCAATGATTCTTCCCTCTCATCATTAATGTTTCTGTCTCTCTTCCTTTCCCTTCCTCTCTGAAGTCAATAAAAATATATTTTAGAAAATAAAAAGTTTATCATTTTAATGATTTTAAAGTGCACAGTTTAGTGGCACTGAGTACATTCACAATGATTTTTTGAGGGTTTTTTAAAATATTTTTTTTGATTTCAGAGAGGAAAGGAGAGGGAGGGAGGGAGAGAGAGAGAGAAACATCAATGATGAGAGAGAATCATTGATCGGCTGCCTCCTGCATGTCCCCCAGGGGTAGAGCCCACAACCCAGGCATGTGCCCTTGACCGGAATCGAACCCGGGACCCCTCAGTCCACAGGCCAATGCTCCATCCACTGAGCCAAACCAGCTAGGGTCATTCACAATGTTTTATAATCACCACCACTATCTAGTTCAACAACTTTTCATCACCCAGGGGAAATCTCACACCCATTAAGCAAACTCTATTCTCTCTTCCCAACAGCCTCTCAGAACCACTTAACTTTCTTATTTCTGTGAACTTGCCTGTTCCGGTTATTTCATATAAATGGAATCATACAATATATGACCTTTGGGTCAGGCTCCTTTAGCTTAATGTTTTGGGGGTTCCTCCATGTTCTAGCATGAATCAGTGCTTCATTGCATGTATATACCACATTTTATCCATTCATCCACTCATAGACATTTGAGTGTGTGTCCACCTTTTAGCTATTGTGAGTAGAGCTGATATGAACATTTTTGTACAAGTTTTCTTTTTCTGTTTTTAAAAATATTTTTTATTGATTTCAGAAAGGGAGAGGGAGCGAAAGATAGAAACATCAATGATAAGACAAAATCACTGATTGTCTGCTTCCTGCACACCCCCTACTGGAAGTCGATCCCGCAACCCAGACATGTGCCCTGACCAGGAATTGAACCGTGACTTCTTGGTTCATAGGTAGACGCTCAATCACTAAGCCATGCCAGCCAGGCTACAGGTTTTTATTTGAATAGCTATAAACATTTCTTTTGAGAATATACCTAGGAGTGGAAATACTGAGCCATGTGGTAATTCTATGTTTAGCTTATTGAGGAATTGTCAAACTGTTTTCCACAGTGGCTACATTTATTTTACATTCCATTAGCAATGTCTGAGGGTTACAATGTCCCTAGGTTCACCAACTATCTTTATTTACCTTTTTTTTTGGGGGGGGGGCATCCTAGTATAAATGAGATGGTATTTTATACTTAATTGTCATTTTGATGGTGGTTATGATCTGCCTTTCCCTGTCCTGCATGACTAATGACGTTTAAGCATCTTTTCATGTGCTTGTTGGTCATTTGTATCTTCTTTGGGGAAATGTCTATTCAAGTCTTTACCTACTTTTTAATTGCTGTTTGCTTTTTGTTTTTGAGTTGTAAGATTTATTTATATATTCTGGATTGATTACTATTATCAGATATATAATTTGCAAATATTTGTTCCCATTCTCTGGGTGTCTTTTCACTTGTTACTGTCCAAGGCAAAACAG
>NW_005359516.1:72168-94538 GCF_000412655.1 Myotis brandtii | reverse complement strand
TTTTTTTTTTATTATTCAGAGAGAAAGGGAGAGGAAGAGAGAGATAGAAACATCAATGATGAGAGAGAATCATTCATTGGCTGCCTCCTGCACGCCTCTACTAGGGATGAAGCCCGCAACCTGGCATGTGCCCTGACCAGGAATCAAACAGTGAACTCCTGCTTTATTGGTCAATGCCCAATCACTGAGCCATGTTGGCTAGGCCACAACAGTTTACAGTTTGATGAAGAGCCCAGTATCCCTATCTTTTGTTGCTTGTGCTTTTGGTGTCATATCTAAGAAACCATTGCTAAGTCCAAAGTCATAAAGATTTGTCCTTTTATTTTAAATTTTTTATACTTTTAGCTCTTTCATTTGCATTTTTGACATATTGAGTTAATTTTTGTATATAATATGAGGTAAGGGTCACAACTTCATTCTTTTCCACATGGATATTCAATTGTCTCAGCACCAGTTACTGAAGAAACTATTCTTTCTCCCTTGAGTGATCTAGGCTTCATTGTCAAAACTCAATTGACCATATAATTGAGGGTTTATTTCTAGACTTTCAGTTTTATTCTTTTTATCTGTATTCCTATTTGTATGCCATTACTGCACTATTTTGATTACTGTAGCTTTGTGGAAAGAACTGAGAAGGTGATTCCTCCAACTTTGTTCTTTTCCAACACTGTTTTGGCTATTTAAATCCCTTGTATCTCCATGTGAATATTAAGATCAGCTTTTCAGTTTTTGCTGAAAAGGTCATTAGGATTTTGGTATTAATTGTATTAAGTCTGTGTTGGCTTTGGGATTTATTGCCATCTTAACAATATTAAGTCTACCAATCCATGAGCACAGTAATTTTTGTATACGGTGTTAAGGTAAGGCTTTAACTTTATCTTTTTGCACATGGATATTTCGTTGTCCCAGCACTAGTTGTTGAAAAAAGACAGTCTTTTCCCTGTTGAATGGTCTTGGCACCCTTGTCAAAAATCATTTGACCATATATGTAAGGGTTTATTTCTGGGCTCTCTATTCTATTCCATTGGTCTATGTGTCTGTCTACAGCAGGGGTCCTCAAACTACGGCTCGCGGGCCACATGCAAATACAAATATTGTATTTGTTCCCGTTTTGTTTTTTTACTTCAAAATAAGATATGTGCAGTGTGCATAGGAATTTGTTCATAGTTGTTTTTTTTTTAACTATAGTCCGCCCCTCCAGCGGTCTGAGGGACAGTGAACTGGCCCTCTGTTTAAAAAGTTTGAGGACCCCTGGTCTACAGTATGCCAGTACACACTGTTTGGGTTTACTCTATCTTTTAAAATAAATTTTGATATCAGGAAGTATAAGACCTCCAACCTTATTCTTTTTCAAGACTGTTTTGGCTATTTGGGGTCCTTTGGTATGCCATATGATTTTTATTTTTCTTTCTGATGCGATTTTAAATGTAATTGTTTTCTTCATTTTTGCATTGTTCATTGTTAGTGTTACAGATACTCAGCTGATTTTTGCATGTTGGTCTTGTATTACGCAACCTGACTATTTATTAATAGTTTTCTTGCAGGTTTTTGTTGTTGTTGTTATTGTTAATCCTCACCCAAGGGTATTTTTTCCATTGATTTTTAGAGAGAGTGGAAGGGAGGGGGAGAAACATCGATGTGAGAGAGACACATTGTCTGGTTGCCTCCTGCACACGCCCCAACCGGGCCAGAAATTGAGCTTGCAACTGAGGTATGTGCCCTTGACCAGAATCGAACCCGTGATCCTTCAGTACATGGACTGATGCTCTAACCACTAAACAAAACCGGCTAGGACTTCTTGCAGATTTTTTAGGATTTTCTATATATGAAGCTATATTATCTGTGAATAGAGATAGTCTTCCTCTTTTTCGATTTGGGTGCCCTTTATTTTTCTTGCCTAATTGGTCTGGCTAGAACTTCCAGTAGAGTGTCAAATAGAAGTGGTAAAAGCAAGGCACCATTGTTTATGATCTTAGGAAAGCATTCAGTCTGTTGCCGTTGAGAATGGTTTTAGCTGTGTATTTCCACATATGACCTTTATTGTGCTGAGGAAGTTACCTTTTTTTCCTATCTTGGTGAGTGTTTTTACCATGAAAGGATTTTGGTGTTTGCCAAATATTTCAGCACCTATTGAGATGATCATATGGGTGTTTTTTTTTAAATTCTATTAATATGGTGTATATTGATAATCATGTGTTAAACTAGTGGTTCTCAACCTTATGGCCCTTTAAATACAGTTCCTCATGTTGTGACCCAAACATAAAATTATTTTCATTGCTATTTCATAACTGTAATGTTGCTATGTTATGAATCGTAATGTAAATATCTGATATGCAGGATGGTCTTATGTGACCCCTGTGAAAGGGTCGTTGGACCGCCAAAGGGGTCGAGACCCACAGGTTGAGAACCACTGTTAAACCATCCTTGCATTCCAGAAATACTTTGCCAGGGAAGGGGGAATAGGAGTGGGGCAAGCAACGCTAAGTAAAAAGCCACAAAGCGCTCTCCTACTTTGTTTGGCCTTGCTCTTGCTTTTCTTTAGTTGCCATGTACCTTTGACTGTATTTCAGAGTTTTGATAGGATTGATTTTGACAGTTTTTGTCAGATTTTTGGGCCTAGTAAAGGGGCAGGTTCCTGGAGCTCTCCCTATTCTGCCAGTTTTGCTGACATCCCTCCCAGGTAGTTTTGTGCCCTTCCCGCAACAGCTGCTGTTTCACTTTCCTGGGTCTGCACTATAATGGACACTTTCATAAAACTCTTCAATCGTTTTCCTGGTGGAGTTCATAGAAAAATAGTCAGCAAAGGGGTGCAGACTCCCTCAATTTCTATAGCCCCCAAGGGCTTCACACTCTTGTCAGGGCACACTTGGTCTCCAGCACTTAATCCAATCTCGAACCTTCTTAATCCTATCCAGTTATATCTCTTCCAGGTAACCAGCAGTCTCCTCTTAGGTTTAGGACCAGAGTTGGCCTCTGACCTCGACTTTCTGAGGCTTCAAGAAAATTCACGAAATTAAAGTTGGTATATTTTTGTTGTTATTGATGGTGGTAGTGGTTATAAGGATGGGAGCACTGCTTTATTCAATTCTGTTGATATCCAAGTGGGAAAAAAATGTATATAACTGGTAGATTTTGACCCGTGGTATTTTTATTAGTAGTACCTTTTAGATGTTTTATAATATAGCTTTGGATTTCCTGTTTGACCCAAGAGGAGTTTAGGAGAGAATTTTTTTTAATTCCATTGCTTAGATTTATTGTCTCACTGCATATTAATTTTGCTGTATTGTGACTAGAGATTGTGCTCAGTTCTATTTCTGTTTTAAGGATATATAGAGACTTGTAACTTAATGTATGACTAAGTACTCCGAGGGTGTTATAAAGGAGGTAGAGTCTCCATACAGAGTATAACATTCTAATTATATGAATATGCGTAGCATATCATCTTTGTTAATTATATTTATTATATTCTTCCAAAATATTGGTTTCCTTGATCCATTAAGGATTTCAAAGAATATAATTGAAAGTTGATTTATCTTTGTGGTAATTGAAGGTTTATGTATAAGTTTATGTCTGGCATATACAATATAGATAACAGTTTTTAATCACTATGAATTACACTGTAAATTGTCCAAAGTAAGTTCATTTTCCATTTTTAACATATTTTGTCTTTGATTCTGTTTCATCCAATGCAATTTTTTTTTAATATATTTTATTGATTTTTTACAGAGAGGAAGAGAGAGGGATAGGGAGTTAGAAACATCGATCAGCTGCCTCCTGCACACTCCCCACTGGGGATGTGTCCGCAACCAAGGTACATGCCCTTGACTGGAATCGAACCTGGGACCCTTGAGTCCACAGGCCGACGCTCTATCCACTGAGCCAAACCGGTCAGGTCCCAATGCAATTTTTAAATGTACATTTGCATAATTGATCTTTGCCCATCTTTTTATTCTTAGCTCTTCTAAGTCATTTTGCTCCAGTGTTAGTAGCATCCAGTTGAATTTAACTGCCCCCCCCTCCTCCATGTGAGGGTTTTCTTTTGAGGTGAATTTATTTTGCTTAAGTTCAAAATTATAACAAGTATGTTTGGTTTAAATTTTATCATCTTTTTTTCCTGTTCTATGTGTTTATTATACAAAATTCCATTTCAGACTGGGGAAATGACCTTTTTATTGTGTTAAAACAAACACAATACATAAAATTTATCATCTTAACCATTTAAGTGTACAATTTAGTGTTAAGTATATTCTTTCTGTAGGAAGAGCTTTGTGACAGCTCCTTAAATTTGGTCCCAGTTGTTTTGTTGCCAGTGGAAATAGGGTTCTTCCACAGAGTCACGAGGAAAGCATTTCGGGGACCTATGCATAGGAAGATGAGGTGTAGTGGTAAGATTTATTGGAGTAGAAGCAATAGATTGTTTCCAGGTGCCCAGTGTCCCATCCACAAGCAGATGGCTAAGTTCTGCCTCGCTGTGGGGGAAGTCCAGCTTCTGGGGCAGCAAGCCCACACTTGTCCTCACTGAGCCCAGGAGGACCAGGGCCCAGAAATTCTATGCCATTGGCCAAGAAGTGTCTGAAACTTCATAGTTCTGTTCAGTCTATGCTAAAGCTTAGTTCAGTTCAATCTCTGTCCCCATCTAGCTATCTTAGTCTCTGTGTCAGCAGGCACTGCACTGCTACACCTAGGCCCATGCTTAGAACCTCACAGCTGCTACAGAAAGATAACACATTTAAACTGACTGGTACATGTGTATTACTCAGATTGGCCTTTGTTAAGCTTTGATTATATTACCTTGGGCTTAAGAGAAAGCAGGCTTTCTTTCAAACTAACTTCTCTTTCCTAATCCTTCCTGGGCTTGTGCTGGGTCCTGCCCCTATTCAATTTCTTTCTTAGATCTTCTGGGGTTTCATGCCCTCATCCAATCTTATCCTTTTCCCAGGCTAGACATCTCCCCATTATGGTCACCATTTGGCTCCTGCTGCACATGCCTCAAAGTAGAAGGACCTCCCCCTGTGCCATCTTGGCTTCTACTGCCCAGTGTCTAGCAAGAGACTTTCTTCTTTATTGTTTACTAGAGGCCCGGTGCACAAATTCATGCACAGGTGGGGTCCCTCAGCCTGGCCTGTGATTGAGCCTATCAGGGCTGGCCGGCCAGGGGGAGGAACCGCGGGAGGTTGGCCGGCCACGGGAGGTTGGCTGTGGGAGTGCTCTGACCGCCAGGGGGAAGCTTCTGCATTGAGCCTCTGCCCTCTGGTGGTCAGTGCATCATAGCAACTGGTCAAGTGGTCAACCGGTTGTAATGGCCGCTTAGACTTTTATATATATAGACTAGAGGCCTGTTGCACGAAGAGATTCATGCAATAGGCCTTCCCTTCTCCTGGCTGCTGGCACCTATTTTCCTCTGGCACCCGGGACTCAGGCCTTCGCTCCGGCTGGAGCCACCTTCCGTCTTCGCTGCTCCAGCCAGAGCCGCCTTCAGTCTTCTGTCTTCACTGCTCTGGCTCGCCTTCAGTCTTCACTCTGCCGCTTGGAGCCTACGTATGCAAATTAACCGCCATCTTTGTTGGTTAATTTGCATACTCTCCTGATTGGCTGGTTAGTGTAGCGAAGGTATGGTCAATTTACATGTTTGTCTATTATTAGGTAAGATTCCTCCCCCAACTACACCCCTCACCCTGGTCATAATCTCCGTGGACTGGTTGTCCCCCTGGGAGATTGGAAAAGCATTCCTTCATCCCTACATGGAGGGCAGAGGGGTGTTAATACCCTTCGCAGGGATTTGGCTATCCCCTGGGGTGTCTGAAGTTGTAACTTCCAGACTTAAGCCTGATTACGTATAATTTCCAGACTCAATCAGGCCCAGCCAGTCTAGTTCCCTTCTCTTTTGTTTTTTTGTTTTGTTTTGTTTTTGTTTTTGTTTTTTTCCTCTCTTTTATTTTTTTCTTTGTTTTTTTTCCTTCTCTTTTGTTAACTCATAGCTGCCTTTGGTAACAGTTTCCCTAGACCAGGGGTGGGCAAACTTTTTGACTCGAGGGCCACAATGGGTTCTTAAACTGGACCGGAGGGCCGGAACAAAAGCATGGATGGAGTGTTTGTGTGAACTAATATAAATTCAAAGTAAACATCATTACATAAAAGGGTACGGTCTTTTTTTTTTTTTTTTAGTTTTATTCATTTCAAACGGGCCGGATCCAGCCCGAGGGCCATAGTTTGCCCACGGCTGCTCTAGACAGTATTTCTGGAATTTTTTTGGTCTAAGTTGAGTCCTTTCCCTAGATTCTGAATATTTTCACTTTTTGTTGCTCTTTGTTTGTCTTTCGGTTATTGAAGAAGAGGTTCATTAAGCCTGTCTTTATGCTATCATATTTTCTAAAATTCATTCATCTGTTTTCTCTGTGTTTCTCTATCTCTTATTTTGGATTTCTGTCTTTTCTTTAGGCTTCTTCTCAACTAGAACTGTGCTTATATCTTTGTTCCTCATAGACTGTGGATGATTTTACCTGGTGCTTCTACCACTTTATTTTTTGTCCCTCTTTATTACCAAATATTTTATCAAAAAAGATTTCTCTTTATTTCCTTTGAGCATAAAGGTAAAAGATAACTAAAGGTAAAGAGTTCAGATAATATAAAAGATATAAAAAACTTGGAAATCACCCATAATTCTCACTGTCCTGAAATAGTCAAAATCGATTAACATTTTCATAAGTAAGCTTCCAGATGTGTATTTTATGATTCACATATCTGCTTATGTTGAATCTATTTCATTATGTCCATGTTCTAATGTAGCTAAATACCTAATGAAGAGACTTTAATGAGAGAATAAGGTTAAGTATTTATCAGTGTTTCTTACATTTTTATAAAACAGATTTCAATAGTCTTTACACTCATGTTCATATATGAAGAGAAACAAGTAAAAGAAATCATATTATGTATATTGTTCTGAAACTTTACACTTAATATATCATAGACATCTTTCTATGTCAGATGCAGATTAATGTAGTCATTTTTACTGGCTTTATGGGTTCTATTGTATAAATATACAGGATAAAATTAGATAAAATTTATCTAATTAGTTACCTAATGAGAGATATTTAAATTGTTTTGAAATTTTTATCATTATCTGCAGTTTGATGAATTATCTTGTTACATCTCTATGGATTTTTTCTGTTTCCTTGAGATACATTTCTAACATGAAATTTCTGGATTATTAAGTATGCACATTCAAAATGTTTAATCCAGCATCATCCTGTGTGCCAAAAGGTTGTGGGTTCCATCTCTGGTCAGGGCACATACTGGAGGCAACCTATGGATGTTTCTCACATAGATGTTTCTTCCCCTCCCCCCCCCCTTCCTTTCTCTCTAAAAATCAATAACATATCCTTGGGTGAGGATTTTTTTTAAAAAATTTTAGTCTACACTATTAAGTTGTCCTCCTGAAATAAATTATTTTTTCACTAGCAATGTATAATAATAATAACTTGGTCAGTACCTGACAATGGCATTCTTGTTAGCATTTGCCAAGCAGATAGGCCTGAAATATGGTATCTATTCTGCTTTACATTTTTTAAATCACATCCACTGAGATTTTTATTTTCTTTTGTATGTTTATTGACCATTTCTATTTCTTTTTTGAGCTGCCTATCTTGTCTTTAACCTGAATTTCCTAAGATATGCTCATGCTTCTTTGTCCTGAACCTCTGTGTCCAGCACATTTTTTACCCGTTACTTGAAGGTTTAAGAGTCAATAGGAATAGCTGCAGCTGCTATTCATCCTCCCCTCCTTCCTTTGATGGCACCTACTCTTTCTTTGACTCAGTCTTTCTGTACCCCTCTCTGTATTTATGCAGTCTCTACAGGCCATGCTTTTCTCTCACTACTGTATCTTTTCATGCTTTCTGCTTTTCTCTATGCCTCTGTACACCCACACTCTGTGCACTGCGCTCTTCCCCTTCCCACCCTACTGTCTTGTCTCACTGTGTCTTGTTTTTCTGGTTACTCCTCCTCTCCTCCCTTTCTCTCGTGTTCTTGCTGTGTTTGCCTCTGTGCTCTGTGTTTTCTCTTTTACTCCTTCTCCCAACATTCCTTATCTCTTTTTCTCAGGGGGATAGTGTACTATTGTCAGTACAAAAAAAAAGGTCAGGTTTTTTTAGTTTTTGTTCAGGGAAAAAAGTTGGAGATGAATTATTTCTCTATTTTTTATCTCATTAATGTCAAATCAAATGTTTACCAGTATTTCTTACATATTTTAATAATATTGGCTGATTTCATATTAGTCTTTACAATTATGATCATATATGGAGAGAAACAAGTAAAAAGCAGTATCTTGGAACCCAAAGAATACATTTCATGATATATTAAGAAATAAAAAGCAAGCCCTAACCGGTTTGGCTCAGTGGATAGAGCGTTGGCCTGTGGACTGAAAGGTCCCGGGTTCGATTCCGGTCAAGGGCATGTACTTTGGTTGCGGGCACATCCCCAGTAGGGAGTGTGCAGGAGGCAACTGATCGATGTTTCTCTCTCATCGATGTTTCTAACTCTCTATCCCTCTCCCTTCCTCTCTGTAAAAAATCACTAA
Organism: Myotis brandtii; assembly: GCF_000412655.1. Taxonomy (NCBI): domain Eukaryota; kingdom Metazoa; phylum Chordata; class Mammalia; order Chiroptera; family Vespertilionidae; genus Myotis; species Myotis brandtii. The sequence goes on along the minus strand of NW_005359516.1, from coordinate 85,963 downwards.
AATATATTTAAAGAAAAAAAAAAGAAAGAAAAAGCAAGATGTAAAACTGTATTTATATTCTAAACATTTTACCTATACATATTCACACACAACTGAATCAAAATAAATATTGACATTATCTTAAAATTATGGGTTTCTTTATAAATTTCTATGTCATATTACAAAAAGCATGTGTTTTCTAATAAGCTATTATGGTTGTTTTTGTTTGACATTAATTTAAAAAGTGAGGTAAGCCAAACAGATCAAACACACACAAAATGTTAGTTATGAGCTGGAAAGGAGAATCTTCAGGTTTTTCATTGCATTCTAGTTTCTGCCTGAAATTTCTATTGGGATGTCATAATAAATCCTTCTAGAAGCAGAGTAAAATACTAGGATTAGAGAAGTATTATACACAGTTTCTATGCCAAAGTAAAGTAGGATTTTCTTTTAACTCCATGTGCTAAGGGTTGAGTTAAATGTGCTCCTAGGTTCATGGCCTCTTTTATGTATGTTCCCTGTAATGGATACCTAGGTTGCTGTCAATTCCCGGTACCACAAAACACCACAGTGTCCTAAACTTGAATGGTTATAAATGAATTAACATAAACCCATTTCTCTGGGGGGAAAGCAAAACATCTTGCAGGCACCTGACTACCTGAAGGTCAGCAATAACAATCTACATGAAGAGTAGCCATATAGGGTCATATAAGGAAACATGACCTTTTTTCCTATATTAGATATGTTTTCCTATTTCCACCTAAAAAGTAAATTTTTAGTTGAAAAGCTTTTTTTCTTTTTCTGGATCTGATGGTGTCTCTGATCAACAAATATGAGAATTCCTATTTCCACCTAAAAAGTAAATTTTTAGTTGAAAAGCTTTTTTTCTTTTTCTGGATCTGATGGTGTCTCTGATCAACAAATATGAGAATGAGTCTCACCTAGATTTTAGTTAAACTAAAACATACAAAAGCCTGAAACATCTCTGAAATGGTGGCAGTTACTTCCTTTTCCCAGTGTAGAGTAAGGCATCAGCAGGTGAGTTTGCTCATAATAATAGAAATTAAAACAAAAACAGCCATGTAGCCCTAACCAGTTTGGCTCAGTGGAAAGAGCGTCAGCCTGTGGACTGAAGGGTCCCAGGTTCAATTCTGGTCAAGGGCACATGCCTAGGTTGTGGGCTCGGTCCCCAGTGTGGGGCATGCAGGAGGCAGCCAATCAATGATTCTCTCTCATCGATGTTTCTATCTCTTCCTTCCTCTCTAAAATCAATAAAAATATATTTTTTAAAAAGCCATTATCTCCTTCCAAGACTCTACAACAGCAAGCTTAAACCATGATAGCTGATAATGTCATTTGACTTGTAGTCACCTAAATCTTTATATATATAAGCCCCATTACAGAGAACTGAATGGGCTGATCACACTTGGCTAATCCCAGGCCCTGAGGGATAGATGATGAGTCATTAGCCTTTCCCATGGACCAAGGAAAGTGGAGTGTTGTGGTTTACCAACAGCATCAGGAAATGACTTTAGCAAAAAACGTTCTACCCCATAGTGGGTTCTCAGCACAAATTGTCATACACAGTGCAGGCCTGTATGTTGCGATTATTGTGAAACTGAAAGTCAACATGGCATGATTGCATGATTCTGATGGTTTGCACTTGGCCCTAATCATAGAGTGTGTATAGTGTTTCAGTGTATCTACAACATCTAGCACCTACATTTTTGTTAGGAATGTCTGTTCGTTATTATGTGAAAATGATACTGTTGATAACCTTCCATTGTTCTCATATCTCTGATTCAGTAACAGATGCAGAACCATAAAGCATGAGAAGCTTTTCCTCCAAATAAGGCTTTGTAATCTACATGTACTTCAGTTGGCCACACATGAATAAATATATTTTTACAGCTTTATTGAGATCCTTCACAGGCCATAAAATTCATATTTAAGTATACAATTCATTGGGTCTCAGTGTATGCACAGAGTTGTGCACCATCCCTCTAATTTTAAAACATTTCCCATACACCCAAAAACACCCTGTATACATTAGCAGTCATTTCTCATTTCTCCCACCCCCACCCCAGCTCCTGGCTGTGGTTACTAATCTACTTCCTGCCTATAGATTTTCTTACTCTGGACATTTTATATAAATGGGATCATACAATATGTGATCTTTTGAGACAGGCTTCTTTCACTTAATGTTCTCCAGGTTCATCTACATTGTAGCATGTATTCCTTTGTATTACCAAACTAGGGGCCCAGTGCACGAATTCCTGCACCTTGAAAGGAACGAGGCTGCAGTGGGCACAGGGGCAAGTCTCGGCCCATTCTCCAAGCCCCACCCGGCCCCTCCCACCATGGCCCTCAGTCCCCTGTCTCCCGGCAGCCCCACTCCCGCCATTGCTGCTCCCACATGCTGATGGCACTGACCCTGCTTGCACCTGCTGATGGCACAGAGCAATTGGGGCTGGCTCCAGCAGCGGGTGCGAGCAGTGGCTGCTGCCCTGATTGCCCCTTAGGAGCAGGGGGAGGTGGAGAAATCTTCAGGGGCGATCGAGGCTGGCAGCAGCCATTCACACCCACTGATGGCGCTGAGCGATTGGGGCTGGCACTGGCAACAGGTGCGAGTGTCGGGTGGGAATGTGGCATGCAGGAACAAAGAAAAATTTTCAGTAACCACCGGAGGTTCGCCCAATGACAGCAACTGGTGCCCCACCTTGGTCTGGCGACCCTGCTCACCTGCTCCACCATCTCATGGCCAATGGCCACCATGTTCCGTGCTCTGCCACCTGCTGCCAACACCCACCATGTTCCACATGCGCCCCCTGATGTTCAGTGCACATCATAGCAACCGGTTCTGTTCTATCGTTTGGTCTATTAGCATATTAGGGTTTTATATACAGAGACTAGAGGCCCAGTGCACAAAAATTTGTGCACTCGGAGGGGGCGGTCCCTCAGCCCAGCCTGTGCCCTCTCGCAGCCTGGGACCCCTCGGGGGATGACCACCTGCTGGCTTAGGCCCACTCCCTGAGGGGATTGGGCCCAAGCTGGCAGTCAGACATCCCTCTGGCAGCCTGGGAGCCCTTGGGGGATGTCTACTTGCCAGCGGGGAGCAGGCCTAAGCTGCAGTCGGACATCCTTAGTGCTGCTGAGGAGGCGGGAAAGGCTCCCACCACCACCGCTGTACTGGCAGCCATCAGCCTGGCTTGTGGCTGAGCAGAGCTCCCCCTGTGGGAGCGCACTGACCACCAGGGAGCAGCTCCTACATTGAGCGTCTGCCCCCTGGTGGTCAGTGTGTGTCATAGTGACCAGTCATTCCCAGTCGTTCTGCTGTTAGGGTCAGTTTGCATATTACCCTTTTATTATATAGGATAATACCATTCCATTATATGAATACACATTTTATTTATCCAGCCACCAGTTAATGGACATTTGTATTTCTTTAACTTTTTGGCTATTAACAAAACTTCTGTGGACTTTCATGGGCAAGTTTTTGTGTGGACATGTGTTTTGTTTTGTGCATATGCTTAGGAGTGGATATCTGCTCGATTATATATAACTTTATGTTTAACCGTTTGAGGAACTACTAAACCGTTATCCCAAGTATTGTCCCCATTTTGCATTTCCACAGCAATGTATGAGGGTTCCAATTTCTCCACATCCTTGAAAACGCTTGCTTTTGTATGTTTTTATTTTCACCATTCTAGAGGGCTAACTAAGTATGTTTTGTTGAAAGGAAATTTATTTTAGATTACTTTCTATTTTTAAATATTAACCTTTTTCTAGACAGGGACTTGCCCTAGAAATGGAAACACACACACACCAAGTCTTCTCATTTAATCAGATGTAAATGTGCTTTCACACCAGTGGTGCATATCACGACTGGGTGTGTGCTTCGGAACCAGGAGGTTCAGACTCAGGGTTGGAAGGGACCATCATTAACACTTCTGCCTCACCTGTACCAAAAGGTGCTCCAGCCTCTGCTTCAACAGCTCCTCCACTCACTGCTCATGGGCAGCTCATCCCATTTGTCTAAGGCTCCAGTTTTTAAAGGATGTAACTTACAAAGATCCAAGTTCAGCCTGCATTGATATTCTGGCTCTGTTCCCAGTTTTGCACTCTAAAGGCACAGAAAATAGATCTAATTTTCTACCTCTTGGATCCCCTCTTCCTTCCCTGAGGTATTTTTATTTTCTTTTGTTTTCTTTCTGATCTTCACTCTTTGAACTATTCCTCCCAGGTCATGCTTTCTACTCCCCTTTTCCAAGATGGCAGCTTTCCTGGGTCTATGAAGTTTGTCAGTATCCTATTTTTAAACGTCTCTGAACTAAGCATGCTGCATGTACTTCAGATAGAGCCTGCTGACAGATTGATCACCTTCCTCTCTGTGGCTAGAACAGTTCTATGACCTAACAATTTTACTCCCGTTGAACTCACCAGAGCCATTAGACCTTTATTGCTACACTCTTCTCTGTAAGGTTTTGTTTTATTCTCACTTCTTAAACTAGTTATACAATCACATGATACAAAATTTAAAATGTGTAAAAGAGTATTTGATAGTGTCCTTCCCACTCCTGTTTTGTAAACAGATTTATTGAAGTATAATTTATATAACATAAAATTTATCTATTTAAAGTGTACAAGTCAATTATTTTTAGTAAGTTTACAGAGTTGTGCAATTATTACCACAATTCCATTTTAGAACATTTCTGTCACCCCAAAAAGGTCCCTTGTACAACTGTTTACAATCAATCTGCATTACAACCCCAGACATTTTTTACCCCACCCCTGCCTTTTCTGGACATTCATACAAATACAGTCATGTAATATGTAGTGTTTTGCATCTGGCTTCTTTTGCTTAGCATATTTTCAAAGTTCACCCATGTTGTAATTTGTGTCAGTAGTTTCTTTTTATTGGTGATTAGTATTCCATTATATGATAGAGGCCACATTTTGCTTATCCAATTACCAGTTGTTAGACATTTGGATTATTTAATTTGAGGGGATAATATAAATAATGTGCTGTGAACATTTGTGTAAATGTTTTTTGTGTGGACAGGCTTTCATTTATTTTGGGGTATGTATCTATGAGTGGAATTGCTGGGTAATATGTTAAGTTTATGTTTAATTTTTAAGAAAATGCCAAAGCATTTTCCAAAGTGGCTGTACCATTTTACATTCCCATCAGCAATATGTGAAGGTTCCAGTTTCTCTGCTTCCTTCTCAACACTTAGTATTATCCATCTTTTTTTTATCGTAACTATTCTAGTGGGTATAAAGTGATTATCATTGTGATTTTTAATTTGCATTTTCCTAATGACTGACGATGTTGAACATCTTTTCATATGCTTATTGGTCACTCATATCTCTTTGGTGAAATGTCTGTCTTTTACCCACATTTAAATTATGTATGTGGAATATCTCACTATTTATTTAGATTGTTAGTTTCTCCCATCAATGGTTTATAGTTTTCAGAGTACAAAGCTTGCCCTTCTGCTAAATTTATTCCTAAATATTTTATTCTTTTTGATGATATTATGAATGGAATTGTTTCCTTGATTTTATTTCCAGTTGCTCATTGCTAGATATGAAAATACAACGGATTTTTTTATTATTGATCTTATATTCTGCACTCTAGCTAAACTTTTTTTAATTCTAGTACCTCCTTATGGATTCCTTCATATTTTCTACAGATAGGATCATGCCATCTGCAAATAAAAAGTTTTATCTCTCCCTTTCCAACCCGGTTTCTTTTCTTTCATAGGTATTTTATATATTAAAAAGCAAATACCTACATATGTTTTATACCCTTTTTCACAAAAATGGCAGCATCCTTTACATTGTGTAGAGTTTATAATCTATCTTGAGAATCAGTCTGTTTCAGTACCTAAAGTGTTGCTGCTGCTTTTTCTTTTTTCTTTTACAGTTGCAGAAAAGGTGTAGTGTTTGCTGGTCAGTCACATCTTCACCACCCTTTCTGAGCTTATACTTTTTTTTTAACATAATAATCTCATAGTTTTATATTTGTTTTTTACTGTTTAGAATGTAAATCATTTGTTCTTTCTAACACTTTGATAATTTCAGATATGTAGTTTCCCTTTCTAGATGGGAAACTGGTGTAGAGAGGTTATGGCTTACTCGAGTAGAAACAGTGAAGGGAAGATCTGAGACTGGCGTAGGTCTTGGGCTTCAGACCCAGAGCTTTTTCTACTGCATCCAAGTTTCTGCCATTCCTCCTGCCTAACGTGTGGGACTTTGCAATTAACCTTTGTTTGATTTGGCCTATTATTCCTGTTATTTGGGATTGTGGCAACTATTTAGGCCCTCCCAGATGTGCATTGTAGGGGAGATCTGCTTCCCATATCTCTAATACACTGATATGTGAAATGTTAAGGAATAGCCAGAGTAAACCAAGTGACTGCCGCTCAGAAAGCGCTGAGTAAATGTTTGTGTTGAATGCGAGATCTGTCGCTCAGTAATGGCCTCTTGCTGTGTTGATAAGAATATTATATTACCATTCAGCCCATATTACTCCATTTTGCCCTCAAAGATGTCATGAGAATTTCTGTCATTTGTTCAAATCAAGTACTTACTACAATTCTTTTGTCTGCCAGTTAGTGACCATGTCTGCTAGGGGAAACGAGGCTAACCTGGCAGGGCTTGCTCTGCCTGCCTTACAAGCCCTCGTTGAAGTTATCAGATTGGTGATCCATTCTAAAATATTTCAGGTCATTAGTTTTAAACCCACCAATTACAACATTTCCTGGCCCCGGACATCTAACATAGCTCCCTTCTCCAGGATTCTGTTGCTAAGTTTCCTGAAGTCCCTGGAATGTAGTTTAGTTTATCTAGCTCAGGGGAGCAAGTACCTGCAGTTTCCTTTCCTGACTTGGTCTTCAGTTTACCTCTACCAAACCTGCTTAAGGAGATGAGCAAGATGTTCCTTCCCTCCCAGTGAGATTCAACTCATCGTCTGGGTCAGGGCCACTCCCCAAGGGGATTGTTGCGATAGGCAAGTTTAAGAAATACTATTTTATACTGTATTTATTCAACTACAGTTTGATAATATTTTTGTCACCCACTAATATTCCACCATCACCTTAAATCCATGAATTTTTCCAACCTTCATTGCTCTCCTTGCTCTGAACTTAACTAAAAAGGCCTTTTGGGCTTTTTAATGCTTTTTGCAGCACTCATTCAGGACTTCTCAGGGGCCTTTCAGCTCTGCAGCGTTTACCCTCATCTGAGTGTCTGAGCCTGATCTTAGAAAGCACTCTGCTGCTCATCGCTCTCTGTAATTACCCCTGGCCCTCTCCTCTCTCATCAAAACTTAGGCAGGTGTCCAGTCAAAATTTCATTCTGAAGACTGACCAGGCTGACTTTTGGCTAGCACCTTCTTCCATTTTCTCAAGTCCTAGGAATATACCCAGTTTGTCTGTTTGTCTGTCTGTTGTCTTACCTTCAGGAAACAGCTCAAGCCCTTATTCAACCACAGCAGCATTCTCCTCCCTGTCATAAATCCTGTGGTAGCATGCTCACACTGTCACAAGCTTCATCTCAGCAGTTTGAATTGGATAAGAAAGGGCTCTCTTTGGTTGGTGACTGCTTTCTTATTCTGTGGGTAATTGTGCCATTGACTGCAGGTAATGACAACAGGGTCTCTTGTTTTTTCTAGGTGGTAAACCGTATGATTTCTTCTGACTCTGTTTCGTCTTCTACCGGTAATTTCTGGAGCTCAAACTCTACCCTTTGCGACAAACAAAATGTACATACGTTAAACAAGGGCGTGCAAGCAGGTAAATTACTTGAATTTAAACATTTCTTTCCACTAAAATACAAGTAGCTCTTAAATATAAGATACTCGGCATGATACTAAATGAAGATTAATACTATACTCAAATGTCATTACTCACCTATCAGATTGGCAAAAATCTAAGCTTCATAGCAAGTATGTGGGCAAGAGTCTAAAGAAATAAGTGCTCTCATACATTCTAGTGGGAGTATAAGTTGGAAGTATAACCCCTATGACAGGCAATTTGGCAATTTCTATCAAAATTTCTTTTACCCTCACTTTGACTTTTGGAATTTAGCCTTTAGATATACTGTGCATTATATGTGCAAAATGACAAGTGTGTAGAATTAACCACATAGTTAATCGAAGTATCGTTTAGCAGAAAATAAAATGCAACTTATATGTTCATCAGTAGCCAAATGGTTAAATAAATTACTGTACATCTATATAATGAAATCCTACTTAGGATGACAAAGGTCTCTCTACCAATATGGCAAAATCTCCATGACATATAATTAAAAAGAGAAGATAAGGTACAGAACAGTGTATAGCATGCTACTACATGTATTTAAAAAATAAGGAAGAGCCCTGGGTGGTGTGTTCAGTGGTTAGAGCATCAGCCCAAGCACCAAGTGTCTCGTGTTCGACTCCTGGTCAAGGGCACATACCTGGGTTGCAGGTTCGATCCAGTGTATGGCAGGTAACCAATGGGTGTCTCTCACATCAGTATTTCTTTCTCTCTCATCCCCTCCTCCCACTCTCTCTAAAAAGCAATGGAAAAATACCCTCTGGTGAGGATTAACATAAATAAATAAATAAATAAGAGAATTGTTTGAATGTACACAGAAAATTCTCTGGAATAATGGGGTTATGAACTGGGTGAATGGAGAATAGGAGTGGGAAGGATACTTTTCATTTTATGCCTTTTTATATCTTTTGATTTTATAAAACAAAAATAAACTTCTGCATTGACTTTTTCTTTCCCCTCAAGTCATGTCTTTACATCTGTCAACCTCTTCCTTACCTAGGTGACTTCCAGGAGGACTAGAAGCATTTTCTGTCTTTCTCACTTGGGATCAGAACTGAATCTATATTAGTAGTTCTTTCCCTCTAATACCTAAACTGACTCTGAGATAAAAACCCTTCTCTTGTCCCCCCTCCCTTCCCTCTCCCCCTCTCCTCCTCTCCCTTCCCTTTTTCTTCTTCTCTTTTCCCTCCCTTTCTCCCCCTACCACCTTTCCTCCCTTCCTCTCTTCCCCCTTACATACTCCAACCCACCCAACAAAGGCCATAGCTTGCATTTTTGAAGCCTTAAAAACTTTTCATTTACTTATTTGAATATATTACCTGCCAACTAAGTCTCAAGGCTGCTCCCAGAGACATCTGTGATCTTTCCCCTCAGGAAACTTGGAGATTGTGAATGGTTTAAAAAAAAACACTCGAGATGTTGGGGTGATTTTCCCAACTCCAAGTCTTAGTGAGGTTAAAGTGGAAGAGGACAGTGATGTGACTTCTTGGTCAGAAGAAAAAGTAGAAGAAAAAAAGCTCCTTACCAGAAATCTTGGAGACAAAAAGTTAAAGAAGAACAAACAGAGTTGCTGTGAAGGTCAGTTTCTAATTCCCGGTTTTATAGCAGAAAAGCTATGCTCAGATTATTGTTTCTAAATGACCCTGTGTTGACCCCATCTCCACCCCCTGCACTACAGTTATAGAGTCATTCCTGCAGTTAAGCAGACTCCTGGGCATCATGATGGCCTCTAACAGCTACATCTGCTGAGAGCCTATTTTATGAACACGTCTCTGAGAAATATGAAAAATCTCCTTTCTTAAAAATATTTCCTGTAGAAGTTTCATGGTTTGTTCCTGTGGAAAATGTGAAGTCTGGTCCTAAGAAGGAAAACTTCAATCATCGTGGCCCTGGTATCGCCTGGTTTGCACCAATAACCAACACCAAACCCTGGAGGGAACCACTACGGGAGCAGAACTGGCAGGGCCAGCACACGGCCAGCCACACATCACTAGCAGGCCCAGGCAGGAGCCCACTGAAGCCATTGGTGAAAGCAACCTTACAGGTACAGGGACATCGAGTGCATTTTAGCCCTGTGTTTCAGGGGGAAAAAGGGGTGAGGTACAAAGAAATTAAATCTGTGACTTGGCCTTCAGAAGCACAGTCATGTGACCCTCATTTCTAGCACCACCAGAGTTCATCTGTTCTCACTCTCATCATTAATCAAAGGCTGCCTTACTCTGTTAACCATTTTAAATCATGCATCACCCTCAGCATCTGGAGACAAGGCAGTAGAAGGAAGGATGTTGTGACACCACTGCTCATCGGGTTTATAGACACTTGTTGGCCTGAAAGTCTCATGTTGGCTCAGCCTTATATTTGTTCCTCCAGAACTCCTACTGCTATATAACACGAGGTTTAAAGGGCACTAAGTCTCTTTATATGTCGTTTGGGAGCTACAGGAAATGTTATTTAATGGTGTACAAGGTGAGGCAAAAGTAGGTTTACAGTTGTTCGTATGGCAAATAATACAATAGTTAACAAATAACAATACAAGAATAAACTGTCGTGTACCGACAACGTAAACCTACTTTTGCCCCACCCTGTATTTGAAGGGAAATTTAATATAGCACAATGGGCCAAGCTCCATCCTATCTGGGAGAGTTGTAATTGCCACATCTTAGCTCTTGGCTTATTCCTAAGGCATTTCTGTGATCCCTCTGATTTCCCTACTGGAACTCTCCCGCACAGAGAGTTTGTTAGATTATTCTATATAATAAAAGCCTTATATACTAAGTGTCCGGTCACCCGTTCAACCAAAGTGTAATATGCTAATGATATGCTAAGGCCACTCAACCACTCTATGACGTGTACTGACCACCAGGGGACAACAGTCGACCGGTCGCTATGACGTGCACTGACCACCATGGGGCAGATGCTCCGACTGGTAGGTTACCTTGCTTCTGGGGTCCAGCCGATCGGGACTGAGCAAGATGGGCCGGACACGCCCTGGAGCCCTCCCGTGGCCCCTCCCCAGCTGGCCAACCTCCCGCGTCCCTCCCCAGCCCTGATCATACACCAGTGGGGTCCCTCGGCCTGGCTTGCACCCTCTCGCAATCTGGGACCCCTCAGGGAATGTCGGAGAGCTGGTTTCAGCCCAATCCCGCAGGCCATTGGTGCACAAATTTGTGCATGGGCCTCTAGTCCTATACAGACTTACGAGTTTAATTCGTTCCGTGACGGAGCTTGTAACTCAAATTACTCGTATGTCAAATCAACAGTGAACGAGTGAGACACGTGATGCTGGGCTGATGTTGTGGCGTTCACTGTGACGTTCGCTGCGCCAACTAGCAGTGGGGTATCTGAAGCTGGCTCGTAACCCGAATTTTAGCTCGCAACTCAAAGCAAAAAATCGGCCGAGAGACGGCTCGTATCTCGAAAAACTCATTAGTCTGGACACTCATAAGTCAAGGCCCCACTGTATGATAAAAAGGTAATATGCAAATCGACCTAATAGCAGAACAATCGGTCGCTATGATGCACACCGACCACCAGGAGGCAGACACTCAACACAGGAGCTGCCCCCTGGTGGTCAGTGCGCTCCCACAGGGGAAACGCCGCTCAGCCAGAAGCCAGCTCATGGCTGGCGAGTGCAGCGGTGGCGGGAGCCTCTCCCACCTCCATGACAGCGCTAAGGCTGTCCGACTGACTGCTTGGGAGCGGACCTAAGCCATCAGTTGGACATCCCCCGAGGGCTCCCAGACTGCAAGAGGGCGTGGCCGGGTTGAGGGCCCCCCCTGCACGAATATTGTGCACCAGGCCTCTAGTTTTCAATAATAGAATAGAATAGAATAGAAAATAGCTTTAGAAATAGACTCTTTAAATCTGTTGGTCAGGTCCTGTTTTTCTATGCCCTTAGAGAGCAGACTGCATCATTAATGTGAGGATGGGGGCTTTTTCTCCTCAGGAATCACTTCTGTTTCACAGACCTGACTTCATCTCCCGCTCTGGGGAGCGGATAAAACGCCTGAAGTTAATAGTCCAGGAGAGGAAGCTACAGAACGTGTTACAAAGTGAGCGGGAGATGCTGTTCAACACTGGGCGAGAATGGCAGGGCCAGGGGGACTCCGTGCACCTGTTTTCTAAGAGAGGTACATGCTGCACTTTCCTTTCCTGGGTACAGAGGTCAAGGTCTGCTTTTGTTTTCTTTTTTCTAAGGTCTGCTTCTTGCTGGGAGAAGCACTGCTCAGCGCCAGGCCAGTTACATGGACAGACAGACAGACAGACAGACAGACTTCTTTGCTTGCTGAGACTTACATCTCCTGAGGTCACAGAACCCACCCAGTTTAGCTCTTAGTACTCTCATGATCCAAATGAACCCAGTTACTCTTGCCCTATCACTGCATCTTAAAAACGAGAGTGTACAGTAAGAAGGTGTTTTTATAAACAATCTCTGTGTCTGTGAGCAAGTTAGTTCCAAAAGTAGTATTATGTTTGTTCGTTTCTTTCGTTAAAGAGGGGGCTGATTTCAGGCTTGTCTACTTCATAGGGTGGCAATAATAATAATAATAATAGAAGTAGTAGTGTTAGTAATTAAAATAATAGTTATGGCCTGGCCAGCATGGCTCAGTGGTTGAGCGTCAACCTATGAACCAGGAGATCACAGTTCAATTCCTGGTCAGGACACATGCCTGGGTTGCAGGCTCGATCCCCAGTGTGGGGCGTGCAAGAGGCAGCTGATCAATAATTCTCTTTCATCATTGATGTTTCTATCTCTCTCTCCCTCTCCTTTCCCCTCTGAAATCAATAAAAATATATTAAAAAATAAAAAGTAATAATTATGTAGCCCTTATGTTTTACTCAGACATTGTTGGCATTTAATATTTACAATACTTCCTGAGGTAGATCCTATTAATATGCCTATTTTAGAGATGAGAAAACAAAGGCTAAGAGATTAAGTACCTACTAAGCTGAGGTTTGAACCCAGGTGGGCTGGCTCCGGAATCAGTGCTCTTCACAGTTATGCTCAGGTGTAAGATCAATAAAGTAATATTTGAAAGCTGTGAAAACTCTATAAAGTACCCAACACTTTCATCACATTACCTGTAAACGGGGCAGTGTATCAATTCCTAGTCTAGTCTGTGCCACAGTGTTGTGCCTTCAGGAGACTTAGGCTGCTGTCACAGTTTTCACAGTTTAACCTTGGCCTTGGCCTTCACCGTTGGTGACCACCTAGCACTGTCAGCTCATAGTAGGACCTCAGAGTCCTAGCAACTCTGTCACACAGCTCTTGCATACCACACCCTTCCTTGTTATGTCACTATTCACTGTAAACCCCTTTTTCTCTTGCTTAGGTTTCCTGGCTGCCCAGAAGTATAAGCCTGTTGGAAAGAAGGAAATGATTCAGAGGTCTAAACGGTAAGGCCAAAAGAATAAGAGTAATTAGAGAAGTACAAATCAGGCCAGCAAGTACTCAAGAGCTCTGGCTTGCCCTCAGAATAAAGGCATTCTGCTCAAGTTAAAACATAAAAAATTAGTTGTGAAAGTAGTTCCTCATGTATGACACTAAAAAAGAGAAGAATAGGTAGCAGATCATGGTATGAATGACTCATCTACCAAAGATAGAAAGAGCCCTGGCCGGTTTGGCTCAGTGGATGGAGCGTCGGCCTGCGGACTCAAGGGTCCCAGGTACGATTCCAGTCAAGGGCATGTACCTTGGTTGCGGGCACATACCCAGTGGGGAGTGTGCAGGAGGCGGCTGATCGATGTTTCTCTCTCATCGATGTTTCTGACTCCCTCTTCCTTCCCTCTCCCTTCTTCTCTGTAAAAAATCAATAAAATATATATTTTTTTAAAAAGATAGAAAGAATTCCCACTAATTTGTATGCCTTAGTCAAGCTCATCCTTATTAGAAACCTAAATATAGAGTATTTTGAAATAAATATTTATTTGGGGCCTTACCTTTTTTTTTTTTAATTAAATCTTTATTGTTCAGATTACATTTGTTCCTCTTT
>NW_005359516.1:59686-72080 GCF_000412655.1 Myotis brandtii | reverse complement strand
ATTAAATCTTTTTTGTTCAGGTTACATTTGTTCCTCTTTTTTTCCCCCCCCTGACTCCCCTCCTCCCAGTTCCCGCCCCACCCTCCGCCCTCACTCCCCACCCACTGTCCTCATCCATAGGTGCACGATTTTTGTCCAGTTTCTTCCCGCATCTCCCATTCCCCTTTCCCCCCCAAGAATAGTCAGTCCATTCCCTTTCTATGTCCCTGATTCATTATAATCACCAGTTCATTCTGTACATCAGATTATTTATTCACTTGGTTCTTAGATTCACTTGTTGATAGATGCATGTTTGTTGTTCACAATTTGTATCTTTACCTTTTTCTTCTTCCTCCTCTTAAAGGATACCTTTCAGCATTTCGTATAATACTGGTTTAGTGGTGATGAACTCCTTTAGCTTTTCCTTATCTGTGAAGCTCTTTATCTGACCTTCAATTCTGAATGATAGCTTTGCTGGATAAAGTAATCTTGGTTGTAGGTTCTTGGTATTCATCACTTTGAATATTTCTTGCCATTCCCTTCTGGCCTGCAAAGTTTCTGTTGAGAAATCAGCTGACAGTCGTATGGGTATTCCCTTGTAGGTAATTGAGTCTCTTTCTCTTGCTGCTTTTAAGATTCTCTCTTTGTCTTTTGCTCTTGGCATTTTAATTATGATGTGTCTTGGTGTGGTCCTCTTTGGATTCCTTTTGTTTGGGGTTCTCTGCGCTTCTTGGACCTGTAAGTCCATTTCTTTCACCAGGTGGGGGAAGTTTTCTGCCATTATTTCTTCAAATAGGTTTTCAATATCTTGCTGTCTCTCATCTTCTGGCACCCCTATAATTCTGATATTGGTGCGCTTGAAGCTGTCCCAGAGGCTCCTTACACTATCTTCGTATTTTCGGATTCTTTTTTCATTTTGCTTTTCCGGTTGGGTGTTTTTTGCTTCTTCGCATTTCAAATCTTTGGCTTGATTCTTGCGCTCCTCTGGTCTGCTATTGGGTGTAATATTCTTTATTTCAGAGCGTGTATGCTTAATTTCTAGTTTCTTTATCATAGCATCGAGGGTCTCATTAGTTTTCGTGAGGCTCTCCAGAAGTTTATTGCAAGCCCTCAAAATTGCGTTTTTTAGCTCTATATCCTCCATTTCTGTCATGTTTTTTTGTCTCCGCATTTTTTATGCTTTCTTGGTGCACCCCCTTGTGGTCTTTGTGCGCAGTCTTGTTGTAGTTAAGCCTTAATTGTTGTCGGCAATACTAGGGGTGAATTGACCTCCAGGCTAACTGGCTATGAGAGTCAGCTGTGTCTGCAGTGGGAGAGCTTCTGTGCTGAATCTCTAGGGCGGTGCTAATCTAGCCTTTGCCTGAGGCGATCCAGCAAATGCCTCTGTGCGGGGCGGGTCCCAGGGGATCTACAGGGCGGGCGGGGCGAGCAGTTATGGCTGCTCTCAGTTCCGTCCCCAGCGGCTTTGCAACCGCTGCAAACCTCGGAGAGAAAGCTGCCTTCCCGCTTCTCCCGTTTGAGTCTGGGTCCCTAGAGACTCGCCCGGATCTGGAGCTCAGAGTCTGAAACTCCCTCCCGATTGAAAACAACAACCGCGCCCTCCGCCGCCGGCCAGCTCCACATGCACCTCCGCACCTTAGTATTTCACCTCCGCACTGCGCCTCCTCTGAGTCTCGGTATGGATTTCTCTTTCCTTCTAGTTGTAGAATCTCTCCTCAGCCAGCCTTCCTGTGGTTCTGGGTGATGTCTGTTCCATCTTTTAGTTGTATTTTTGAAGTGGTTGTTCGAGGCAGCAAACTCCGGCGTTAACCTATGCCGCCATCTTGGTTCTCCTGGGGCCTTACCTTTTATCCAGGCCATCCTGTTTCTAGAAATCTATTCAATACAGTGAGAAATAATGGAGTATTGTCCAATACACATTAAGTTAAGCTTGAAAAAAAGGTTTCAGAAGCACGTGTACATGCCACTATTTATAGTCTTTAAAAATAAGTATCTGGGCTTCTGTAGAGGCAAACGCTTTATATGCATAGGATATCTCTGGAAGGGTACACAAAAAACTGATAATAGTGGTTGCCTTTGGGAAAAAGAACTGAGTGACTGGGTAGGAGAAAGACTAATTTTTTGCCTTTATATACCTTTTAAATTTTGTGTCATTGTGTGCGTTAGCCACTCATTAGAGATATGCATATATCGATCATGAGAATGCCATGGAATAACTAAATTAACAGTTACCATTTAGGCCAGTGATGGCGAATCTTTTGAGCTCGGCGTGTCAGCATTTTGAAAAACCCTAACTTAACTCTGGTGCCATGTCACATATAGAAATTTTTTGATATTTGCAACCATAGTAAAACAAAGATTTATATTTTTGATATTTATTTTATATATTTAAATGCCATTTAACAAAGAAAAATCAACCAAAAAATGAGTTCGCGTGTCACCTCTGACACGCGTGTCATAGGTTCGCCATCACTGATTTAGGGGTTCATTAGCTACCTCCTTAAATAAGAACAGTTTTATAGCCAGCAGAATGCTTGAAAACAGTTTGTCTTAGATGTTTAAAGCATTCCTCCTAAAATTTTGTTTTTACTCTCCATTTAGTAAACCCTCTCCTTATAGGTACTTCAAAGGGATGCTTTAGTCACGGAGTTCTTGAAGTGTGGTTGTAGACCTCTGGGATTTGCCAGGTCAAAATGAATCTCAAAATAATACTAGAATGTTATTGCCTTTTTCAGTGTGTTGACATTTGCACTGATGATGCAAAAGTAATGGGGGAGGAATAAAACTGCTGATGCCTTAACACTATTTGAGACTGTGCTGGTCTAGAAGGTTTTGTTTTGTTTTCTTTTCTTTTAATCCTCACCCAAGGATATTTTTTCCATTGATATCTATAGAGAGAGTAGAGTGGAAAGGAGATAGAGGGGTGGAGAGAGAGAAATACCGATGTGAATCACATCAATTGGTTTCCTACTGCACTTGCCCCGACCAGGGCCAGGGATCGAGATCAAGCCTGCAACCAAGATAGGTGCCAACAGACGCTCTAACGTCTGAGCAATACTGGCCAGGGCAGAAAGCTTTGTATTTTTTACAGCCACATGCCAGCAGTGTAAGGGAAGTACACGCAGAGCACTTGCTGCATGCAAGACCAATGACTGGTTCAAGGAAGAGCACTTACACCAAGGTTTGTGGAGCGAGCTGAGGGAGAACACAGCTTTTACTTGAAGGAATGGTAGATAAACTGATTATCCCGACTTGGGCTTATGACAGACTTTTTCTTGAAAATGAAGAAATGAATCTGTCACTTCAAGGAAAACAACTGACAGTATTTACTGCCAAAGAGAAAATTTGAGCTTTCAAGCAAAGAATCAAATTCTAGAAAACTTGGTCTACCACTATATGGTTGACTACCTCCCAGTACTGAGACTTTTCTGATATCAGCAATGATATTAACAAGTAAGATGTTACTATATAAGTAAATATGTCAGCATTTGGAAGCTCTGCATAAGTCACTGGGCCAGTATTCTCCCAATGACTGTTGCATTGTGTTACAAAATCAGGCATGGATAGAAGATACATTCAAAGTGCAAGGTAGACTGGTAACCTCTGTTTATATGAGAGTACAAAAGTTCATCGATATGGTTTTAGATTCCACATTGCAACTACTTTTTAAGAAACTACCACTTGTCAAGTTTCGGTGCAGTATCAAGAAAATCAGCAATTATCTGAAAAGAATATTAAAATACTTCTCTCTTGTCCAACTACATATGTGTGTAAACTGGATTTTTAAAAATGTATCTTTTAACTAGAACAGTATATTACAACAAATGTAATACAGAAGCAGATGTAAAAATCTAGCTGTCTTTTATTAAACCAGACATTAAATATTTATAAAATATAGATTTACAAAATATGTAAAACAGTACCACTCTTACTAAACATTTTAGTTTTGGAAAACATATTTATTATATGTGTTAGCATCCAACAGGCTTATTATTTGTATTTTTAAGTGAATTAAGAAATAAGTACTTTTGCCCTAGCTGGTTTGACTCAATGGATAGAGTGTCGGCCTGAGGACTGAGGGGTCCCGGGTTCCATTCTGGTCAAGGGCACATACCTCGGTTGCAGGCTCCTCCCTGGACTGGGCCCTGGTCGGGGCTCATGCAGGAGGCAACCAATCGATGTGTTTCTCTCACATCGATATTTCTCTCTGTCTCTCCCTCTGCCTTCCACTCTCTAGAAATCAATGGAAAAATATGCTCAGGTGAGGATTAAAAATAAGAAATAAATACTTTTAAAATGTTCAGTTTTAATTTCTAATACAGTAGATCTCAATAGATAAAATTCACATTGACCAATATTGGCCTCAAGCTTTACGAGTATAAAGGGGCCCTAGCCAGCTTGGCACACTGGATAGAGCGTCAGCCTAGGGACTGAAGGGTCCCGGGTTCGATTCCGGTCAAGGGCATGTACCTTGGTTGCAGGCACATCCTCAGTAGGGGGTGTGCAGGAGACAGCTGAAAATGTCATATATGAAAATGTTACCACAATAAGATTAGTTAACATAATTACCATTTTGTTTTGTTATGCTGAGAGCATTAAAGCTCTATTCTCAGAACAACTTTCAAGTATACAGTACCGTATTGTTAACTAGAGTCACTTTGCTGTACATAGGTTGCAGGAACTTTTTCATCTTATAACTGGAAGTTTGTGCCCTTTGACCAACATCTCCCCATTGTCCCATCCCCTCAGCCCTTGGCAACCATCGTGCTGTTCTCTGTTTCTGAGTCTGATGTTTTTAGATTCAACACATAGGTGAGATCACACAGTTTCTGACTTATTTAACTTAGTATATTGCTCTCAAGGTCCATCCATGCTGTTGTAAATGGAAGGATTACCTTTTTTGTGGCTGAATAATACCCCATTTTATATTTTTATAAATATGTGTGTGTTTGTATATACATATATGTCGTTTTATTTATTCATTCATCCATTGATGGATACTTAGGTTGTTTCCATGTCTTCACTTCTGTAATAATCCTGCAATGAATATGAAGGTGCAGCTATCTCTTTGAGATTGTGATTTCATCTCCTTTGGATAAACACCCAGCAGTGTCATCGCTGGGTCATACAGTTCTGTGTGTACTGTTTTCCAGAGTAGCCACACCAACCTACGTTTCACTGACAGTGCAGAGTTCCCTTTTCTCTACATCCTCACCAGCATTTGTTATCTCTCAGTTGTTGTTTTAATAATAGCCATTCTAACAGGTGTGAGGTGATATTTCATTGTATTTTAATGAACAGTGACTTTTAAAGTGTATACTTGTTCCTTTTTTATGCTTTGTAATAATTCCATTATATTCTGTCATCTGTGCAGCTGTTTTTATTAGAAATTTAGATTATTTCTAATTAGAGCACATTTATCAAGTGCATGTTTGGCCATGTTCCTCCCCATCCCTGAGAGGACAGAGCCCAGGCTTGCACATTGCAGTGAGGCCCTCCGTACCCACCTCCCTCCCCACCTGCGTCCCACCTACTCCCCACACTCTGAGCAGCTTTGACTTGCCCGTGCTCCCTTCTCCTTCCATCCCCTTTCTGCTCCTATTTTTCAAGACCCACCTCAAGCTTAATGTCTTCTCTGGCCCTCCCTGACCTACTTCACTCAGAATAAGTTTCTTCTTTTCCCGTAATACTGTGTCACCTTTTGGAGATGTGACCATGATTGTACTTTCCCCCTATCATTTCCCTTATGTTTAGGCTGCCCCACACTGGGGATTGAGCCTGCAACCCGGGGTATGTGCCCTGACCAAGAATTGAACCCTGACCTCCTGGTTCATAGGTCGACACTCAACCACTGAGCCACGCTGGCGGGCTAATGTATTTTTCTTTATCTGTCTCCCCTTCCAGATCATAAACACCCCAGGCCAGAGTTCTTTGTGTTCAAGTGTCTAACAGGAAGCTGGGCACATTATGGGCCAGGCTTGTCTGAGGGACTGGATGCCTTGAGAGGGTAGAATGTAGGGAGATCGGTGAGAAGACATCATGTGCCTCTATGGTCTGGTAACCTCACTGCTTTCTGTCTTTCCTAAGGATTTATGAGCAGCTTCCAGAAGTACAGAAAAAGAGAGAAGAGGAAAGGAGGAGATTGGAATATAAGTCGTACCGGTTGCGAGCCCAGCTGTATAAAAAGGTCAGTCAGTCCCCGAGCGGGGTTGGTCAGGTTTATCAAGGAAGAAAAAACTGAGTGAAGCACACCTGACCTGTTTGAATGAACTGCATTTGGGGAGTGAACTTAAGCTCATGATGCGTTGTACCGCTGCTGACATTTGGAAGATAGAGGCACCTATGACTAGATTTCAAATCTAAAAATAAAAAAACCAAACCTAAAAAAGGCCCCTTCCAGGCATACATTTGGAAGGAAACCAAATTTCATCCTTAGGGGTCAGTTTAGATGTACGTTATGGTAGAAATGGTCAAATCCAGTAGAATTGTGTTTTTATTCCAACGTCCCAGATTGTAGTTTTATACTTTAGAACTCTTTTAAAAGGCTGGAAAATGTCTATGTGTAGCTTAAGAGTTGCCAGAGCCTCGACGCCAGCACCATGCCCTGCCCATCGCTCCCGTGGAATCAGTGGTGCTGTGGGTCCCAGAACCTCACAGGCAAGGACACTTGCTAGCAATTTACTCCTTACTCCTTGAGAAATGAAATGGGCTACAGTGCCTAAAGGCCCACATCCTTCATTGTCCTGGTTTCCTTCCCAACCCCCTTACTTCACCCAAGAGGACGCGGAAAGTCAGAAACCAAAAGACGCATTCATCCCAGACCGATGTGGGGTGGAAAATGCTTCTGGAGCACATCCCAGAGTTCGGGCTGGGCCTGCTCAAGTGCAGAGGCCCCGGCACTGCATCAGGCTCTCACTGTGCTTGTGTGTTTGCGAACTGATGGAAGGATTAGTCTATCAGGATTATAGAGTATCTGCATCTATACAGAAATAATAGATATTGATTATAGATCATCTTCCCTAAACAATGCAGGAAGTATTTTTCATATAATTACCATAGTTTCTGTAGGTGGGGAAGGTAAACAAGGTTTGGGCAGAACCCCACTGGTCTTCAGTGCCATGTCCGTGGGAAGGAGTGTCTGTCTGCCTGGTCACAAGGGTTGCTAACTTCTTTCCTGCCTGTCTTTTCTTCCACAGAAAGTGACCAATCAACTCTTGGGGAGAAAAGTTCCCTGGGACTGACATAAGATTATTTTCTTCAGAGCCGTGGAATTTTATTTTATCAACCTGAAGAAGCGTAACCCTTACTTTTTGAGTCTGGTTCAATAAAGCAAACTCTTTGTCCATGTGTAATTTAGAAGTAGTAACCTTCTAAAGTGTCCGGGGCACAGTGGTAAGATTATTAATGTTTTGGAAGCAATACTTTCTTTACAGTGGCCTTGCCCACAGGAGTGTTTGTTATAACATTATTATTTCTTATTCTAGATAAGAGTCCCTTTTTGTTTGTGTTTTTATACTTTTAGAAAATAAATAACTTTTTTTATATTCTTATTGACTCCGCATAAAACAAGCCATAGAGGGTCATTTCTTTCCCATCTGGAGCTGTGCCATGTCCCCTGAAGTGCATGGGGAGCCGCAACCTAAAATGGTCAGTCAAGGGAAATGGGCTGTGAGGCTGAAATGTGGCCTTTTTTTTGGAAACACAGGGGACAGGCCAAGAGCCCTATCATGGGCTTTGTGGAGAGGGTGTCTGTACCCTCCGGGCAGACCCAGAGACTCCAGCAGACATAGGCATCTCAGGTCTAGAACTCCCTTTAGTCTCATCCCAGCTGCTCTGGGAGCTATAGGCCGGGAAGAAAGGCCACTATCCTTTGGTGAATTTTCCTCCACCCACCCCCTTGTTTGCAGGATTAAAGCCTCAGAGCATTTATCGTCTCACATGGAACCAGTGCTTATAATCTGGAAAACCACTTCTGAAAAGCAGGAGTTTAATATATGTGATAATGAAAAAAAAATTATACACACACACACACACACACTGAGTGACCAGATTATTATGACCACCCCATCAGTACTTGTTGGGCCACCTTTTGCCTTCAATACTGCAGCTATTCTTCTTGGCATTGACTCCACGAGATGTTAAAAGGTGATACGAGGAATCTGACACCATGCCTGATGAATAGCACTGTCCAGTTCTGTGAGATTTGATGCTTGTGGAACCAGCTGCCTGATGGCTCTTTTAACTTCGTCCCACAAATGCTCAATTGGATTGAGATCTGGTGATTGTGGGGGCCACCTAAGCAAGGTAAAGTCTCCCTCATGTTCTTGAAACTACTCCTGCACAATACGAGCACCATGGCATGGCGCATTGTCTTGTTGGAAGAAGCCATCTCCATTGGGATACGCCATCCACAAGATAGGATGAACCTGATCAGCAATGATACTTAGGTATGTTGTGCTATTCAGACGTTGTTCCACATGAATTAAAGGGCCCAAATCATGCCAGGAAAACATGCCCCAAACCATAATCCTGCCCCACCAGCTTGAAGGGTTGTACTCATGCATGTGGGGTGCATGCTTTCATGCTGTTTCCGCCAAATTCTCACTCTGCCATCTGCATGATGCAACTGGAAACGTGATTCATCGGACCACATGACTTTTTTCCAATGCTCGACTGTCCAATCCTTGTGTTCCTGTGCGAATTGGAGACGTTTTATCTTGGTAACTGTAGACAGCAAAGGTGTTCGAACAGGCCTTCGGCTTCCATATCCCATATGATGCAGTGTACGGCTAATTTGCCTACAAACGTCAGGTAGTCGTCATAATCTGGCCACTCGGTGTATATGTATATATATGATAATGCACATAAGGCACGTAATCTTGTGACCTGGAATTAAAGCTAAGGCCCAAAGTTGAGCCAGGGAAGATGCTCAGCCTTACTCTAAGTTCAGCGGGGCTCCAGCAGGGCTGTAGGGGCCGGTTGTTTCCTGAGAGTCTGGCAAAGAGCAGGCCCTGCCACCAAGCACTGCTCAGAGCTTTCAAGTGGTGCCACCTAAACTCCCGGCCTCACCTGGAAGGAGGCTGTGAAGAAGCCTTCGACGGTGCGTGTGGGGGGACTACCTAGCTCTTCCCTGTCGCTGTGCAGGGTAACTAACCACTTTGGGCCAGTTTATCTGTAAAATGAGAGCATTAATATGTGCATGCCCCTTTTGGTTGTCAGATGCTGTGGCTGTTTACATGTGGGAAGTTATTAGAATTCAGCTGGAAAGCGATCATTGTCTGGAAACGGGTCTGCACGGACCCAGGCAGGATGGAGTCCTCTTAGGAGCAATGAGTGTGATTCTCCACACCTGGCAGTGTCCGCCAGGCGCCTTCCCAGAGCAATGACTAGTAGGTTCAGGGCTGGGAAGCCACAGGTGGCAGCTGGCAGCCCCTCCTCCGAGCCCAGCCAGAATACACCTTGGGGTGCCCTGGGGAAGATTTATTTAAACAGTAAATAGACTTGCTTTCACACTAGAATGGTAATTCCCCAGCCCCAGATACAGAGGTAGGGAGCAGAAACAAAGCACAGCCTGGGGGAGGGGTGCTGAGGGTTCTCACGATGCCGTTTTCCGTGGCTGAGTCTGCTGCTTGCTGAATCTAAGTATTGGCATCAAAATCTCTTCTGCCCCCAGAGCTCAGGACAGTTTCCCCACTCCGCCCACATGGTTCCACTGAGCACCTGGCAGAAGTCGCAAAGTCACCACCTCTGCTGTCCCTCCTGTGGCCATGAGGCTGCTCTGCCCCACTCTCCATCTCCACCAGGATCTTGTTTTATGTTTTGTTCTTGCACAGATGAAAAAGCCCAGGCCCTGGCACCTGGTTCTGACCTTGGGGATTCACTCTAATTTCTTTGTCCTAGATCTAGTTCTCACCTAATCTGAGAATTCACTGCCCGCTTTCTCCTGGGAGGTTAGGCTCCAGCCTCCTTGGCCACTCCTCTGCCCTGAGGGCAGCTTCTGTTTCTGCCCACCCCAGACAAAGGCCTCCAGTGACCGTCAGCACATGCACTGTGGGCTGAGGGAGTGTATGGGGAAGGCAGAGTGTTTTCACTATAAATCACAAAGCATTTTGTGTCCCAAATGATTGTGTTGGCCAGTAGTTAGAAAGCTAGGCCAACCCCGGCCGTGGTGGCTCACTGGTTGAGTGTGGACCTAGGACTGTGATCAGCAAACTGCTGCTCACGAGCCACATGCGGCTCTTTGGCCCCTTGAGTGTGGCTCTTCCACAAAATACCACGTGTGGGCGCGCACGTACAGTGCGATTGAAACTTCGTGGTCCATGCGCAGAAGTCAGTATTTTGTGGAGGAGCCACACTCAAGGGGCCAAAGAGCCGCATGTGGCTCGCGAGCCGCAGTTTGCCAACCACTGACCTAGGAGATCACAATTCAATTCCCAGCTGGGGATCTAGCAGGAGGCAGCCATCTGATTCTCATCGATGTTTCTATCTCTCCCTCTCCCTTCTCTGAAACCAATAAAAATAGATTTTTTTAAAAAAGAAAGCTAGGCCAAGCTGAATGGTTGATGTCATCTTTACCTGTTTTGGAGCTGGGTGATTTTAACTTATAATGTTAGTTTTATGTTGACTGGCTGTGAACCCTTGCTTATAGTCCTGTCCCAATTTCTCACTAAATACTCATGAATTCTGGTTGGGTGGAGGTCTGGGCTGAATAATAGCAAAACTAACTATTGGCCTTTAGGGGGCACTCTTGGGTCATCTCACAGCTTCCCCACCCCCACAACTCCCCAAGATGAAGATTCTAATCTAAGGAAACTCACTTCCCCCCACACTGGGTTATTTTCCAAGTCTGATTGGACTACATGTTAAGGAGATTACAGTCACAAGATGCATAGATATGGGCTGTTCATTTTCCGGGTCTACAACTCTATTCCTATCTGCTCCTCTCCTACCTGTCTTTCAGGGAGCCCTAGTTGGCCCAAAAACACCCAGCAACTCAAGCCAACCCATCCTTAGACTTTGGAGTAAATTATCTTCCTTTCCTTTTTTTCCTCCTTGTTCTCTCCATTTCCTCTGTTGCAGGTACCATTACTCTGGGTGGTCTTGTTGCACAGGTAAAATCTGAGGCTCTGTTCTGGACTTAGAGCAGTGATGGCGAACCTATGACACGCGTGTCAGAGGTGACACACAAACTCATTTTTTTGGTTGATTTTTCTTTGTTAAATGGCATTTAAATATATAAAATAAATATCAAAAATATAAGTCTTTGTTTTACTATGATTGCAAATATCAAAAAATTTCTATATGTGACACGGCACCAGAGTGAAGTTAGGGTTTTTCAAAATGCTGACACGCCAAGCTCAAAAGGTTCACCATCACTGACTTAGAGAAAACAGCCCTTCAGAGGTCATCCCAGCTTTCTAGACTTCTGCCCAGGGTTTGGGTCCAGCATGTCCTCAAAGAGGCATGGCCAGATCACACATTTCTAGAATCCCTGACCCATTCTCAGCACAGTGTTCACCCAACCTCACTATTGCTCCCCACACAAGACAGCCTGACATCAGAATCTAAGTCCAGAACCTCAACTAACCATGGGGCAAATGGGGCTGCCTAAAAAAAACTGCCTACTCTGACTTCATTTCACAAGTTAGGGGCTAACTGAGGAAAAGTGGGAAGATGTTCATATAGTTCCCACTGTCGACTTGGCCAGGGAGGTGACTAGGAGCAGCCCTCTCAGGAGACACACCTGGTGCCATCTTAACGAAAAACAGGCATCAATTCCAGACCCCAGAAAATAGGAACAAAAACGTTTCCTGTATCTACCATTAGATAGTAAGCTCCATGAAGGCAAGAATCATGACTATCTTGTTCACTTTCTTTTGCTAGGGCTTCGCACACTGTGGTCACAGGTTAACTCAGGATGGATTTGTCAACTGGCACAGTGTGGTCAGTCCAGATTGGAGGCAGAGGCTGTGGAAAGACTTCAGGGACATCTAATTGGTTGGTTACATGAAGCACCTGAGTGTTATGATATATAGAAACATCTGATAGAGTTTGGGGTTGAGTAAGTGTTAAATAAATAGAAAAATAAAGTAAGAGATCATTAAAAGTTCCAAGAAAAAGGAGACAAAACAAACATCTGTAAGAGAAGATAACTAATGTTTTTCCATGTAGCTTAGCTTAAACACAGAATATTGATGTACCCCAAACGGTGACAAACCACTTTGAGAAGGTGGGGAACAGGAAGGGTGCATGTGCGTGATGGAGACACAGCATCAACCTGGTGGCAAAACCGGACAATCAAGAAGGAGCCACACAAGCCCATTAAAGAGGTGGAAGTGAGTGCACAAGGGGAAGTGTAAGGGCTGCTCTTTCCCACCACAAATCCATAGAACTCTGACCTTTGAAATATATATAT
>NW_005359516.1:26305-59563 GCF_000412655.1 Myotis brandtii | reverse complement strand
TATGTATGTATGTATGTATATATATATTTAAAACTTTAAAAAATTAAAGACTTTAGTGTGAAAGGCTAACATGAGAACATTAGAAATAAATATAGGAGAGTATCTCTAAGAACTTAAAACTTAAAAAAAAAATCTACTAGACTTAATAAATGAATTTGACAATGTAGCAGGATACAAAAGTAACACCCAGATACCTATGGCTTTTTTATACACCAATAATGAACTCAGAGAAACAAAAAAAAATCCCATTTACCATTGCAACAAAATTAAGATACCTAGGAATAAACTAAGGAGGGAAAAGACCTGTATTCAGAAAACTACAGGACATTGAAAAAGATAGAGGAAGACATAAACAGATGGAAGAACATACCATGTTCATGGGTCAGTAGAATCAACATCATTCAAATGTCCATATTACCCAAAGAAGTCTATAGATTCAATGCAATCCCCATTAAAATACCAACAGCATATTTCACAGACCTAGAACAAACTCTCCAAAAATTCATCTGGAATAAAAAAGACCCCGAATAACTGTAGCAGTCCTGAGAAAGAACAAAGTTGGAGGGAGGGATCACAATACTAGATATCAAGCTATATTACAAAGCCACTGTTCTCAATGGTGTTGGGAAAATTGGACAGATACATGCAAAAAAAAAAAAAAATGAAACTAGACCACCAACTTACACCATACACAAAAATAAACTCAAAATGGATAAAGGACTTAAATGTAAGATGGGAAACCATAAAAATTTTGGAGGAATCCACAGGCAGCAAAATCTCAGATATATGCTGAAGCAATATCTTCACCGATACAGCTCCTAGGCCAATGGAAACTAAAGAGAAAATAAACAAATGGGACTGCATCAAAATAAAAAGCTTCTGCACAGCAAAAGAAACCATCAACAAAACAAGAAAGCCCACTGCATGGGAGAACATATTTGCCAATGTTATCTCCGATAAGCATTTAATCTCCAAACTTTACAGGAAACTTATACAACTTAACAAAAGGAAGATAATCTAATAAAAAATGGGCAGCCTTAGCTGGTTTGGCTCAATGGTTGGAGTGTCAGCCTGCTGACTGAAGGGTCCCAGGTTCAATTCCAGTTGGGCACATGCCTACTGGGCTCAATCCCCAGTAGGGGGCATCCAGGAGGCAGCCGATCAATGATTCTCATCATTGATGTTTCTATCTCTCTCTCCCCCTCTCCCTTCCTCTCTGAAATCAATAAAAATATATATTTTTTTAAATGGGCAAAGGACCTAAATAGACACTTTTCGAAAGGGGACATACAGAAGGCTAAGAGACATATGAAAACATGCTCAAAGTCACAAATCATCTGAGAAATGCAAATCAAAACAACAATGAGGTACCATCTCACACCTGTCAGAATGGCTATCATCAACAAATCAATAAACGACAAGTGCTGGCGAGGATGCAGAGAAAAAGAAACCCCCTTGCACTGCTGGTGGGAATGCAGACAGGTGCAGCCATTGTGGAAAACAGTATGGGGTTTCCTCAAAAAGTTAAAAATGCCCTAACTGGTTAGGCTCAGTGGATAGAGCATCGGCCTGTGGACTGAAAGGTCCCAGGTTCGATTCCAGTCAAGGGTATGTACCTTGGTTGCGGGCACATCCCCAGTAGGAGGTGTGCAGGAGGCAGCTGGTCGATGTTTCTCTCTCATCGATGTTTCTAACTCTCTATCCCTCTCCCTTCCTCTCTGTAAAAAATGAATAAAATATATTTTTAAAAAGTTAAAAATGGAACTCCCATTTGACCCAGTGATCCCACTTCTAGGAATATATCCCAAGAAACCATAAACACCAATCAGAAAGGATATATGCACCCCTATGTTCATAGCAGCACAATTTACAATAGCTAAGATTTGGAAACAGCCTAAGTGCCAATCAGCAGATGAGTAGATTAAAAAACTGTGGTACATCTACACAATGGAATACTACACTGCTGTAAAAAAGAAGGAATTCTTTTTTTTTTTAAAGAAGGAATTCTTACCATTTGCAACAGCATGGAGAGCATTATGCTAAGCGAAATAAGCGGATCAGAGAAAGATAAATATCACATGATCTCACTCATTTGTGGAATATAATCAACAACATAAACTGATGAACAAAAATAGAGCCAGAAGCATGGAACAGACTGCCCATCCTAATAGGGTAGTTGGCGGGGGGAGGGGAGTTAAGGGATCAATCAAAGGACCTGTATGCATGCATATGAGCATAACCAATGGTCACAGACACTAGAGGGTGGGGGCATGTGCTGGGGAGAGGTCAATGGGGAAAAAAGGAGACATATGTAATACTTTCAACAATAAAGAATTTAAATTTTTTAAAACTTTTAAGGCACACAAAAAAGTACAAAGCATAAACAAAAGATTGGTAGCCCTAGCTGTTTGCTCAGTGGTTAGAGCATCAGCCTGCAGACTGAAGGGTCTTAGATTTGATTCCTGGTCAAGGGCACATACCTCAGTTGCAGGTTTGATCCCCAGCCCCAATTGGGAGGCAACCAATCGATGTCTCTCTCTCATTTTGATGTTTCTCTCTTGCCTCCCTTCCATTCTCTAAACATCATCAATGGAAAAAATATCCTCAAGTGAGGATTTTAAAAAAAATAGATTGATAAATTCAATTGATAAAATGTAAAAATTTTGCTTATCAAAGGACACCATAAAGACTGAAAATATAAGGCACGAATGGGAGAAGATAATTGCAGCATATGTCACCAACAATGCGTTTGTAGCCAAAATATATAAAGAACTCCTGTGAGTCTATTTTTTTAAGTTTATGTTTTTAAAGAATAGTTTATTGATTTTTTTAAATCCTCACCTAATGATATTTTCCCATTGATTTTTAAAGAGTGGAAGGGAAGGGGAGACAGAAACATCAATGTGAGGGAGACACATCCATTGGTTGCCTCCCGCATGCGTCTGACCTGGGACTGGGGATGAGTCTGCAACTGAGGTAACGCGCCCTTGACCGGAATCAAACCTGGTCCGAGGGCTGATGCTCTATCCACTGAGCCAAACCAGCTAGGGCTAGTTTATTGATTTTTACAGAGAGGAAGGAAGAAAGAAACACTGATCAGCTGCCTTCTGCATGCCCCTTACCTGCGACTGAGCCTGTAACACGAGCATATGCCCTGCCTGGGAATCAAACCAGCACCCTTTGGAGGCAGGGGACGATGTGCAGCCAAGTCTGCCACACTGGCAGGGCGAGTCCATTTTTTTAAAAAAGGCTCAATCTATAGGAAGATGGGCTCAAAATACATAGGCAGGCAACTTCAAAGAAGAACAAACAACTGGCTTGTAAAAATATGATAAATTTCCCGGCTGGTGTGGTTTGAATGTTGACCCATGAACCAGGAGATCATGGTTCAATTCCTGGTCAGGGCACATGTCCAGGTTGCAGGCTGGATCCCCAGAGGGGCATTCAGGAAGCCGCCGATCAGTGATTCTCTCTCATCATTGATGTTTCTTTCTCTCCCTCTCCCTTCCTCTCTGAAATCAATAAAAATATTTTTTTTAAAAAAAAGTACAAATTGGTGCCCTAGTCAGTGGTTAGAGCATTGGCCCACACACCAAAGGTTCCTGGGTTCAATACCCAGCCAAGGGCACATACCTCGGTTTGCCCGTTCCATCCCAGCCCAGGTCTCGGGCGCATGAGGGAGGCAACCAATTGATGTATCTCTCTCACCTTAATGTTTTCCCCTCTCTCTCTCTTTCTCTCTCTTTCCCTCTCTCTCTCTCTCTCTCCCCCACTCCCTGCTCTCTCCTTCCCTCCCTCCCACTCTCTCTAAAAAAAAATCAATGGAAAAGATATTCTCAAAAAAAGTACAAATTGGTAGTTACAAAATAGTCACAGGGATGTAAAGTACAGGATAGGGAATATAGCCAATAATATAATAACTATGTATGGTGCCAGGTGGGTACTGGAAATATCAGGGGGCTCACTCTGTAAATTATATAATGTCCACTGTGCTGTACACCTAAAACTAATATAAAAGAATTTCTCAGATTAAAAAAAAATTTTAGTGCATGATTTTTTAAGTAACAAAATAATTTTTAAATATATAATGAAACTAAGAGTTTATGAATTAAACTTTTTAAAAAGGGAAGATAAAACAACAAAAAAGGGAAAGATAAAAATGCTAGATCAGGAAGCCTAAGAGAAGGTAGGTTAGGCTAAAACAATTCAAAAGACAAACTACAATCTGTCAACAGTGAGGACAAAATTAACTAAGTCTTTAAAAGGGAAAAAGAGGTAGTTTAAGTGTGTGATGCGATGTCCCAGCCAGGCAGCTGGGTAGATTGGAGCATCATCCTATGCACCAAAAGGTGGCCGGTTCCATTCTCCATCAGGCACATCCTGGGGTGTAGGTTCCATCCCCTGTTGGGGCGTGTACGGGAGGGGAGGCAGCAGATTGATACCTGTTTCTCCCATCAATCTCTCTCTTTCTGTCTAAAAATCAATTTAAAAAACATAACCTCCGGAGAGGATTAAAATAATAAGAGTGAGATGTGAGAGAAAATGAAGGTCATGAAAGGTCGTGCTGCCTGGAAGAGCGGGTGGAGAGAAGGGAAGGAGTGTGCATGGCAGGCTGGTGTCCTGCTCACCCTCCTGTCTGTCTCACCACCCAGTTCAGGTTCAAGGATCTCCAGGTTACAAACATCATCAAGGCACCAGCTGCCTCTTGCTGCTTCCAAGGAGAAGCCACTCATGTCTTCAGTGGTTGGAGGAAAGGGAACCCCCATGTTGCACCCAACAGACAACAGACCCCTCTGTCCCACCCGCCTGTCTCTCAGAATGCCGCATGGCGAGGGCTCCGCTGGAGCGGGCCTTCCTGCTGAGCGAGCGCAGTTCCCCCGAGCCCAGGCTTCTGGGAGCCTCAGGGCTCCATCCCAGCACCCCAGCAGGCGCTCTGGCCTCCTGTTTCCTAGGCCCACAGGCCCTGGGGGGTTTCACTTTTGTCCCTGGGTGCTTCCCTACTTCCTTGGGCTGCTCTTCAGGCAACAGATCCCTAACCCAACATGTCCCTGTCCCTGCTTCACCCACTGAGTGAAGATTCCCTGAGGGGAGATGTTGGCCGGAGAGAGCAGCCTTCAGGTTCTGCTCTTCCCTATGGCCCTTTCACCCTGGCTTTCGGTGGTTGGCCCACAGGCACTGTCCCTGTTAAAGTGCCTGTGATGCTCAAAATAGAGGTCCTACCATTTTGTCCTGTCAGCTACAAGTGTGAAAACCTGCCAGCCACCTGGCCACAGTCTGTGCTTCCTGCACAGTTGTTCCTAAAATAAACTTCTCAAAACAAGGCTCATCTTTAACAAAATCTAAACTGTGATCCTCAGCGTATGAAGCTGAGCATGTTCACATGGATATTTTCCAGAAGGTAACGGTGAGGTTTGTAATCCATGCCAAAAAAGTTATTCATGAACACCCCCCACAGTGGCAAGATGACTCCTAATTAAAAATTAACCATGTCCTTATTTTAACCTAACTGTTGTTTTCCTAGATGGTTTAAAAACTAACTTTTGGCCCTAGCTGGTTTTGCTCAGTGGATATAGCGTCGGCCTGCGGACTGAGGGGTCCCGGGTTCGATTCCAGCCAAGGGCACATGCCCGGGTTGCGGGCTTGATCCCCAGTGGGGGGCGTGCAGGAGGCAGCCAATTGATGATTCTCTCTCATCATTGATGTTTCTCTCTCCCCCTCTCCTTTCCTCTCTGAAATCAATAAAATATATTTTAAAAAAACTAACTGTTGTCAAAAGGGGGAAACAACTCAAGTGTCCCTCAGCAGATGAACAAATGGACGAAACGTGTTGTACACACACCACAGCATACTGCCGGCCCCTCACAAGTTACTGAAATCCTGACACGAGCTACGACGTGATGAACCTTGAGGACGTGGTGCTAAAGGAAATAAGACAGACACACAAGAGGACCAGGAGTGTATGACGCCACCTAGATGAGGACCTAGAACAGACGAATCCTGAGACAGGAAGTGAGCAGTGGTTGCAGGGGCTGGAAGATGGAGGAATGGGGAGAGACTGTTCAGTTTGTCCAGTTTTTGTTTTGGGGGCTGAAAAGTCCTGGCTGTGGATAGTGGTGATGGTGAGACAGCACTGAGTGTAGTTCATGTGACTAAACTATACACGTTTAAACTGTTAAAGTGATAGTGTTATGTCTATTCTACCACCATACAACACAAGGAGGAAGAGAAGAGGAGGTGGTGGGGCGGGCAGTGGGCACCTGTTAGCGTGCCTGGCTGAGGCCGGTGCACAGGAGGCAAAGACAGATAAAAAGTAAGGAAGTCTAGTTCACCTGTACGCTGTTACAGAAAAGAAACCTTGATGTCTAAGATTTATACCAAGTTCGGAATAAAACCTCAACCTTCAAATCGAACAAATCACTTATTACCGAAAGACAGGCGAGGGGAAGTTTGGCCTCAGCATCTTCCTGCTGGGTTCAGTCACTGACCTCATGGACCGTGCCCTCTCTCTTACTTTCTGCAAAAGTCAGTCTCCTACACCTGCCCGAGGGGGTCCCTGCACAGATCTGTACATTCCCTTCCCTGGGTCCCTGGCCTCACCTTTGTCTGCATCCCACGGGCCTGCGGGACCCACTGCCCACAGCCCTGGTTCAGAAGAAACGCCCCCCGCAACACACACACACACACACACACACACACACACACCAACATCCTCCCTCTGCCAGAGCCCAGGCCCATGGGCCCCGACTCGCACCCAGATCCCCAGGTGGGTGCTCCTGCTCCACGGCAGGAAGAGGCACAGTGCCCTCAAGGCCTCCCCTGTCAGGGGCTTGGGCTTAAACACGGCACCTCCCCCCCCCCTGCTTTGCTAAGGGCGGATGCAGCCCAGCAGCCCCTCTCCCAGTGAAAGCCTCTCATCATCTTTGCTCTCCTTAACCTTTTGTATGTTCTTTGTGGTCTTAGAACAATCTAAACTCTTCCACTTTTTAAAGTCTAATTTCACATAAATTATTTGAAAGTGTACAGTTCAGTGGCAGTTAGTATATTCACCATGTACAATTGCCTGCTCAGAGATTATCATTCTAACAATTACCCTTGTGACTCAGGTGAAGAAACAGGGCGGTGGAGGAGAGATTGAAGGAGAAGGTTGCAGACAGAGGGAACAGAATGTGCGAAGGCCACAAGCAGAAGGAGAGCTCCTTTTACTGAAAGAACTAGAGCAGCTCAGGGGGCTGGGCAGTGCAAGCAGGTGATGGACACGCTTGTCCGTGGTTTTCTGGTTCAGGAGCAGAAGCCCTGGCCGCTCTGGGAAGCCCTCACCAACGAGGGGGTTAAGTGCCCTTCTGATGCCCTACCATGTTGTCAGTAACTCCCTCATCCCTCCCTTCATGACCACGAATCTGCCCTTGCCCCTCCTTGGTCCCTCCTCAGCTCCCTTGGGTCTGGAAACTCCTGCAGGGCATGGACCATGTCTGTCTGGAATCAGTAAGGTCATTGAATTGTTACCTTAAAAGCCTTTCAAATAATCAGCTTCACTGTGAACTCCGTGGTCTCCAGCACGAGTGGTGCCCACGCGGGAACTCCTCCTGTGGGGCCACCTGACTGGGCCCAGGGGAGCTGATGGGAGCAGGTCCCTGCCTCTTCCTGCCCCCCTCACAGAGATGGACCCCAGTCCCTGCCATTACCTATTGAAGCTGGAACACATGAGGGGGCACAGAAGTGTGAGAGGACTGTAGTCATGAGCAATAAAATATCTGTCGGACAGATGTGCCGGTGATGCGCCAGCTGGGAAGGGTGCAGGGGGCTGCACACACCCGCCCTGGGCCCGAGCCCACCTCACAATGGATCAGACAGTCTCACCAGATGAGGCAGTTCAGTCTAAGGCACCTGTGAGAATCTGGAGCCTCTGGGCATTTGGGGACAAAGGCGGGGTCCCAGGTGTGGCAGATCTGAGGAACTGGCCAGTCCCACTTCCCTTCCAGGACACCACTTTCCCAGGCGCCCTTCAGACCTGTGGGGCCATGTGACTGGTCCCAGCCAGTGCGACCAGGGTCCCATGACTGGCAGGCCTAGCCTGGAAGTCAACATCCCACACTCTGTCGCTGGCTGCCTTCTTCCCCTTCAGCAGAGCCTCCCTGTCCCCAACCTTCTCACCTGGACTCACCCCAACTTCTCACCTGGACTCACCCCACTCCTCTCCAAGTCCCTTTGCCAGGAGTCCCTGCAGCGCTAAAGAGGTGGGTCCCTTTCTTCCCGCTGAGCCTGGGATGTTAGCAGGTGTGAGACCTGCAGAGGCTAGAAAATGCATTTGCTTGTTTCTGCTTCCCTTGGGCTCATTCAATTACCTTGAAGCCATGCCTGAGCGAGCCTGCTGGAACCTAGGAAAGCCCAGGCACCCTGTCACTCAGCCAACCCCACGGCACGGGAACCAGCCACCCAGGACGTGTGGACAAAGCCGAGACCAAAGAGCTGCCCAGCCAAGCCCCATCTACATTGCTGACTCACAGAATTCAGCTAAGGAAATGTTTATTATTCTTTTGTGATTGATTTATGCAATAGTCTTGTGTCAGTAGATAAATGGAACAGTGGCATCTGAAAAAGACTAAATGGAGCAGAACCACCACCATCCCGTGGGGCCCAGAGGTTCACAAACAGAAGCTTTACTGTGCTGTCACAGTGAGACTCGGGGTGAGCTTGTTACTGCGGCAGAGCCTGTCCTGTCCTGACTAATCCACAAGGACACAGATCACAGGCCCTGTCTCTGCCCTGGTGCCTGAGACGCATGAGCAGAGGGGAGCCGGTAGGTTAATTCAAATGCAGGAACAGCAATTAGCTCCCAGCTTTTGGTATAGAAGTGCTGGCCGGTCTTGCGGAAGCCGAGGCGCTGGTAGAGGGCCAGGGCGGAGTACTGCAGCATGCTGGTGCTGAGGACAACCTCACGGTAGCCCTGGTCCCGTGCAAACTGCAGGACGGTCCTGACCAGGGCTTTCGCTATCCCCTGGCCCCGGTGCTCCCAGGCCACGCTTAAGTGAAGCAGCTCCACCTGCTCCTTCCTCAGGGTGGGCTCCCCAACGGGCAAAGCTCCCACTGTGCCCACCACCTGCCCCGCACACTCAGCCACCCAGAAGCAGGAGCCTGGCTCACTCAAGTAGGATTTGCTGATGTCACGCATGTCTGTGCGCAAACAGTTGGACACATACTCGGTCCAGGGGTATTTGGCCAGGAACCTCAGGGCAGCCAGGAGGGTGAGGCCGGCCATGAGGGCCAGGAGCCAGGACCCAGAGATCACAAACAGGGCGAGGGGCCCCCCAAGCAAGAGCACAAGAGTTTGTGGCAGCTTCAGGATGTGGCGGAAGGTGGTGGGGGTGTGCTCGACTGCGCCCTTGGAGAACAAGCCCAGGACCCATGGGCGGTCGCTCTCCTGGTATTTGCGGATGTGACAAGGAGCCATGGGAGACTGGTGGGTCTGAGCCTCAAAGTCCAGCAGAGAGAGCTAGGCGTCCCTGCACCCTTCCCTGGGGAAGAGAGAGGAAGCCAAGTGAGACCCCAGTCTCCCACCTCCCGGGAACCACAGAGCCCCTGCTTAAGGGCTTGTCATTCTGCTGCTGCCCCAGGAAGTAGGACACAGCCACTGGGAGAAGGTGCAGGGTCAGAAAGACTTGCATTTGACCTGGCTCCATTCCTTTCTAGCCTCTTCATCTGTACAACAGCGTAAAATCAAAGCCTGCCTCTGAAGTTGTTCTGAGAATTTGATAAAACAACAGATACAATGCTCTGGTATATTAAGTACCCTCCCCTCCACCACTTCCCCTCTTCCTGCATCTCCTCTCAGCCCCTTGCTACAATGGTGCCACCGTGCAGCAGCCAGAGCATGTGCCCCCTCACCCTTTAGTGCCTCTGCCAGGGTCCGCACTTTGCAGGAAGCCTGTGTCCCCAAGCACAGGTCTCAGCAAAGGCTCCTTCCCCCCCTGATTGCAAAGGTGGAGGCTGCTGAGCTGGCCCAAGAGCCCAACACCCAACCTGGCCCTGCCTTGAGAGCCAGAGGGTCCAGAGCTGCAGGCCACACTCAGAGCCCCGTCCTTCCACCCATGTCCTCTCACCTGTCACCACAAAAGCCTCGAATGTTCAGGGTGGCCTCAGCCCGGCCTCCTCCCTCAGCCTCTGACTGGCATCTGGGAAGACTGCACAGGGCTGGCTCTAGCTCTGGGACCAGGCCCTGGAGGCCACCTCATTGGCTGGCTCCTGGCCATGTTAATCATCAACCCGTGTCAGGGAGCTGGGCAACAAGCCTGTTCTCCATTCACTTTTGTGATTACAGGTCATTATCTGGGAGCTGGGGAAAGGGTCTGGGACATCTCAGGGGTCTTCCCATTTGGGGTCTGTCTACACCTCCTCCTCCTCCTGGTTTATAGATCGACGCTCACCCACGAGCCACGCGGCCGGGCGAGAGAGTTTTATCCCCTCATCCGCGGGTGGACATACGGGTGGTTTCCCCTCTGGGTTCCTGTGGATGCTGCTGCGGTGAGCATGCTCATGTACAAGTCGTGTGAACACCTGCTTTCTATACCCAGGAGTGGGATCAGAGGGTCGTGTGGTCAATCTGTTTGACATTTTGAGGAACTGCCAAACTATTGTCCAAAATGGCTGCACTGTTTTACTTTTCTACCAATGAGTCTTATTTTATTTTACTGTCTGCCTCAGCACCACTGCCCGGGACATACAAGGGGCGAGAGCTGGCATTCACTGAGAAGTTAGATGCCTGGCACTGTGAGAAAGATACTTTCCTATGCTGTACTATTTTTTATTATTTTAGAGAGGAAGAGGAAGAGAGAGAGAGAGAGAGAGAGAGAGAGAGAGAGTTTGGCTGCCTCCTGCAACCTAGGTACATACCCTGACTGGGGATCGAACCCGCAACCTTTGGTGTACCGGATGATGCCCCAACCACTGAGCCACCCAGGGCCTATGATCTGCTTGACATGTACAGCAGCTTAAGAGCTAAGGTTGGGATCAATGTCCCCACTTTACAAAAGGGAAACCGAGGCCCGCAAAGTTGAGAAAACCTACAAGCCCCTCAGCGCCTGGCCGGTGGGGCCTCACGTGGAGGCAGCTCTGACCGGGCCTGCTTGTTTGCCTCTTCGGTGCCTCAGGCTGACCCACAGGCAGTGGTCTGACAAGTGCTTGATGAATCCCTGTGAGGAAAGCCAGCTCTGCCTGGTGCATCTTCATCCTTCGAGCCCCTCCCACCAGAGGGCAGGCCACACCTGGCCAAATCCGATGTGTGACAGGCTCTCTTCTTCCCTCGGGACCGGTGTGGGCCCTTGGCTCCACAGAGACTCCCGGCCACTCCCAGCCACATGCTCCCGGTGCCCCTTCCCTCCTTGAAGACTTGATGTCAAATTGTTATTTCTTAACAAGCAACTGCTAACTTACTACAACTGGTTCACTCACGTCGGCAGGTACAAGTCCCCTGACAAACGGTTTCATTCATCTTTCTATTGTCCACAGATCAAAATAGGTAAGTACACAGACATTGTGATTATTTTGGGATTCATTCGTCTGGCACACGGCACCAGTCTGTTCCTTCCTTGTAGTTACCTCGTCGTGTTCCCACCTCCTGCTAGCCTGTCCCCGCAAACCCAAGCAACAGCCGAGGAGAAGGGAGACTCTTGCTGTTACATAAAACCTCATCCATCAAATTAAACAAACTATTAGCTAAGACAGGTGAAGGGACATTTGGAGTCAGCACCCCAGGTTTTCTTCCTGCTGGGTCAGTCACTGAGCTCTAAAATTACCATGGACCATGCCCTCCCTGCTTCCTACTTTCTGGAAAAGTCAGTCTCCTACACCTGCCCGAGGGGGTCCCTGCACAGATCTGTACGTTGCCTCCCCTGGGTCCCCAGCCTCACCTTTGTCTGCATCCCACAGGCCTGCGTTCAGAAGAAGCGCTCCCCCCAACACACACACACACCCACCCCAACATCCTCCCTCTGCCAGAGCCCAGGCCCATGGGCCCCGACTCGCACCCAGATCCCCAGGTGGGTGCTCCTGCTCCACGGCAGGAAGAGGCACAGTGCCCTCAAGGCCTCCCCTGTCAGGGGCTTGGGCTTAAACACGGCACCTCCCTCCCCGCCTTGCTAAGGGCAGACGCAGCCCAGCAGCCCCTCTCCCGTGAAAGCCTCTCATCATCTTTGCTCTCCCCACACTTTTCTATCCTCCTTTTGAATTAAGGAGCCAGCCGGTGGTCCTTGGACCACTGATGGTCCGTGAGGTCCGAAAGGTTGGCGACCACTGATCTAACTCACCCTTTTCTACCAGATTTTTTAAAAATAGCATAAAATTATTTAAAATGTCCCGTGGCATTTAGTACATTCATTCTGCTGTACAACCACCTACATTATGTCTCAGAACATGCTAATCGCCCCAAAGGAAACATGCACACGGTAAATCACCAGCCCCCACTCCCCTCCCCGCTTGACAGCACTTGGCAAACCCCCTAAACCAGTGGTTCTCAACCTTGGCTACACATTAGAACCACCTGGGAATCTTTTTAAAATCCTGATTTCTGGGCCTCACCCTCCGGAAATTCTGTTTCTTGTTATGGGGGTGGGGCCACAACATTAGTAACAAAGAAACAGAATTTCCGGAGGATGAGGCCCAGAAATCAGGATTTTAAAAAGATTCCCAGGTGATTCTAATGTGCAGCCAAGGTTGAGAACCACTGCCCTAAACCAGGGGTCCTCAAACTTTTTAAACAGGGGACCAGTTCACTGTCCCTCAGACCGTTGGAGGGCCGGACTATAGTTTAAAAAAAACTATGAACAAATTCCTATGCACACAGCGGCGGCAAAAACACCCGGCGGGCCGGATAAATGTTTTCCGCGGGCCGCATGTGGCCTGCGGGCCATAGTTTGAGGACCCCTGCAAACTGTCTTGATAATCTTCTGTTTTGGTCTCCGATCTCACAGTACATTGCTTATCTATCACATCTGGTGCATCAATCTGAGCTCCAGTTTAATTCGTTACCCACAGGCCACTAGCCAGACACAAGCGTCCTCCTCCAATTCAGACACAGATGCATCCACCTGACAGCTTTGCACCCCTTCTTACAAAGCCATGGGGGGAGAGGTCAATGCGGGGGAAGGAGGTTTATGTAATACTTTAAACAGTAACAAATTTAAAATAAAATAAAAAGCCATGGTACAGGAGCTCAGAAGATGGCGGCGTAGGTAAGCGTCTGTACTCGCCGCCTCCCTCAACCACATCAAAATTACAACTAAAATACAGAGCAAACATCATCCAAAACCGCCGGAAAGCTGGCTGGATGGAAGTCCTACAACTAGAGACGCGAAGAAGAAAGCACACTGAGGCTGGGAGGAGGTGCGGAGGCTCGGAAGAGGCTGGGCCGGCACCCACGTGTGTCGCTTTCTTAATCGGGAGGGAGATTCCCCTGCAGAGGGCACCCGGAGGAGCAAGCGGTCCCACCCCCACACCAGACCCCCAGCCCAGGGTCCCAGAGCTGGGAAAGAACTACGGGCTGTGAAAACCACTGTGGATTGGAGCGCAGAGACACAGAAGCTGCTAGAGACCCAGCTGTTCCTCTTAAAAGGCCGGCACCACAAACTGAACTTACAAGCTCGGCTTCCTCTGAGCTCCAGTGCGGGCGAGGCTCTGGGGAACACAGACACAGACACATACCGGGAGGATTGTCTGGCATCAGGACAGGAACTCGGGGGCGGCTTGCAGGGAGCATTGGTCCCATGCTGGGACCTCCCTGGTCGCAGGGTTGACTGGCAGCCATTTCTGTTCGCTCCGCCCTGGTGATTCCGTAAGACCCTGCCTCACCCAATTTATAACCCCTGACCCAGCTGCAGCTTGTTTGAGAGTTTTTACCCTGAGCAAGGGAGTGGACTGACAATCCAGTTCCTCCTGACTGACAATTCTCGGGGGGAAAGGGGCGTGGGGGGTGCCGGAAGAAACTAGACAAAAATCGTACACCCGCCCTGACTGGTTTGGCTCAGTGGATAGAGCATCGGCCTGCGGCTAAAAAAATCAAGTGAATAAATAATCTGATGAACAGAATAAACTGGTGAATATAATTGAATCAGGGGCATAGAAAGGGAGTGGACTGACAATTCTTGGGGGGAAAGGCGTGTGGGGAGTGTGGGAAGAGACTGGAAAAAAATTGTACACCTATGGATGAGGACAGTGGTGGGGGGTAAGGGCAGAGGGTGGGGTGGGAACCAGGTGGAGGGGAGCTATGGGAGGGAAAAAAAAGAGGAACAACTGTAATAATCTGAACAATAAAGATTTAATTTAAAAAATAAAATAAAATAAAATAAAAAATATAAAAAAAACAAGCGTGGATACGAAGCTTCTTGTGCCCACTGGTTAATCTTACACATTAGCATTAATCCTGGGCAGTTTTCTTCTCAATGCAGCATGACACCGGCCTCCCAGGGGCCTCTGCTCCGTCTTAGGTCCAAGCTCCCTGCTCCCTGGCGAGGGGGCTGATGTGGCTGAACAGCGGGACCGAGGGCAGGCCACCCAGGCTGCTTACTCCTTGGCCCATCTTCCCCAGATCAAATCCACACTCCCTGCCAATGGAGTCTTTTTATTTTATTTTATTGTTCTATTACAGTTCACATTCACTATGATTTTGTATTAGTTTCAGGCATACAGCATAGTGGCTAAACAATCACATACTTGACAAATTGATCCTCCCCCACCCCTGCTATTTCCAGTACACCCCTGGCACCATACATAGCTATCCTGTATTTTATAGTGTTATTGACTATATTCCCTATGCTGTACTTTACAGCCCTGCGACTATTTTGTGACTACCAATTTGTACTTCTTTTTAAAAAAATATTTTTATTGATTTCAGAGGGGAAGGGAAAGAGATAGAAACATCAATGATGAGAGAGAATCATCGATCGGCCGCCTCCTGCACACCCTCTACTGGGAATCTAGCCCACAATCCTCGTATGTGCCCCTGACCGAAATTGAACCCGGGTTGCTTCAGTCCGCAGGCAAGCTTCTGTGGGTGGGGCCTTGGGCCTTCTTTTGGATGTTCTGGGTCTCTCTGACCCAGTTGCAGTTAGTTAGGTAATTTTAGATTGCAAAAGGCCAGGCCATTCATATGCAAAAGCCTCTGCCACAGCTTGGGTGGGGCGGGGTCTCAGGGAATCACCAGGGAGGGGCAAACAGCTATGGATGATCCTCAGCCCTGCCCTAAGAGGCCCCGCGTCTCAGT
Source organism: Myotis brandtii (assembly GCF_000412655.1). NCBI lineage: Eukaryota > Metazoa > Chordata > Mammalia > Chiroptera > Vespertilionidae > Myotis > Myotis brandtii. The sequence goes on along the minus strand of NW_005359516.1, from coordinate 44,313 downwards.
GTCCTGGTAATTGCTGCAAGCACCTCTGAGAGAAAGCCGCCCTAGAGTTCCGCCCGCTGCCAGACAGTCTCTCCCCGTATGAGTCTGGGTCCCCAGAGACTCACCGGGAACTGGGGTCAGGGCCATCGGGATCTTGAGACTCCCTCCCGATTGAAAAAGACAGCCGCGTCCTCAGTTGACAGCCCTTTCCGCGTGCGCCTCCGTACCTCTGCACTTTACTTCCACACCTCCTCTGAGTCTCAGTGTGCTTTTCTCTTTCCTTCTAGTTGTAGAATTTCCACTCAGCCAGCCTTCCTGTGGTTCTGGGTGATGTCTGTTTTGTCTTTAGTTGTAGTGTTGAAGTGGTTGTGTGAGGCAGCAATTTCAGGTGTTTACCTATGCCACCATCTTGGTTTCTCCTCTAATTTTATTTAAAAAATTACAAATAAAGAATGCATGAAGGTCTATATTCAGAAAGCTATCCACCCACCCTTATTCACTACCCAAATGGAGGAGAGGGAGAGATAGAAACATCAATGATGAGAGAGAATCAATGATCTGCATCCTGCACGCCCCCCCACTGGGGATCGAGCCTGCAACCCTAGCATGTGCCCTTGGCTGGAATTGAACCTGGGACCCTTCAGTCCACAGGCTGACACTCCATCCACTGAGCCAAACTGGTCAGGGCTTTTAGTTGTATTTTTGAAGTGGTTGTGTGCGGCAGCAATTTCAGGTGTTTACCTATGCCGCCATCTTGGTTTCAACCACACTTGTTTTTTCCACACTTATTTTTAACAAGCATCCAGGCAATGTCCTGCTGTGGCTGAGAACCACATATACATATACATATACATATACATATACATATACATATACATATACATATAATGTTTGATTAGCAGGGAATAAACAGCTATATCTGCCAGCATGACAGCAGGATGAACTGCTTCCTCAAGGGTTGCCTCCTCAACCCAATTATCCCTGCCACTCGCTGAAAAGTGTAGGAATTGAACAGACATAGAGGATGATGGGTAGAGGAGAGGTTGAAAGAGAGCGTTCCAGAAGAGGGAACAGCATGTGCGAAAGCCTCAAGCAGAAAGAGAGCTTCCAATTGTTTGTTTATTTTCCTCACCAGATGATGTTTATTGATTTTAGAGCAGTGGTTCTCAACCTTCTGGCCCCTTAAATACAGTTCCTCATGTTGTGACCCAACCATAAAATTATTTTCGTTGCTACTTCATAACTGTAATGTTGCTACTGTTATGAATCGTAATGTAAATATCTGATATGCAGGATGGTCTTAGGTGACCCCTGTGAAAGGGTCGTTCGACCGCCAAAGGGGTCGAGACCCACAGGTTGAGAACCGCTGTTTTAGAGAGAGAGGGAGGGTGTGAGAGAGCGAGCAAGCAACATCGATCTGTTGCCTCCTGCTGCTTCCTGACCCAACCCACAACCCAGTATGTGCCCTGACCAGGACTGAAACCACACCTTTCAGTGCACGGATGACACTCCACCAGCTGAGCCACCAGGCCAGGGCAAGAGCTTCCATTCACTGAAAGACCGGGAGATGGGCAACGCGGGCAGAGGACTGGAGCAGGTGATGGACACGTTCATATGTATATGTATATGTATATGTATATGTATATGTATATGTATATGTATATGTATGTTAGTTTATTTCAGAGAGGAAGAGAGAGGGAGAGAGAGAGAGAAACATCAATGATAAGAATCCTGCATGCCCCTCATTGGGGACTGAGCACCCAACTCAGGCATGTGCCCTGACCAGGAATCGAATGGTGACCTCCTGGGTCATAGGTCGATGCTCAACCACTGAGCCAAACTGGCTGGGTGACATTCCTGGCTTTATTTTTTAGGAGCAGAAGCCCTGGCCGCTCTGGGAAGCCCTCACCAACAAGGGGGTTAAGTGCCCTTCTGATGTCCTACCATGTTGTCAGTAACTCCCTCATCCCTCCACTCATGACCACAAATCTGCCCTTGCCCCTCCTTGGTCCCTCCTCAGCTCCCTTGGGTCTGGAAACTCCTGCAGGGCATGGACCATGTCTGTCTGGAATCAGTAAGGCCATTGAATTGTTACCTTAAAAGCCTTTCAAATCATCAGCTTCACTGTGAACTCCCTGGTCTCCAGCACCAGTGGTGCCCATGCGGGAACTCCTCCTGTGGGGCCACCTGACTGGGCCCAGGGGAGCTGATGGGAGCAGGTCCCTGCCTCTTCCTGCCCCCCTCACAGAGATGGACCCCAGTCCCTGCCATTACCTATTGAAGCTGGAACACATGAGGGGGCACAGACGTTTGGTTTAAAACCCAGAAGCAGGAGCCAGTTAAACAGTGGTCAAGTCTTCTGAGCATCACGGGGAAGTTGTAGGGAGCAGGCCTGCAGGAGGAGGATGGGCTGACAGAGGGGCCTGTGTGGGACCCCAGACCAGGGAGAAAAGAGACCTAAATAAAGGAACAAGGTTGAGGCCCAGGGTTTTGGGCAAGAACATGCATGTTGGAGCCACTTTGCTCCTGGTCCCCATTTCGAGGTGATGTGCTAGTTACAAAGCGAGCTGGCAGGAGCGTGCAGGTTTGTGGCCTTGGCTAACCGTCAGAGGCGATCAGCCAGGAGCGGGGCACACTGCAGGGCTGGAGGCCTGTGTGTCACACGGCACACCTGAAAGGGCACCTGGATTTCCTGGGTCATCAGGGACTCACCAGCTCCTGAACAGCAGCCTCTGGGTTGGGGGGACCCAGTGAGAGGCTCCAGATCACCCGTGAGCCACCCATGCCGGTGATGCGCCAGCTGGGAAGGGTGCAGGGGGCTGCACACACCCGCCCTGGGCCCGAGCCCACCTCACAATGGATCAGACAGTCTCACCAGATGAGGCAGTTCAGTATAAGGCACCTGTGAGAACCCGCCCTGGGCCCGAGCCCACCTCACAATGGATCAGACAGTCTCACCAGATGAGGCAGTTCAGTCTAAGGCACCTGTGAGAATCTGGAGCCTCTGGGCATTTGGGGACAAAGGCGGGGTCCCAGGTGTGGCAGATCTGAGGAACTGGCCAGTCCCACTTCCCTTCCAGGACACCACTTTCCCAGCCGCCCTTCAGACCTGTGGGGCCATGTGACTGGTCCCAGCCAGTGCGACCAGGGTCCCATGACTGGCAGGCCTAGCCTGGAAGTCAACATCCCACACTCTGTCGCTGGCTGCCTTCTTCCCCTTCAGCAGAGCCTCCCTGTCCCCAACCTTCTCACCTGGACTCACCCCAACTTCTCACCTGGACTCACCCCACTCCTCTCCAAGTCCCTTTGCCAGGAGTCCCTGCAGCGCTAAAGAGGTGGGTCCCTTTCTTCCCGCTGAGCCTGGGATGTTAGCAGGTGTGAGACCTGCAGAGGCTAGAAAATGCATTTGCTTGTTTCTGCTTCCCTTGGGCTCATTCAATTACCTTGAAGCCATGCCTGAGCGAGCCTGCTGGAACCTAGGAAAGCCCAGGCACCCTGTCACTCAGCCAACCCCACGGCACGGGAACCAGCCACCCAGGACGTGTGGACAAAGCCGAGACCAAAGAGCTGCCCAGCCAAGCCCCATCTACATTGCTGACTCACAGAATTCAGCTAAGGAAATGTTTATTATTCTTTTGTGATTGATTTATGCAATAGTCTTGTGTCAGTAGATAAATGGAACAGTGGCATCTGAAAAAGACTAAATGGAGCAGAACCACCACCATCCCGTGGGGCCCAGAGGTTCACAAACAGAAGCTTTACTGTGCTGTCACAGTGAGACTCGGGGTGAGCTTGTTACTGAGGCAGAGCCTGTCCTGTCCTGACTAATCCACAAGGACACAGATCACAGGCCCTGTCTCTGCCCTGGCGCCTGAGACCCATGAGCTGAGGGGAGCTGGTAGGTTAAATGAATTATAGGAATAGCAAATAGCCTGTTCATCATGGAGGGGAAATCCTGGCCGGTCTTGCGGAAGCCGAGGCGCTGGTAGAGGGCCAGGGCGGAGTACTGCAGCATGCTGGTGCTGAGGACAACCTCACGGTAGCCCTGGTCCCGTGCAAACTGCAGGACGGTCCTGACCAGGGCTTTCGCTATCCCCTGGCCCCGGTGCTCCCAGGCCACGCTTAAGTGAAACAGCTCCACCTGCTCCTTCCGCAGGGTGGGCTCCCCAACGGGCAGAGCTCCCACCGTGCCCACCACCTGCCCCTCACACTCAGCCACCCAGAAGCAGGAGCCTGGCTCACTCAAGTAGGATTTGCTGATGTCACGCATGTCTGTGCGCAAACAGTTGGACACATACTCGGTCCAGGGGTATTTGGCCAGGAACCTCAGGGCAGCCAGGAGGGTGAGGCCGGCCATGAGGGCCAGGAGCCAGGACCCAGAGACCACAAACAGGGCGAGGGCCCCCCCAAGCAAGAGCACAAGAGTTCGTGGCAGCTTCAGGATGTGGCGGAAGGTGGTGGGGGCGTGCTCAGCCATGCCCCGGGCGAACAAGTCCAGGACCCTTGGGCGGTCGCTCTCCTGGTATTTGCGGATGTGATAAGGAGCCATGGGAGACTGGTGGGTCTGAGCCTCGAAGTCCAGCAGAGAGAGCTAGGTGTCCCTGCACCCTTCCCTGGGGAAGAGAGAGGAAGCCAAGTGAGACCCCAGTCTCCCACCTCCCGGGAACCACAGAGCCCCTGCTTAAGGGCTTGTCATTCTGCTGCTGCCCCAGGAAGTAGGACACAGCCACTGGGAGAAGGTGCAGGGTCAGAAAGACTTGCATTTGACCTGGCTCCATTCCTTTCTAGCTGTGTGACCTTGGGCATGTTGCCTAACCTCTCTGAGCCTCTTCATCTGTACAACAGCGTAAAACCAAAGCCTGCCTCTGAGGTTGTTCTGAGAATTTGATAAAACAACAGATACAAGTACCTTCCCCTCCACTTCTCCCCTCCCACCCTTTTTAAAAAAATCCTCACCCGAGGATATTTTTCCATTGATTTTCAGAGAGCGTGGGAGAGGGAAAGACAGAAATACCAATGTGAGAGAAACACATCGATTGGTTGCCTCCTGCATGTGCCCCAACCAGGGCCTGGACCTTAGGTACATGCCCTTGACTGGAATCAAACCTGGGACCCTTCAGTCTGCAGGCTGATGCTCTATCCACTGAGCCAAACCGGCTTGGGTCCTCTTCCCTCTCTTCCTGCCTCTCCTCTCAGCCCCTTGCTACATTGGTGCCACCGTGCAGCAGTCAGAGCATGTGCCCACTCACCCTTGGTGCCTCTGCCAGGGTCCGCACTTTGCAGGAAGCCTGTGTCCCCAAGCACAGGTCTCAGCAAAGGCTCCTTCCCCCCCTGATTGCAAAGGTGGAGGCTGCTGAGCTGGCCCAAGAGCCCAACACCCAACCTGGCCCTGCCTTGAGAGCCAGAGGAGGGTCCGGAGCTGCAGGCCACACTCAGAGCCCCGTCCTTCCACCCATGTCCTCTCACCTGTCACCACAAAAGCCTTGAATGTCCAGGGTGGCCTCAGTCCGGCCTCCTCCCTCAACCTCTGACTGGCATCTGGGAAGACTGCACAGGGCTGGCTCTATCTCTGGTACCAGTCCCTGGAGGCCACCTCATTGGCTGGCTCCTGGCCATGTTAATCATCAACCCGTGTCAGGGAGCTGGGCAGCGAGCCTATTCTCCTTTCACTTTTGTAATACGGGTCATTATCTGGGAGCTGGGGAAGCAGGGTCTGGGACAGTCTGAAAGGGCAGCACAGACTTATGAGCAGTCCCTGTAGTTTTGAGTGTGTGTTGGGGGTAGTGATGGGTGATTAAAGACCCTTCCCCTGAGATGGCTCAGTTCAAGACTGCGGAGATGTGGAGTAACAATGACCTCCTGGGTCATTCCCCGTTCCCCAACTTATTCCAGAGCGCATGGCAGACAGCCAGTTTGTAGCTTTAATATGTAACCCTTGATGAAGGAGGCAAATCATGTGACCAACCAAACTGCACATAGCACCTGTCTTGTATTAAAAGCCTTTAATGAATGCATATCCTCATCCCCAGTAATTCCACTTTCAGGAAGCTGTTCTAAAGAGAAACAGTCTGGCCAGCGTGGCTAGTGATTGAGTGTTGACCTATGAATCAAAAGGTCACGTTGGATTCCTGGTCAGGGCATATGACCGAGTTGTGGGCTTGATCCCCATTGTTGGGTGTGGAGGAGGCAGCCGATCAATGATTCTCGCTCATCATTGATGTTTCTTTCTCTCTCTCCCCCTCCTTTCCTCTTTCTGAAATCAATAAGAATACATTTTTAAAAATAAAGGAGAAACATGTACCAAGATTTACTTGCAAAGGGGAGGCAAAGATTTGAAAGCAACACAAATGTGTAATAATTGAACTACATATGTGAAATGTTACACATCAATAAAATAAACGTGTTTGTGAGGGCATGGGAAGAGGAGCACAGCATCTGGAGTCTCACAGATCGGAAATTTAACCCTGACTACAGCATTTTGAGCTTTGAGGGGAGCAGCATCTCTCAGCTTCAGGGGAAACATGCATTTACTTATTTATTTAAAATATACAGGAAGAACACAAAATCGATCTATTATTCCCCAAAATATTTAAACTGATTCAAATCACAAACAATTCCAGATTGTGGAATTCTGAAAGACATCTGGAGTACTCTTAAAACAATCTCAACATTACTTTCTTTTAAAGAATTGTTCTAAAGGAGATTAAGAGCCACGACAAACACAATGCAGGGTGAGTGCCACAAGGACTGCAACTTACTTTCAAATAATATTTGCAATGGTTTTGTACACTTGAAATTTTTTGAAATAGACTTGAGAGACCAAGTCTGGTTTTTCGCTGGCAAAATCCCCTGGGGTTGTAATGAAGACTAAGTGAGGAAGTGCATTAAAGTGTTTAGCAGAGTGCATGCAGGAAACGGTAGCTGTGTGCTTCTGCACTTGAGGAGCTGCCCTGAGTGTGTTCCTTCCAGCTGTGCAGTGACCCACAGAGCACACGCTGAGATGAGGCCTTCAGCCGGCCGGGTCCCGGAGTCACTGCAAGTCTTCCTGCCGATTCACGCTGGCTACACAGTGAGCAAGGAGCTTTGTCATGTGAAGCCAATGAGCTTTAGGGATCGGAATTGCAGCCTAATCTAACCCAGAACTCCACAAACCACAGTCCTCGGTCACTCTGCCCATCACTTAGTTCCAGTCTTACTGGAAAACAACCACACTCATCATTCATGTACGGTCTGTGGATGCCCCTGCACTACAACAGTGAGAGCTGAGTAGATGCAACAGAGACCATTCGGCCTGCAACGCTGTAAATATTTACTATCTGGCCCTTCACAGAAAGGTTTGCCAACCATGACCTAGTCTACCTTGACTGATACAATCAAAATGAGAAAAAAAACCCAAATCACTTATAAAACATGATTTTACATTAGCGGTAGGACCTTGGGCAAGTTACCATAATCTTTTAGTGGCCGCGTGTAAAATGAGGGCAATAACAGCATCTATCCCAAAAAGTGTTATAAGCTAGTGTTTATAAAATCACTAAGGCAAAAACCTAATACTTTATAGACATCCAACAAATGTTTGCAATTACTATTCCAATTATATAAAAACTAGAGGCCCGGTGCATGGATTCATGTACCTGTGGGGTCCCTCGGCCTGGCCTGCACCCTTTTGCAATCCGGGACCTCATCAGTGCAAGATCTGGCCCATCTCAACCAGTCCCAATTGGGGCCAATGGGGCTGGCCAGTTGGGGAGGGGCCACAGGAGGTTGGCCGGCTGGGGAGGGATTGAGGGAGGGTTCCAAGGCGTGTCTGGCCCGTCTTGCCCAGTCCCGATCAGCTGAACCCGAGCAGCAAGGTAACCTACAGGTTGGACCGTCTGCCTCCTGATGGTCAGTGTGCATCATAGCTACTATTAATCGGTTGACTGGTCAAATGGTCGACCGGTTGCTTAGGCTTTTATATATATATATAAAATATATCTGAATGGAAATAGAAGACTAGAATAACAAATAACACTAACAGTGATTATCTTTGAAAATATTAACAGGTAGGATAGGTTTCCCCCGTTATACCATTCTGTTTTAAAATTTTCTATAATAAACACATATAAATCCTATATAATAAAATCCTAATATGCAAATTGATTGAATGACGGAACGACTGGTCACTATGACATGCACTGACCACCAGGGGGCAGACGCTCAATGCAAGAGCTGCCCTTGGTCGGGGCCATAGAGGGAGGCAACCAGTGGCGGCAGCAGGGGGCGGGGCCAGCCAGCAGGCAGTGCCAGTACCACCAGCCAAGGCAGGTGCCAGTGGGGGCTCGCCCCACCGATCACCCCACAGATCGGCTCTGATCGCTGGCCAGGCCAAGGGACCCTACCCTATGTATTGGGAACAGCCTTAGATTTAAAAATTAAAACCTGACACAGCTACTCTAACACTGAAAAAACAGGATGATACAGCGATGACATGCATGGACTCTGGCTTGCACATTTTGTGGTCAGCCCTGATTCTGACTTATAACTGTGTGACAAAGCCAATTACTTAACTTCTCTCTGCTTCAGTTTTTCCACCCATAAGATGGGGAAAATGGTACTACTGCCTCAGAAGGATCATGTTATGTGCTACTTTTTATAATCAGGGTAAAAAAATGTAGCTGCCCATACAACAGCAAGATGCCTTTTTTTAAAAAAATATATTTTTATTGATTTCAGAGAGGGAGGGAGAGGGAGAGAGAGATAGAAACATCAATGATGAGAGAGAATCATTGATTGGCTGCCTCCTGCACGCCCCCTATTGGGGATCGAGCTGCAACCCCCGGCATGTGCCCTTGACTGTAATCGAACCTGGGACCCTTTGGTCCGCAGGCAGACGCTCTATCCATGAGACAAACCAGCGAGGGCGGCAAGATGCCTTTCACCTGTAAGAAAGTATGGTCACTGGTGCATGCAGCATCCCAGATTGCGAGGGTTGTCTGACTGCTGGTTTAGGCCTGTAAACCGGCAGTTGGACATCCCCCGAGGGGTCCCGGATTGTGAGAGGGCACAGGTCGGGCTGAGAACACCCCCTTTCCCCACACGAATTTCGTGCACCAGGCCTCTAGTTTTATTATAAGAAAAGAAAAAGCAATGTTTTTTATAAATGCTGAACATTTTTAATGCTTCTGACATTTCACAAAACATCTTTTGTTGACATTCTACAAATGACAGCATCCAATAATGTCCCAATCCTTTCTTCTTGTGAAGATAGTTTATATATCTATAAAAATAAAATACAAATTATGGCATTCTACTATATTCATGCACTACTAACTTTTATTACACAAACCTGTAAGTGAAATCATTTATCATTCAATTATTGGGATAAATGATCATCCCAATATGATCATTTATGAAATTAAAATGTGACTAAAATATGCAAAGTAGATGCATCACATATGTCAAAAGTGCCCTTTAAATTGCAATTATGGTGGTAGCTCTCTAAACATAGAAACCAAATTTGTACCAGTTTTAAAGGCATACACACTAGCTTCATACTAAATTTGTTACATTACAAATGTAATATAACTATGTAAGCTTGACGTCTAAAGTTGTCTATTCTTTCTTAATTAGAAAATGCTTTTATCAACCAAGTTTCTAATTATATTTTACAAAAACCTGCCTCTTCCAATTCTTCACATCTATAATAATTTTTCAAGTAATTTTTAATTATGTTAACCTTTCTTAAAAGTTCAAAAAAATGCCACGGCTGGGTGGCTCAGTTGGTTGGAGCGTTGATTCCCCGGTTAGGGCACATACCTAGGTTTCGGGTTTGATCCCCAGTCAGGGAGCATATGGGAGGCAAGCGATTAATTTTTCTCTCTCTCCCTTCCTTTGTCTAAAAAAATAATCAATGGATTAAAAAAAAATGTTCGAAAAAGAAAAAAGAAGCCTAGGTTAGCAACAGCAAACAGCATTGGTATTATTCCTCATCTATCACCTTTTTGGATTTACAAACCTTTTTGACTTCTGTAATATTTGTTATTTCAGGAAGATTTTTCAGGGAAACTTGCTGACCTTCTACCTTAGCTATTAGGTCTTCTTTATCTATTTGTTTTTCTCCATCTTCAATGTAAACAATTAGAACTGAAGTGTCATTTGCTGAGATACCGAATTTTTTCAAAGCCTCTGAAATCTGGGGGGAAAAAGACAATAAAGCAATAGTTTCTATGTCTGAAGCACCTCACCATCTTTCTTCCTGCTCAGGAAGTTCTCTCTGCCTAGTTTTTATCGTCAATAATCCCTTCCCAACATCTACCAGTTCTGCCTCTACAGCACTCTCTGCTCATCCTGTGGAATCAAGCTCAAACTTCTTCGCAAGGCACACCAATCACCCCTCCTCCGGCCGGTGACCCTCAGTCCTGCACTCCTGCCAACCAGCCAGGCTAGACTGTTTGTAGATCCCATCATGTCACACTTCATTGCTTGTGTGCTCACTGTTTGTGCTCTGCCTGGAGTGCCCTCACCCTCAAGGTGCAGTTCAAATGTCACTCCCTCCTGCACCCTCCTCCTTACAGAAAAATTGTTCTTTGCTGTTCCCACAGATGTGAATTATCATTCCCATCATATCATTTATCTTAGGGCATTTGGACTTCTGTCTTGTTCATCTGCCTTCCTCAGGAACATATCTGTTCCTTCTGTTCCTAGAACTGAATGGCACAGGGACAAACTCAACAGATATCTACTGAATTGAATAGTTTCTTGAATTATTTCAAATATTCTCAAAGAAACAATAATTACCTGGTAATTTTTTCCTCCAGGTACTGGGGGATTCTATTATCATGCATTTCATGAATATTTCAAACATCTGTATTTTAAACCATACCACAGGTTTCCTAAGTTTTCTTTTGATGACATTAGTACCTGGTTGTGTTATTAATAGTAGTGGTAATACTAAAACTTCATCAGCAAAATTTCAGCTATTTTTTATTTTTATGTGCCACATGTGGAATGTCTTTAGCTCAAAACTTTTGAGTTACTATCAGTATCTCAAACCACAAACTCTTTCTACACAAGGAGTGTGGGAATGAGCATGTGCTAAGGGCTGTTCTAGGTAGCAGGCAGGCTTCTCGCAGACGGAAAAGACATGGGTTCTACCCTCAAGTTTACAGGAAGAATTAAAAATGCATACGATAGCACTCAAATATCCATGCCTATTGTTTTATCATTTAGATTCAGATGTCACTTAGAGGGATCTTCCTGATCCTATACAGATAAAACTATGCTCATTTAATTTAGCAAAACTTATGTTTGCTCAAATGCAAAGTGAGTCCAAAGCTTATTTTTCTAGCAAAAGGCAGGCTAAACCTCAACTCTCTATCCAGACCTCTCTTCACTACTCCTTTGGTTTGCTACTAACAATAGACTTACAGGAATTCTGGGGAACACTCATATTATCATGACAAGGTGAGCAGAAATAAAGTTAAGTAAAATCCATATTAATTACATTGTTATTTGGGGACAGGTTGAAAATAATTTCAGTAGATAGAGTTCTTGTCTTCATTTTTCCTAGTTTGTAGAGATGAACTGCTTTGTTTGCTGCCACAAGTATCTGAAATGGATCGACAATCTACCAAAAAAAACACACAACACAAAACAAACAAACCAAAAAGAATTACACACAGAGAATCTGGAGTACTCTGAAGTCGCATGCCCTATCTCATGATAACTCCAAGGTCAGGCTGTTTTACTTCATCACAATTCCTATGAATTATACTTTCAAAATTGCTATCTCAAGGACCTGGGTGTTCAGAAAATCATAGAATTTTAAAGCTGCAATGAACTTAAATAATAAAACAAATTAAAAATAACATTTATCAAGGGCTAATATTATGGGAAAGGTCATATTCTAACCATTTTATACTTCTACTAGAGGCCTGGTGCACGACATTCGTGCACTGAGAGGTATGGGGGTCCCTCAGCCCAACCTGCACCCTCTCCAATCTGGGAGCCCTCAGGGGAGCCCTCTCCAATCCTGGAGTTTCTGTCTGTCTTTGCAATCATATGAGCGAACTGTCTGAGACCCCAACTCAGTTTGGTTTGTTGCTCACAGAATAATAGAGGCATTTTATTTTCTTTGCTCCATTGGTGGAGATTTCCTGGAAGTTTTAGGATATCTTCCCTTTAATTTTTCCTAGACACTCTGATTTTACTTATGTCTCTCACCTTTGCTTTCCCTCCATCCCGCACAGCAACAGTAACTTGCTCCAGGCTCACTTTGCTCTAGTGCAGTGGTTCTCAACCTTCCTAATGCCGTGATCCTTTAATACAGTTCCTCATGTTGTGGTGACCCCCAACCATAAAATTATTTTCGTTGCTACTTCATAACTGTAATTTTGCTACTGTTATGAATTGTAATGTAAATATCTGATATGCAGGATGTATTTTCATTGTTACCAATTGAACATAATTAAAGCATAGTGATTAATCACAAAAACAATATGTAATTATATATGTGTTTTCTGATGGTCTTAGGCAACTCCTATGAAAGGGTCGTTTGACCCCCAAAGGGGTCACGACCCACAGGTTGAGAACCGCTGCTCTAGTGTCTAGGACAGCTGTGGGCAAACTAAGGCCCACGGGGCCGGATCCGGCCTGGTTGGAATGAATAAAACTAAAAAAAAAAAAGACTGTACCCTTTTATGTAATGATGTTTACTTTGAATTTATATTAGTTCACACAAACACTCCATCCATGCTTTTGTTCCAGCCCTCCGGTCCAGTTTAAGAACCCATTGTGGCCCTCGAGTCAAAAAGTTTGCCCACCCCTGGTCTAGGAGATCCATCTGCCACCAGAACTACAATTCCCAGCATTCCTGGTGCTCCCCGCACTCTGTGCTTTCGCTTCCGGGCCTGGGGCTGCCAACAGAACTACTATTCCCAGAATTCCTGGTGCTCCCTGCGATCTTGGTTTTCCCTTCCTGCTCTGTCTCCATCCCTGGCCTCCCACTCTGCCAAGTCCTCCAAGCCGCCAGCTCTCCCTCTCTGCTCTCTGCCCAGTGGCTTGGGGGGCGTGGCTCCCTCAGTTACTGGGAGCGACCAAGGGAGCCATGTCCCCCCAAGCCTCCGGCTCTTCCGCTATGCTCTCCACCTGGCACCTGTGTATGCAAATTAACCTGCCAGCTCTGTTGGGTTAATTTGCATGCTCACTCCTCATGGGCTGGTGAGCATAGCAGAGGGATGGTCAATTTACATGTTTCTCTTTTATTATATAGGATTATCCTTTAATTCTTAAAACTACCCTATGAAATCAGTATACTTATTCACCTGCAGTAGATGAAACAAAAGTAGCGAATCTCTGGGTTTGAATACCAGCTGTGTCACTTACCAATGACTTGGGCAAATTCCTTAGTGTTTTGTTAGGTGGAGGTAATCATAGTACTTACTTCACAGAGTTGTTGTGAAGTGAGTTAGTATATTTAAAGCACTTAGAATGATGCCAGAACAGAGTAAACACTATATAGACAGTGGCTACCATTTGTGCCAAGTCCTAACCACTGGCAGAGTTGGGATGAAGTCCTGCAACATGATCCCACAGTGTGTGCTTGTCAGCGCTATACGATGCCCCTTTGCAGAGATTTTCCAGTTCAGGTGAGAGATGGAGATCCAGGCATCTGCCTTATGAAGCCAGACCACACCTTTCCCACCTCCTAGTGCAGGGCCTGAAACTTCAGCTTCTATTCACTATTAAACTCAAGGCTGCCCAAGTCTGACTCCACTCCACAGCGTGGACAAGAACTTTTTACCCGAAGGTGGCGATTTTAGGCTAGCCTATTACATCATGAAAAATTAACATATTCTTAAATGCCCGTATGTCTCATTCATTCTCACTTGTACTTACCACTGTAGGGTTTATCAATGAACTATCAATGGCACCTTCCATGGCCTTTTTTCTCAAGTCTCCAGCATTTTTTACATCTTTAAATAACAGAAGGGTCACCCTGCATTCCGGAAATAGGTCCAGCTGATGTGTTAACTGCATTTCATAGATAAGCAGGATTCTATTGCATAAAACCAAAAAGACCAAAAAACTTCTTTTGTTTAAAAGTTAACATTAGAATTCATAACAAACATCCTTGCTAATAAATTTAAAAATTTTAATGATACAACTGCTAAACTAGAAAAATCCACCCCAAAAGCACATCTGGCTTCCTCAAGGGCTCTTATCTTCCTCACCCTGCTGAGCTCTCTGTAGTGCCTTTACTGGGAAAGGGTCGTGGCTGCTGCCCGATGCCCTGTTGTACAGGTGAGGAAGCTCAGAGGCATGGCTGAGGGCAGCTTCCCCAGCAGCTGACTAGGAGCAGAATACCAGGAATTCTTTAGGCTATAAGTTACCTACAGTATTAACAAAACTGAGAGTGGGGAAGGGCATGTAATAAGAATAGAGCCACAGCTGTCTAAAAATTATTCACTTACTAACTATACATAAGGTTTCTTACAGACCCTGGGAAACTGGAGGATGAAACAAGGCTGTAAAAAGATAAGCTGCCTCGATGGGTCCACTGCTCAGAAAAGAAATACATTTTGAGAACAGACCAAGGACAGGACATGCTTCGATTTGGTTGCTGTGCCCGGACCCTGACCCCCTCTGGGAGTTTATCTCAGGAACGCTGACCATTCTCCAGCCCCAGGAACCTGCTGAGCTGTTTGTAACATCATAAAAGATTAGCCACCTTGTTATCGGACTTTGAGCTCCTGAAGGCGGACAGCAGACTCTACCCTCCCCTTTTCATGTTACACTTGCAGCTCACAGCTGCATGTTGCTAGCTATCTTCTCCCTTGTGTGTATATAAACAGCCACCTGGCAAGGGGGGGTCAGAGCAGAATTTCCAGGGTGACGGACTGGTCTCCCCATACAGCCGGCATTATGGAATGAACGCTCATATATAATCCAACCCTGTCTCTGCTTAATTTGGCTCAAGTAGTGACAGGTGGCCTCGGACCCACTGTGTCCGGTTTCAAAACCTGTCTTCTGCACGGCCTTTTTAAACTTTCTGATCTCACCATTTTATTTGTATTTTAGCAAAACCTAGACACATATTAAGGGAGAAAATAATTTTATAAATAAAAGTGTGACATGACTCAAAGTCATTTCACAAATGGAATTTCAGCAGAGAAGGCACATTATTAAATAATCAGTAATACTGGCCCTTTCTTAGACATAATTTAACGAGGAAAGGGAAGGGTATATACAAAGACATGAAAGAAGCATAAGAGACAGTTTGAATAATGAGAAAGACATAACTATAACCTAGATGGAAAAACAAAGTCTTGCAAAAATTTGATCTTTAAAACAATTTCAATCAAAGGCTTAATTAGATATTTGGGTGAGGCAATTTGATAGGTTCACGTTATCTCCGCCTGGTAGGTTCCATTTCTAGAACTCTTTCTCAAGGAATAAATTGGACATCTGAGAATTTATGTAATAAGAGGTCCCTCTCATTCTAACAGTAAAAAGTTGAAACCTGCTCTAGCCGGTTTGGCTCAGTGGATAGAATGTTGGACTTCGGACTGAAAGGTCCCAGGTTCGATTCTGGCCAAGGGCATATGCCTGGGTTATGGGCTCGATCCCCAGCAGGGGGTGTGCAGGAGACAGCCCATCGATGATTCTCTCTCATCATTGATGTTTCTCTCTCTCCCTCTTCCCTCCTCTCTGAAATCAATAAAGAAATTTTTTTTTTAAAAAAAGTTGAAACCTATTAGCTAGTAACAGGGGACTGGTTGTGACAAAACAACCATTAAAACCTATAGTCTTGCCCTAACTGGTTTGGCTCAGTGGATAGAGCGTCGGCCTGCGGACTGAAGGGTCCCAGGTTCGATTCCAGTCAAGGGCATGTACCTTGGTTACAGGCACATCCCCGGTGGGGAGTGTGCAGGAGGCAGCTGATCGATGTTTCTCTCTCATCGATGTTTCTAACTCTCTATCCCTCTCCCTTCCTCTCTGTAAAAAATCAATAAAATATTTTTTAAAAAACACCTACAGCCTTAAAGAGTAAAGACAAAATAGTAATAAATAACATTAAATAAAAACCTCTGATTGGAAAACAAAACATAGAATTCAGCATAAATCATGGGTTTTTATAAAAGGTGCACACACACAAATTTAAAGGAAAATACACCAAAAAGCTATCTCTAACTTGACGGAATTACATCTGACTTTTTCTGTTACAATCAGGAAAAGAAATATCTGTAAATAATGTTCTGGCACATACCAGTTCAATCTTTATTGTCATGATAATGTCCAATGGGGAAAAAGTAGATACAAAAAGACATAATGAATATATTCCCAGTTATACAAAAAGATGCAGAAGACAAAAACATGAAGGAAATACACCAAAAATGGCCATCTTGGGTAGTTGGATTATAGATAATTTACTGTCCTACATAAAAAATTTGTGTGTGTATATTCTGAGTTTTCTACAGAGAGCACACAAAATTTACTAAGTACATATAATCATGGAGGAAAAAATACTTCCTGTGGTTTCAGTTTTTACACTAGAGGAAAAGGCAATTGTTTTGTTTTGAATTCACTCACTTAGGCCAGAAACGTAGAAACGTATCACTTAAACAGCATATCTAATCCATAAAGTCTTGCCAATTTTACCTCTTTTTAAAAATGCATTTTTATTGATTTCAGAGAGGAAGGGAGAGGGAGAAACATCCATGATGACAGAGAATCACTGATTGGCTGCCTCTTGCACACGCCCCATCAGGGTCCAGCAGGGAATCCGACCGGGACCTCCTGGCTCCTGGGACCGCGCTCAGCCTCTTCACATACCATTGTGACGACATTAATGAAATCATCCCTGAACGCATCAGCCTCCAAGAGAGGAGGTAATCCCCCACACAGGCTGTATTTTATTATTTTTTAAAAACTGAAACAGGGGTAGTGCTTTTCTTTTCTCGCCCTGGCTGGGTTGGCTCAGTGGATGGGGCCTCGGCCTAAGGTCTGAAGGGTCCCAGGTTCATTCCGCTCAAGGCACGTGCCTGGGCTCCGCCCGGTCCCCAGTGGGGGGCGTGCAGGAGGCAGCCGATCAATGACTCTCATCATTGATGTCTCTCTCCCTCAAAAATGTTTTAAAAAAATAAGTAAAAAATATTCTCACCTGAGGATATGTCTACTTATTGATTTGAGAGAGAGAACCGCGCTCCCCTCCGGACCGCGCTCTCCGCGGCCGCAATGGCCGTCCCCCCCGCTCTGCCTCTGGGACAGGGGCCACCGACCCAGTTCCTTCCTCCCTCCAGCCCGCTGTCAGTGTGCTAAGGGGAGGAAATGAAACATGAGAAACTTACTAAATGTGTTGGGGGGAGGGACTGCGGCCTGGAAAAAGTTACCGATTGTGTCAAGGGCAGGGGCCATGGGAGAGAAAAATTGCTAATTATCTCGCTAGAAAAGCAATGTGTTATGATTGAACCCAGCCAGGTATGACCCTGCTCGTAAATTTTATGTAAACTTTTTACCCTGCCAGTACCAGGAACGGCTAATGAACCGCTTTGTAGTTAGTTTTTTCTTTTTTTTCTAACACTGTGTAGTTGGCAATAAAAGATCTTGCTGCACCCTTGGTCGGGGCCACATGCTGCAAACCTTCCCAGAGGGGGAAGGTGCGGGCTGTGGTCAGCTGGCTAGCTTAATAAAGGCTCTTAAATTTAAGTTCTGAGTCGGTGGTCTATCTCGCTGAACCAACCCATAACAGTCAGGAGTCCATTTAGCAGCGACCCGGAGCTGGACTCTATTACACCGGCTCCTTCTCGGCCCTCGTCACACTCGGCAGTGAGCGGGAGCGTCTCGTATCCCGGGCTGTGCGCTCCCTGAAGGGGAACCGAGTCCGTCACTTCCGGGCCGCATCCCAGGGCCCGGCTTCGGGAGGCGCTTCATAAACGAGGGCGCGGGGAACGCCAGGCGTCGCCTCAAAAGTCCCCGGTCCCAGCGGCCCAGCACCTGCCCTCCCGCTAGCCCACCCCAGGCCGCCTCCTTCCAGCCCCCCCACCCGC
>NW_005359516.1:0-26157 GCF_000412655.1 Myotis brandtii | reverse complement strand
CCCCCTCCCGCGGGGACTCACCGCCGCCTCCCGCGTCCGTCTCGGAAGATCGTCCCCTCGGAAACAAAGCGGCGTCTTCTCCCCGCCCTCCTCCGGTCAGCTTCTTTCCGGATCCCCGCGGAAGGAAGGTTCCGGCCTCCGGTCCCACCCGCCCTTCCGCAGATCTTTCTCCGCGAGGGGGTCCCCCCGACGCAGACAGCCGGGTTCCGTCCGTCACTTCCGGCGAGGGGTGGGGGCGCTGCAAGGATCCGCGGGTGGGCAGCTGAGGCCTGGGTGCGAGTCTCAGCCTCGTCCCTAACCCTTGTTGGGTCTTGGACGAGATGTCATCACTTTCTTCTTGTGCAAAGCACTGGCCAGGATGAACTCCACACGCCTCCGCCGGTCAAGCTTCAGCAGTTCTTCCCGGGGGCAAGCGGGACTCAGTTTCCTTCTTGCTCTGGGCGCGGTCACTTAGGGAGGATCTCCTAGAGACCTGCGATAAGAAGAGATCGTGACAAATTATTGAAATCATCCCTGCATGTATCAGCCTCCAAGAGAGGAGGCAATCCCCTACACAGGCTGTATTTTATTTTGTTGTTTTTTTTAAAAATTGAAGCAGGGGTAGTGATTTCCTTATCTTTTTTTTTTTTTTTAATTCTCACCTGAGGATATTTTTTCCATTGATTTTTAGAGCGAGTGGGAGAGGGACAGAAATATCCGTGTGTTGGGTTGCCTTCTGCAGGTGCCCTGACCAGGGCACAGGCGGGAGGAGCCTGCAACCGAGATCAGTGCAGGTGCTCTTGGCTGGAATCAAGGCCAAGGCTCTATCACTGAGCCAAACCGGCTAGGGCAGTGGTCCGCAAACCGCGGCTCAGGAGCCACATGCGGCTCTTTGGCCCCTTGAGTGTGGCTCTTCCACAAAATACCACGTGTGGGCGCGCACATACAGTGTGAAGTTGATTTAAAACTTTAAGTAAAGTTTATTAAGTTAATTTTAGGGAACGTTGTGGAGTGAAAGAAGATGTAGTGTCGAGGATTGAGAAAGGTATGTTGAGATGGTTTGGACATATAGAGAGGATGAACGAGAGGAGATAGACGAAACAAGTATACAAGACAGTGTGGATGGGAGAGTTGGAAGGGGTCGACCTCAGGGAATGTACCTCAATCAGATTGAGGACGTTTTTAGCAAAGGCCAGCTTAGGAGTACCCTAATTAAGTTAATAACAATGTACCTACCTATATAGTTTAAGTTTAAAAAATTTGGCTCTCAAAAGAAAGTTCAATCGTTGTACTGTTGATATTTGGCTCTGTTGACTAATGAGTTTGCCGACCACTGGGCTAGGGCAACAGGCTGTATTTTACGTTTTTTTGGGTCGGGGCTCATCTTATTCAGTACTATTCTTTACACAGGAAGACACGCAAACAACAAATATAGCTGTCCTATGCATATGTGCTATGCAGAGAAAATAGGTTTTTTAAAAATATATTTTTATTCATTTCAGAGAGGAAGGGAGAGGGAATGAGTATAGAAACATCAATAATAAGAGAGAATCATTGATCAGCTGCCACCTGCACGCTCCCTACTGGGGATCAAGCCTGCAACCTTGGCATGTGCCCTTGGATGGAATGGAACCCAGGACCCTTCAGCCCCAGGCCGATGCTCTATCCACTGAGCCAAACCAGCTAGGGTGGGTGGGGTGGGGTGGGGTGTGCCTCTTTTAAATAGGATGTTTAAGAAATGTCTCACAAAAAGGGCCATTTGAACAGTGACTGGAGGAAGTCTGGAAGCAAGTTGTGTATCTGAGAGAGCAGCAGTCCAGGCAACAAAGAGAATTCAAAGGCTCTAAGGCACATAAGGCCTTAGCCTATTTAAGGAAGACTAGTAGCAAAGAGAACTGTGGAACTGTGGGAATGTAGTTGATTGGAAAAAATAATTCTGACAAGTCTGGTATAAAGAACTCTTACAACTAAGCAAAACAACCTAAGAATGGGTGACATTTAAACAGACACTTCACAAAAGATATATGAAAGATCAATAAACACATGAAAAGATGCTCAACATCATTAGCCACCAGGGAAATGCAAATTAAAAACACAGTGAGATACTACTATACACCTATATGATGACTAAAGTTTAAAGGACTGATAATATCAAGTGATGTACAACATGCAGAATATAGAACCCTCATATTGCTGGTCTGAATGTAACTACTTTAGAAAAGAATTTGGCAGTTTCTTTAAAATATATATTTAATAATAAAAATTATTTATAAAATATATTTACTGTACCCAGAAATTTCATTCCTGAAATTTATCCAGAAGTGAAAATGTGTCCACACAAAGGTTTACATATAACTGTTTATAACAAATATACTCATGACAGCCAAAAATTAACCCAGTGCCCAACAACACATCAATGGGTAAACAACTTAGAGTAAATTCATACAATGAAATGCTACTCAGTAATAGAAAAGAATGAACTACTGGTATTTGCAATACTTGCAACATAGATAAATCTAAAAACATGCTCAGAAAAAAAAAAGCACAAAAATCTAAAATTATGTTACTGTATGGTCCCATTTCTACAAAACTCTAGAAAATACAAATTTATTCTAGAGTGACTAAAGAAAACCAGTGGTTGCTAGGGATGGGGAAGTGGGACATGGGCTGGAAAGGACCCCAAGGTTGACCTCTGCAGTGAACCAGTGTTCCATATCTTGATGTAGTGTTAGCTATCAGGGAGTATGAATTTGTCAAAAATCATCAAATTAGCCCAGCCAGCGTGGCTCCGTGGTTGAGCATGGACCTTTGAACCAGGAGGTCACAGTTCGATTCCTATTTTACTGGTCAGATCACATGCCCGTGTTGTGGGCCACCCAGTGGGGGGCGTGCAGGAGGCAACCCATCAATGATTCTTATCATTGATGTTTCTATCTCTCCCTCTTTCCCTTCCTCTGAAATCAGTAAAAATATTTTTAAAAATCATCAAATTATGCACTTTAAAAGAGTAAATTTGATAGACTATACATTGTGCCTCAATAGCAGGTCAGCGGTTGCTTGGTTAAGGGGCCTAGGGTGGAAATAAGGAATTACAAAGGGGCACAAGGAAACTTTGGAGTAATAGATATGTTCTACCTTAATTGTGGTAATGCTTTCATGGATGTATACGTGTCAAATATATCAAACTGCTTACTTAAAAAATGTACATGCCCTAACCGGTTTGGCTCAGTGGATAGAGCGACGGCCTGCGGACTCAATGGTCCCAGGTTTGATTCCAGAGGGCATGTAGTACCTTGGCTGCGGGCACATCCCGAGTAGGGGGCGTGCAGGAGGCAGCCGATTGATGTTTCTCGCTCATGGATGTTTCTGACTCTCTATCCCTCTCCCTTCCTCTCTGTAAAAAATCAATAAAATATTTTTTAAAAATGTACAGCATATTGTATACCAATTATATTTCTAAGTTGTTTTAAAAATATGAGACCACACAACATCTGTATTAGATTAGCTAGAATAAAAGAAAAAAACTGACAGTACTGTACTGGTGAGAGTTAACTGGAACTCATATGTTGTTGATGGAGATGTACAGCCATTTGGAAAAGTTTGGCAGTTTCTTATAGAATTAGACACACACTTATCCCACAGCAGCAATCCCACTCCAAGGAAAATAAACATATATGTTCATAAAAATCTGTACAAAAATGTTTATAGCATCTTTGTTCAAAATAAAAAACTGGAAACAATCCAATCCTTCAACTGGTAGATGGATAAACAAATTGGGGTATCTATAATAATAAAAGCATAATATGCTAATTAGACCGGACAGCCAAACGACCTTCTGGATGACCTTTCGGACTAAGCCGGGGCTGCGAGGCCAAGCCCCTTGCAAGAATTTCATGCATCGGGCATCTAGTATCCATATAATAGAATACTAGCAGCATTAAAGGGAATGAACTAGTGATCCACTTGGCAACATGAATAAATCTCAAAAGCATTATGGTAAATGAAAGGAGTCACATTCAACAGGCTACATATATTGTCTGATTCCACTCACTTGACATTCTAGAAGAGCCAAAACTGCATGGACAGAAAACAGATCAGTTGTTGCCAGGGTCTGCCTCAGTGGGAGCAATTGGCTACAAAGTGACATGAGGGAATTTTCGGGCTGTGGGCGTAATAAAACTGTTTTTAATTGTCACTACAAAACTGAATGCATTTGTCAAAACTCACAGGATTGTACACTAAAAAAACATGAATTTTACTGTTTTTCAAAAAGTCATCTCAGAGGTGAAGATGATCCTTTTATCTACAGCTGCAGAGGAATAGAGATCATTATGCATCACAAAATTAATTCAAAAACTGATCTGATGGAGGGTTAACTGAGAACTTCCCTAAGAATATCAACCTTCTCTGCAATGCATTGACTTGCACACATACACATAACTGTCACCATCTGTTGAAGTGAATCTAACCATGGAAGTGTTACCTGAACAAATGGGTCATGGAAGACACCCAGACTCGGAAAACTATTGCCCTGTTGTGAAAACAATGTGTACTTCTTGAAAAACTGTTACCTCAGATGTAAGTGACATTTCGATATGCCTTGAAGGTATAAATATATGTAGGATCTCAATGTCAAATCAGGGAAGCGCTCTGGTGGTTTCCGTTCTCATATGCATGGTTGAACACTCAAAACTATGACTCTGCCAAGTTGATGGACAAACACTCTAGAAAGCAGAGCCCAAAGCAAGGTGAGGGTGAGGAAAACAGGAAAGGGAAGCGAGGAAAGAGGCAAAGCAAGATGGCACCAGGGATTACCTCCCTGGAGACTTCACAAGGAGCCAGAGCCGAGACACCCGGTGGTTTGGCACGTGTGCGCGCTCAGCAGACTTGCCTTTCTCTGGATGGCTTGAAAGGAAAAACCGTGCCCGAGAGTAGTCCACTGAAGGGGGATGAAGAGGGGGAATCAGCCTGCCAGGCTCCTCCTGTATTTTGTTCCATTAATCAAGGCTCCCCACTGTGGGAACTGATGCCTCCACACTTCTGATCATCATCTCATCCTTCAGTAGCAGCTCAGAAGCCAGGCCCTGTGGCCTGTAGTGTGACATTTCCTCTATCTCTAAAGTGGAGGGGTGACTGAGAAGACAGAGGGCTTCATGTGGGGGTCATAAGGGCCATGCAGGTCCAGTTTAACCCGGGCTCTCGTCGGCTCAGGGAGCGAAAAAGGTTAGCTGGCAATGCAAAAAAAATAAAAATAAATAAAGACTGTGGTCCAAGTGGCGGATGATGGCTTCAGGGGAGAGGGAGAGGGTTGAAGGAATCTGAGATGGCGCTTAGAACTTGTGTTTCATGTGACAGGAGATATAAATGAAATAAATGCCAAACAGTGATGTAAGGTACTTTGTACAAAAAGAAAGAAATCGGTAGGGAAGTACAGCTGGGAGAGAAGGCTTTACTAAGGGGATGGGGCTTCAAAAGCGAGAATGTTTTGCTCAGAGACCACAAGAGAGCCCTCACAGCTATGCAAACCATCTGAAAGACAGAGTGGCATAAATATGTACATCACAGTGTTCAGGAAATGGCTGCTCACTGAAGAGTGGAGTGTTATATAGCGGAGGCTTTGAAAAATCAGCTGGATATGAAATTGTGTATCTGAAACCTGTTTTTTTTTTGTTGTTGTTGGAAGTGAGGAACAGATTTTATTCTTTTTTTTTAAATCTTTATTGCCCCTCCTCCCAGTTCCCACCCCACCCTCCGCCCTCACTCCCCACCCACTGTCCTCATCCATAGGTGCACGATTTTTGTCCAGTTTCTTCCCGCATCTCCCATTCCCCTTTCCCCCCCAAGAATAGTCAGTCCATTCCCTTTCTATGTCCCTGATTCATTATAATCACCAGTTCATTCTGTACATCAGATTATTTATTCACTTGGTTCTTAGATTCACTTGTTGATAGATGCATGTTTGTTGTTCATAATTTGTATCTTTACCTTTTTCTTCTTCTTCCTCTTCTTAAAGGATACCTTTCAGCATTTCATATAATACTGGTTTGGTGGTGATGAACTCCTTTAGCTTTTCCTTATCTGTGAAGCTCTTTATCTGACCTTCAATTCTGAATGATAGCTTTGCTGGATAAAGTAATCTTGGTTGTAGGTTCTTGGTATTCAGCACTTTGAATATTTCTTGCCATTCCCTTCTGGCCTGCCAAGTTTCTGTTGAGAAATCAGCTGACAGTCGTATGGGTATTCCCTTGTAGGTAACTGAGTTTCTTTCTCTTGCTGCTTTTAAGATTCTCTCTTTGTCTTTTGCTCTTGGCATTTTAATTATGATGTGTCTTGGTGTGGTCCTCTTTGGATTCCTTTTGTTTGGGGTTCTCTGCTCTTCTTGGACCTGTAAGTCCATTTCTTTCACCAGGTGGGGGAAGTTTTCTGCCATTATTTCTTCAAATAGGTTTTCAATATCTTGCTGTCTCTCATCTTCTGGCACCCCTATTATTCTGATGTTGGTACGCTTGAAGCTGTCCCAGAGGCTCCTTACACTGTCTTCGTATTTTCGGATTCTTTTTTCATTTTGCTTTTCCGGTTGGGTGTTTTTTGCTTCTTCGCATTTCAAATCTTTGAAACCTGTTTTCTTAACAGGTTTTGTTAACCATGATTTTGTTAACCAGTATCACCCCAACATATTCAGTATAAACAAAAAAGAAAAGAAAAACCAGCTGGAGTCAGGGGTGCCCCCAGGTCTCCTCTCACCCAAGGTCAGGATCCTGGGGCCACCTGTCTTGCTGTCCCCCTGCCCCTCCACTACCCCCACACACACCTGGGTGCCTGGGGATTCCCCACCTAGCCCTGGTCTCACCCTGACACAGGTGGTCAAGATCATCGGGCCCAGGGAAATCACGGGAGGTACATCACCTACTGGCTGGCACAGTAGCTACCCTACCACTCGACAGCCCCTGGGCGAGACAAATGGACTGTGACCACTCTACCTGGGCAGTTAGCGTGCTGGCAGCCTATCCTGTGGGAATGTGCTCAAGCATGGAAACCTACCCCTGTTCCTCTGGACCCCAAGGCAAGCAGCCTATTTGCCTTTCTTGGGCTGAGGACCCACGTGGCATCACCTGGACACAGCCCCACCTGGCATCTGTGTAATGGTGCCTCAGGAGGGACAGGATGCTGAGGGGAGGCCAGTGGGCCAACCAGCGACCAAGACAGCACTAGGTTCTTGCCAGCCCTTCAGGCACCCCAAGTGGCTCCCCCAAAATGGGACCTGTGTCCGGGTCTTTGGCAGCCCCTACTTCCCCTTGGCTTCCCATCTCCATGCCACTCTCAAAGTGGCCCTGTCCCTGATTATGAGCACTCTGAGGGCAGCCGGCAGGGAGATTTAAACAAATCTGGATTCTAAGTTGGTACCGAATGCTGGGTGTTTTAAAATTAAAGATATTTTGAATAAAAATTAAAAAAAGAACCAGCTGGGAGTCTGATTACTGAAGGCCTCGACCAGGAGTTAAAAGTAGATTCTGTGTATGGGTAGATGATGTGAAAAAGCTAAATCCTTATCTTCCCACTGTAAGAAGTCAACAGATAATATCAGAAATTGAAAAATCAAGAAGTGGTGACATAAGCATATATTTAAACTAGTGACCCGGTGCATGAATTCATGCACATTGAAAGGAAATTAATTAGAATATTTTAATATCGCTATTCGCCCTTTCTCTATAGAAGTGTCAACCAAATCATGATTGACAATGACAGATCGAAACACATGCGTGCAATTGGCGCCAGCGAGAGCTTTATATGTATTGCACATGGGCAAGTCAACTTAGCCTTTTATATAGAATATAAACTTAATTATGGTAGACCTGCTTTCTGATTTAGCTAAACTTTTTCCAGCTCAGTGAAGCACCCCAACTTCTTTTTCAGGTAATTGTCAGCAACACAGCAGTAAATAGCAACACAAAGCAATTATTGTAGATCACACAGGGAGAACAAAGGGTAAAATATTTAACTGCAGCAGTGTTTGACTATATTCTGCGAAGTGAGAAAACCTGGTCATTTTCAAGGTCCACCATTTCTTACTTCTTTTCAGTTGTTCAAGTTTCTAAGCTTTCTAAATCTCCATTTTCTGACTAATGAAAATAAAACAGGATTCCACCGGTTCTCCTATCTACCTACTCCAGGACTTCTGTGAGGATCAAATGAGATGAAGCACGGGGAAAATGTTTCACAGACATTTGGTTAGTGTGAAATGTTTCCACCTGGCTATAAAGCAAGTTGTGTTCCTGGGCTGAAGAAACTGCAAGGAGGCGAGTTGTCATTAGGGAGAGGAAGTCGAGCGTTGCTACCTGACGTCACTACCCAGACAGATACTTACAGATACTTAGCATATTAGCCTTTTATATATATATAGATGGCCTGTCGCTCGGGAGAGGAAGCCGGGAGCTGCTACAGGACGTCATTACCCAGTGCCCACAGCCACCGTTTCCAGGCTGGGCTGGGCTGTGGGCCGCATTTTGCTCCATGGAATCTTGGCAGCATCAGCTGCAATTTGGTGGGCTGTCGCTCCGGGGTGATGGCGGGTCCTGTGTACCACTTGGGAGAAGCTGAGTGTTGCTTTGTCAGCGCCAGGTCCACGCTGCCGTTTCTCTGTAAATGGCCAGTGCGTGTCATGGCAGCTCCTGTGTACAGCATCTGCCCCCTGGTGGTGAGCGTCATAGCGACTGGTCGGATGGGCGGAGGGACACTTAGCATATTAGCCTTTGATACATGTATAGATAAGGAAGCAAATACTGGAAGATAATGTAAAAATTATGTAGTGACTCCCTTTCGGGAGTTATTGGGTAAAGCAGGGGTGGTGACTATTCTTCATGGTAAACTTGGTAGAACTATTTGAATTTTAAACTACTCATATGTGTTTTTAATAAAAATAAATTTTAAGTTTAAATAGAACACTGAAGACCTTTTAAAAAGGGAGTTGCTGATTCCTTGAGCCAGAAAATGTTCAATGGTGGGTGCAAGCAGAAGCCAGGCATACAGTGTGTTGAAGAATAAGTGAGACACAAGATAACAAATGTAGTCTAGATTTTAACAAGCCATGCCAACAACTGAAATAAAAGGGGAAGAGGACAGAGGGAACAACAGGGTAAAGAAAGCATTTTGAAGGTGGCAGTGTTTATATGATGGCACTTCTGCTGGCAATGTCCCCGAGAAACTGCTTGCCAAAGAACTCCTTAGAACTGTGAGACCAGCTGGATCCCCACACCTGCCCTGACTTGTTCTTTTTTGCCTCACCAGCTTTCTTGCTCCAATTGCTTTCCAAGTGGGCCTTCGTGATGTATCCTGGGGAACAATCCCCCAGGACCAGCCTTTTAGCAGCCACAACTCTTGCACCTGTTAAATGTGGCAGGCAAAGAAAAACATTGGAGCCGTCACTTAGATGAAGCATAGCAACTTGGCTGAGCTAATTTCATTAATGTCAGGTTCAATATGTTGTTCACATATAAAAGAGAGCAGATAAAATAACTCTCACATGCAGTATAAGACATTCTGATACACATTTTCAAAGCAAGAGGCTTTAAGAAAAGGAAGCCAAGTGGCTCAAGTTTCATCAACTATCTACCGAGGCATTTGTTGTCATGATGCTGAGACATCTTCTTAAGCAAACAAAGGGTTTTGGTTTCCTCTGCAACCAAAAATAATGAACATCTCCCACGCGATCCATCTGTGTGGTCTAGAGGCAGAGCAGCATAAGAGAACACTTAGAAAGCATCAAGGTCGAGGCACTACTGCACTGTGAGCGGCAAGTGCAGAGAGATCCCAGCAAGTTACATTCAACAGAGAAGCAAAAATGCAAGGAGCCATGCAAGTCTTCCCAGATATCCCAGGCTTTGTGTTGTTTACTCTTCTGTTCACTGAGCAACCTTTATAGTCTACAAAAGCTTTCAAGTTTCCTGAGTAGTTCTACCCAGTTGGTAACAATTACAAATGTTGGTAAATTACCCAGCATTCTGGTTTATCAGTCTCTTGTCCAACTGACAATCAATCCCTAAATGTTTATCCACTCCTGTGTTAGATGGCATACCTGACAATTCAGTGAAAGGAAGTTGGTCAAATCCCACAAGAGATTACCCAAGAAGGAAATGCCTAATCACAAAAATACCACCACTAATTACCAATAGTGATTAGGTTTCAAAGAGATTGTCTCCGTAGGTAGATGGTAATAGAAATCTTGAACAGTTAGGGGTAAGGACAAAAACAAAAATACCGTTAATGATTGGTCAATAATAGAAAATGACTAGAAATTTTTGTATACACACATTCATAACACAAATTTAGTCAATTTTAGAAAATATAGAAAAGATAGAATCTTTAAAAATTATGTACAATGGATGTTCTTTATTACTTTATCAGTTCTAAAATACGTTACTTTTGAAAATATTAAGACTGGAACAACAGATTATTTCCTTCAGTATTTCAAATACTGCAAATTTAACGGCAAAGAGTTAAATATTAATATAATTTTGCCTTAGGTTTGAACTTAAGGTAGAAAAAAATAGATTATAAACCTCATTTGACCTGATTGTATAAAAAGTCACTCCAACTGTCTTCAGTCCTGCTGTCTCCCGACAGATTTCCAGGACAGGTTTGTGTCATTGGGTCCATCCATAATAGGCTGGGTAGGGTAGTCCATAGTAACTGCCAGGATACCAACTTTGATTCTGGACTACTTGACTGGCATTTGGCTGTACATTCCAAGAATACCTTCCTTGTGAATAGTCCTCTCCGGGGGGACCAGGCGGAGGAGGGTTATGGCCTCTCTGGTAAACATTCTGATTCTGTGGAAATTTTCTTAAACAAAACATAATAAACTATTATTAGTTTTAATAAACTATATAATGAGCTTTGTAAAATAATGCATTGATCTACTGTTTTCTACATGTGTGACCTTAGCAAATGAACCGCTTAATCTTTGGATTTTTAGTTAAGAAATCCATCTTTGAGTTATTTAGAAGGTACATTAAAAGCAATGCAGTTAAATTACCTACCATAAGGTCTCTGCGCACAACAGAGTCCCAGGAGCCTTTCCACCTTTTACTACAGAGGTAAGTGCCCGACTGTCCTAATCAGATACTTTCTTTCCAAGAATGGCAGGTTGGCACGAGACAGAACAAGCTATTTACTTCTGAAAACATAAAGCTGCTTTCACTTTATAAAGAAATAGATATATAAATTAATTATAAAGCATAGAAACTAACTATGGTACATGCAACAAATTTAGAAAATTAAGATTTAAATCTAATTGTCTCAAAAGATCAGTAAATCGAATATAATCATACAAAAGAAATTTGAAATCTGAGAAAAGAAAAATAATGCTCTCTGCCCCCTAACTCTCAATCCTACCTAACCTAGTTAGATTAATATTTCCTTTTTGATCTTTTTCCCCTAGAATTTTTTTTTTTTACTGTTAAATCATAACCTATTATCTTTACTTAGCATAAGTGAGCTAACACTCCTCATGGCTTTATAAAATGTCACAGTATGGACATAATTTACCCAGCTATTCTTCACTGTTAGAAATGTAAGATGTTACCTACTTTTTCATCATTAAATAACTCTGGGTTTAACATCTCAAAACATATACTACTGTATCCTGAGTACCTAGATGTAGCTGATATGTAGTAGGGAGGTTTGAGAAATGTGCTGAATGATTAAATAAATGTAACTTCTTCCATATTTTGAAGTATTTCCTTAGTCTCAATGGGGAATTACCCGGGATGAGCATTTTTTACAGCTATCAAGTTATGGTTCAAAAGGACCGTACCAATTTTCAGTGCCATTGGCAACACAAGCAACATTTTAAATGTGTTGTGTTTTTAAAGTTGATTTTTAGAGAGGGAGGGGGAGGGGGAGGGAGAAACAATGATCGGTTGCCTCCTGTACACATCCAGACTGGGGATCGATCCCACAACCTGGGCACATGCTCCTGACTGGAAATTGAACTGACGACCTTTTGGTGCATCCAATGACGCTCCAAAAACACTAACATCTTCTTGAAAGTATTTATAATGTGCTAAAAGTACATTTCAGTGCATGCAATGGTCAACAACAATCCCTCTGAGGTAGGTATTCTTAAAATCTATATCAGGGGTCCTCAAACTACGACCCGCGGGCCACATGCAAATACAAATATTGTATTTGTTCGGGCCGAAACCAGCACTCCAACATCCCCTGAGGGGTCCCAGATTGCAAGAGGGCCTCTACTAGGCATATAAGATCTTTGGTTAATCTCTTCCCACCCTCCGCCCTCCCCTCTGAGATTCATCAGTCTGTTCCATGCCTATGCATTGAGCGCCTACCCCCTGAAGGTCAGTGCGTGTCATAGCTACTGGTTGAACGGTCAAACGGTTGCTTAGGCTTTTATATATATACTAGTGGCCCGGTGCACGAAATTCGTGCACGGGGGAGGAGGGTTCCTCAGCCCGGCCTGCACCCTCTCCAATCCAGGACTCCTCGAAGGATGTCCTACTGCTGGTTTACAGGGATTGGGCCTAAACCAGCAGTCAGACATCCCTCTCGCAAACCGGGACGCTCCAAAAACACTAACATCTTCTTGAAAGTATTTATAATGTGCTAAAAGTACATTTCAGTGCATGCAATGGTCAACAACAATCCCTCTGAGGTAGGTATTCTTAAAATCTATATCAGGGGTCCTCAAACTACGACCCGCGGGCCACATGCAAATACAAATATTGTATTTGTTCGGGCCGAAACCAGCAGTCCAATATCCCATGAGGGGTCCCAGATTGCAAGAGGGCCTCTACTATGCATATAAGATCTTTGGTTAATCTCTTCCCACCCTCCGCCCTCCCCTCTGAGATTCATCAGTCTGTTCCATGCCTATGCATTGAGCGCCTACCCCCTGAAGGTCAGTGCGTGTCATAGCTACTGGTTGAACGGTCAAACGGTTGCTTAGGCTTTTATATATATACTAGTGGCCCGGTGCACGAAATTCGTGCACGGGGGAGGAGTGTTCCTCAGCCCGGCCTGCACCCTCTCCAATCCAGGACTCCTCGAAGGATGTCCTACTGCTGGTTTACAGGGATTGGGCCTAAACCAGCAGTCAGACATCCCTCTCGCAAACCGGGACTGCTGGCCCCTAACCGCTCCTCCCCTCTTGGCCTCTAACCGCCCCTACCTCGGCCCCGCCACCATGGCTTTGTCCAGAAGAATGTCCGGAAGGTCTCCTGGAAGGTCTCCCAGTCTAATTAGCATATTACCCTTTTATTAATATAGATAGAGGCCTGGTGCACTGGTGGGGGCTGGCTGGCTTGCACTGAAGGGTGTCCTGGATCAGGGTGGAGGTTCCCTTGGGGCGTGGGGCAGCCTGGGCGAGGAGCCTGTGGTGGTTTGCAGTCCGGCCATGCCCCCATGGGGTGAGGGTCCCCTCTGGGGGGGCATGGCCAGCCTGGGTGAGGGGCTGAGGGCTGTTTTCAGTCTGGCCACACCCCCTTCAGGGTGGGGGTCCCTGCTGTGGTGCCTGGCCAGCCTGGGTGAGGGGCTGATGGCTGTTTGCAAGCTAGCCAAGCCCCCCAGCAGGGACCCTCACCCAATGAGGGTGTGGCCAGCCTGGGTGAGGGGCTGAGGGCTGTTTGCAGGCTGGCCACAACCCCCAGCCACCCAAGCTCCCAGTGGAGGCTGGCTGGAAGCAGGTATCTGGGATTTATTTGTCTTCTATAATTGAAACTTTGTTGCCATGAGCGAAGGCCACAGCCAGCTCTTGGCAGGCGGGAAGCTTGGCTTCCTCCATCGCCCGGCAACCAAGCCTCCTGCTTGCTCCAGCTCCATGGCTGCCAGCTGCCATCTTGGTTGGGCTAATTTGCATATAGTTGCTGATTGGCTGGTGGGCGTGGCTTAGAGCGTAGCAAAGGTATGGTCAATTAGCATCTTTGCCTTTTATTAGTATATATATATATAGATATGTTTGCACTAATTTATAATACTATTCACTTCTTTTTTTAAAAAATATATTTTTATTAATTTGAGAGAGGAAGGAAGAGGGAGAGACAGAGAGAAACATCAATGATGAGAAAGAATCACTGATTGGCTGCCTCCTGCATGCTCTCCGCTGGGGATCGAGCCGGAAACCTGGGCATGTGCTCTTGACCGGAATCGAACCTGGGACCCTTTAGTCCACAGGTTGATTCTCTATCCACTGAACCAAACTGGCTAGGGCAATAATATTCATTTCTATTTCAATTCTAGAAAAAGGGAAAGCAAATATACCTTACTGACTGCTGTAAATCTTGGGTCTGGGTGTGGAAATGGCGAGGTGTTGGGTAACCTTGGGTCCAATGTACGTTATTCCTAGGTCCTTGGTGAACAGCGTTATTAGTGGTGTGGGCTGGTTCCATCATATATGGTGAGTATTCAAAACCACTTGATCTGGATACACGGGAATTCCGATCCCTTAAAGAGAATGTTTTTTTACATACAATATTACTACCTTTCAAATTTAGTAGCCAATATAGTGTCTACTAGAGGCCTGGTGCACAAATTCGTGCATGGGTGGGGTCCCTTGGGGTGGCCTGTGGAGATTGGGCTGGAGCTCGTGCCCCCAGCCTTGCAGCCTCAGCTTGTGCCACCAGCTTCATAGTCCTGCCAGGCCCCCTGCCCAGCTCCCTCAGCGCCTGAGAGCCGGGTGACGGCCCCGTCCTCCCCGCTGCTGCTGCTGGTCACTGTCTGCAGGGTGATCAGAGGGGCGATTGGGCCCCTGCTCACATCCACCCTGGCCTGGTGCTGCCCGCTCACCTGCTCCATCATCCCTCCACAGTCCTGCTCTCGTAGGAGCCCATTGGGGCCAGCAGTGTCTCCACTGCCGCCCACTGTCAGCACTGTGTTGCCGACACCTGCCATGTTCCATGCCACCCCCTGGTGGTCAGCACACATCATAGCGAGCGGGCGACCGCCCGAGGGGGACAATTTGCATATTAGGCTTTTATTATATAGGATATTTCGGCCCATGAAAGTAACCATCCCATCCTCCCCCAATCCCTATTTATTTGGGTTTCCCTGATCAAGTAAACAAGCTACAAGAAGAATGGGTATGTGCAATTTAATGACATAAAAACAAATCTCCCTAAACTCACATGTAAAATGCAACTCACCTTCTGATGGAACCATTCTGAAGGTCTTCAATGTAGTTTTGTCTTTCTATGCAATGCCCCCGGCATCTATTGAATACTGGGAAGTGGAAGAACTGTTAGAAATTAATTGTACAAAAAGCAAATCAGAGCTGAAATCCAGTGACTAATTATTCAGGCTGTTATACCTCATTACTTCCAAATACATCCCTGCATAAACTTTTGGCAAAAGATTATCTTATGTCAAAACAAATGAATTACTAACTTTTCTTTTTCCACAATTTGAGAAACTCATCTACATTCCCACCTCCAACTTTTATTAAAAGAGGAAAACAATGATAACCTTCATACTTACATTCAATTGCATCATCTGGCCTCATGCCTTCTACATCAATCAAATATCTAACAAAACAACATAATTTGAGTCATTTATATATAAAAATTTAAAAATCAAGTTTTTCCAGAAAAGGTCCAATTTCACTTACAAAAATAGATATAAAAATCCTAAGAAAATATCAGCACATCTAATCCAATAATTATTAAAGAATGATATACTATGGTCACAAAAAGGCTTTATTCCAAGGATGCAGGAATGAGCCAATTAACAAACAGCAAAAGACAAATTGGGGGGAAAAATTAACATCATATCTAAAAAGTATTATCTAAAAAATATTATTTAATCAACTGTATGGGCCAGAAACTTAGAAGTCGCCATCACTGCCAGCCATTTCTTCCCTGTCTTCATTTTCAATCCACCACCAATCCTAACAATCTATTACCTGCATTTCTCTAGAATATGTTCACATCTGTCCACCAAAAGGACCACCACACCCTGGGTGAAGCCACCATTAGGCCTCAATTTCTACAAAAGCCTCCTAACGTGTCTACTTGCTTCCATGCTTGTGCCCCCGTAGTGTATTCTCCACTCAGTATCAAAATAGGCTGAAAAGGCAAATTGATTATGTTCTACACTAACTCACCCTCAAAGAAGAGAGTTCAACGATTTTCTATTTCTTTTAAGATAAAGTCTAAACTCTTAAACATAGGCCTGCACAACCTACATCCTACCTATTCTTCTAGTCTATTTTAATGCCATACTTCCTCCATGGCCCAGCTTCCCTGGCCAGTTCCTCCAACACAGCATATGATTTCCTGTTACAGGTCTTTACTTTTCCTCATGCCTAGAATTCTCTCCCCAGTGTCCCTATCTTATTAAGATAATACCTACTATTCCTTCATATATCAGATCAAACCTCCTAATAAAACCTTCTTTAACCTCCATGATGGGTCAAATTCTCCTATTAATATGCTCTCTTAATATCCATGCCCCTCTCCTTCTTGGCACTTGTCAAAGTTGTAATTCTATATGCATATGTGTGATTCTTGAATAGATATTCCCCCTCTAGACTGTTAGGATCCACAAAGGGCAGGTCAAGTCTCTCTGCTCATAAAGTCTCACAAATCTTTTTGCTAGCACCCAGCACAATGCTTACATATAACAGATGCTCAATAAATATTTTCTGAATGAACAAACACAAATCAATACACTGTAGCAACATCGACAAAATAGCATAACAAACTTTTTGATTCAGAAATTCCATTCTGAGTGAAATTATGAGACAACATATATATTCAAAGATGCTCATAGAAGAATGTTCATTATTTTAATATTTTATAATATGAAAATCTTCTGTTCTTATGTTCATCAGTAAGCAAAGGAACAATGCAGCCTTTAAAAAACTGAGGTCTCCAAATACTTTCACAGGAATATGTCCACCATATATTAAATTATAAAACAGAATGTCTAAATATGATACCATTAAATTACATGTATATGCTTAGATCTGCATTTTTAAAGTCTGAAAAAATATGTACTAAATTATTACTGGTGGTAATCTCTGGGTGGGGGACAAGATTGCTTTCTACATCATACATTTCTATACTGATTGCATTTTTGCAAATAATTTATATTATTTAAATAAAACAACTTAGACATGATCTGCCGCTTGGGGTTGGCAACTCACCTGCAGATGAGGTAGCCAGTCCTGTTTAAACCATGGGTACAGTGGACACCAATAAGTCTATCTATAAAACAGGAAATGTAGCGTTAAATAAATGAAATGTCCTAGAAACAAATTATACAATTTTGTGAAGAGTAACATTTACTAGTTACACAGCACTACCACCACCTGAAAATAAATGTCTCTGAAGAGAAACGTGGTTTTTTTAGGAACATACTATAAAGAATGATCTACTATAAAGTCAAAATTCATTGTCCTAGGAAATTTTTCACAGCCCCCAATTAGATGTAGTAGCATAGACTGTGGAAGGCCTGGTTAGGTACTTATAGTAAAACTCCACTGAGACAAAATTCTTTTGTCTTAACTGATTTAATTATAGAAAAGGAGAGTTGGCGAAAAACAAAAACTGCAATTCACCTCTAAGTACCAATACCCTAACAATAAACCCAATAGGCTCTCAAGTGTTTACTGAATCAACTGGTTTTCTGAGTCTACCAGGTCTAGGGAGTGGACTGTATAGGGTGCACCTCTCCATCAGTGAGTCTGGTATCTGTGGGAGGGGCTTAGAGCAGGGGTAGAAGAATGGATTGTATGCCAGGTCCTGAGACCGCTAGGCAGGGAGCACTGCAAGACACAGTGAAGTCAGCACAATGCAAGCAGACCAACATGGGGTCAGTCTATGCAGCACATTACACGTGATGTAACATGTACACCAAGACTTACAAACACGGTCTCACGCACTCATATGGACCTTCTAGCCCTCACGGGAACAGATGGAACACTGCATACCAGTTCCACACACACAAGCCTGGAAGCAGTGAGCAGGCCAGCGGCGCCACCCTAACATTTAAGAGGTAATGTTTCTGAGACTGCAGTTTATACAAATAAGATCATTTGCCCCCTCTGTAGATGCTGTGGTTATCACAGGCAAAGCCCAGCTTCTCAAGATTTAAAGCACAGAGATCTGTGACAGGGCTTAAGATGTTTAAGAACTAGTGCCTACATCAGGGGTCCTCAAACTACGGCCCGCGGGCCACATGCAAATACAAATATTGTATTTGTTCCCGTTTTGTTTTTTTTACTTCAAAATAAGATATGTGCAGTGTGCATAGGAATTTGTTCATAGTTTTTTTTTTTAAACTATAGTCCGGCCCTCCAACGGTCTGAGGGACAGTGAACTGGCCCCCTGTTTAAAAAGTTTGAGGCCCTAACCGCTTTGGCTCAGCGGATAGAGCGTCAGCCTGCGGCCTCAAGGGTTCCAGGTTCGATTCCGGCCAGGGGCATGTGCCTTGGTTGCGGGCACATACCCGGTGGGGAGTGTGCAGGAGGCAGCTGATCGATGTTTCTATCTCATCGATGTTTCTAACTCTCTATCCCTCTCCCTTCCTCTCTGTAAAAAATCAATAAAATATGTTTAAAAAAAAATAAAAATTAAAAAAATAAAAATAAAAAGTTTGAGGACCCCTGGCCTACATTAAGCGAAAATTTATCTTAAAACCCACTGATCCCATCTATCTCTTTCCTCTTACCCCCTACCGTCCCATATTTATCTCTATTCTTTCTCCCCTAATCCCTGTTTATATATATAAATATATATTTAAAATACGTCAGATTTACTTCATAAAGTGTACACTCCCTATGCTGAATTTAGAAAGAGGACAAAGTGAAAACTTTGTCCTGTGGATGTGTGGCTTTCCAAAGGAAAAAAGATTCCTCGGTCTTAAAATGTGGCAGACACCATGTTCCTTCTGATAGCTACATGCCATTAGAAGTAAACTGATTCTTTAAAATTCAAAAGCTACTGAGATCTGCTTTCAAACACAGGAAAGTAGATCTTAAAGCAGGAACAAGAAAACCAGCCTTTTTAAGTTCTTTCCATCTGAAAACTAATAATACGAGGTGACCATGACCTTCCTTACTTGTGCCCAAATTGGAAAAACAGCAGAAATATTTTAAATACAAATGATAAGGATGCAATTCCACTAGTCCAGTGGTCGGCAACCTGTGGCCCACGAGCCACATGCGGCTCTTTGGCCCCTTGAGTGTGGCTCTTCCACAAAATACCACGTGCGGGCGCGCACGTACAGTGGGATTGAAACTTCGTGGCCCATGTGCAGAAGTCAGTATTTTGTGGAAGAGCCACACTCAAGGGGCCAAAGAGCTGCATGTGGCTTGCGAGCCGCAGTTTGCCGACCACTGCACTAGTCCATTCCATTTTATTTTGCTTCTTAGGGTCTGTCTCACTCTAAACCTTTACCTTTTATTTTCTCTTTTACCCACTCTAAGATGGTGAGATTCTAATATTTTCTTCCACCCACCACTCACCTCTTAATAAATAACACAAAAGAACATTTTAATTTTATTATATATTTCCCATTCAAATATCTGAAAAAATAAAGATAAGCTGGTTCAGTTCATTTCTCACTAAAACCACTTTTCAAACTAAATTGTTTATTTTTAACCATGAAAGAACAAACATCTTGCCCAGCTGGTGTGGCTCAGTGGTTAAACACTGACCCAGGAACCAAGAGGTCACTATCATTTGATTTCTAGTCAGGGCACATGCCCGGGACTTAGGCTCAATCCCCAGTAGGGGGCATGCAGGAGGCAGCTCGTCAATGATGTTTCTCTCTCATCAATGTTTCTATCTCTTTCCCTTCTTTTCTTCTAAAAAACAATAAAGAAAAGAAAAAACAAAGAATTCCATTATTCTTACAAAAAAAAATTAAAAGAACAAACATCTTATCCTATTACCACCACCTGGTAGGTCCACATTATCAAATACAATAGGCCTAATATAGGAACTGTTAAAAATATTTAAAATTCCCAACCTAATTAAAAATGAATACCAAAGTTAGGTAAGGAAAAAACAAAACAAAACAAAACACAACTCACCATTATCTTTATTTTCTTTCAAAAACCCATTAACAGCACATTTGAATTTTAAAACAGTGTCATCATCAGGCACCTGATGACCAATCGTATAAATTTTTAAGTGAGGAATAGTTTCTGGTAAGTCCTATAAGGCAAAACCATTAAAATGTATATTATTTTATTTGCAGGGAAAGAATTAAAAAGTAATTAGAAGAACCAAAATATAAATAAAGAGATTATAATAAACAATATGTCAGTAATTCTGATAAAAGAACCATTTTTTCCAAAGCTGCTTCAACCAAGAAGTATCACTAGATTTTCATTAGTCAATAGGTATACAACACTGAAAGCAAAATTCATGTGAATGAATGCATATGTAACTAAAAGTTATATAAATAATTCTACCTAATATTTTACATTTCAAGGATCATAAAGCAACTGTGATTTAAGTATAAAAGAATCAGAATACTTGAAATTAAATTGTTAGATTGAGGTAATTTCAGACACTGTTGAGAACTGGGTAGGAGAAAGTGATACTGATTAAAACCCAGAGAAAGTTAAATGAAAATTCTGTACTTCTGAACTTAAAAGAAAAACATCAGTATGAGCCTGTGATGTATTTTACATAAAGGTCACCGTTTCAATTCCTGGTCAGGTCATGCTGGGGTTGCGGCCTTGATCTCTGGTAGGAGACATGCACGAGGGAGCCAATCCAAGATGTTTCTCTCTCACATCAATATTTTTCTCTCCCTCCCTCCCTCTTCTCTAAAATTAATAAAAACTATTTTTTAAAAGAAATACCATACATCCCTGGCCAGTGTGGCTCAGTTGGTTGAGCACCGTCCTGTGCACCAAGGGGTCTCAGGTTCCATTCCTGGGCAGGGCATTTGTCTGGGCTTTGGGCTCAATGCCCAGTATGGGGGGGTGTAGGAGGCAGCCAATCTATATTTCTCTCTCTCTCTCTCTCCAAAATCAATAAAAACATTAAAAAAAACCAATAACAAAACCATTCAAACACATATCCTAACTGTGACCAACTGAAAAGTAAAGGAACAACTGATGCCATGGTATCATGACATGTCAGGGGCCACACTGAGAAGCTCCAACTGCCAAAGACAGGACCTCGATTTGTACCTCAATATGAATAATTGCAATGAAGTTCCTAATGAAACAAAACAAACAAACAAATAAAATAAATCTAACTGGTCACCACTGGAGGATATTAGTGAATCAACTCATTATTTTAAAAACTGTTAAAGAAGGAAAGAATCGTGGCTCTACAATTGGGCAACCAAATTGCTGATGAGGGAAAGCTGCTTTTGACAGAAACATACCCAGCTAATAAGTGAAAAAAGAACAAGAGAAGTCACCATTTTTGCAGCCCCAAATGAATTACTGGATGTAGGTATCAATCATCAGTGACTGCTACTATTACAGAAAGAGGCCATCACTTATATGGCTCTACAGAAGAACACATCATCACCTATGAAATTCTCTTACAAAGAATAAAAGCAAAAACAAAAAACCAAGCCTGAATCTGATTAAGTCTCTAGGTCCAACTACATAATAAAAGGCTAATATGCAAATGAACCGAACGGCAGAATGACCGATTGCTATGACATGCACTGACCACCAGGGGGCAGATGCTCAACACCAGGGGCTGCCCCCTGGTGGTCAGTGTGCTCCCACAGGGAGAGTCCCGCTCAGCCAGAAGCCGGGCTTATGGCTGGTGAGTGCAATGGCAGTGGCGGGAACCTCTCCTGCCTCCGTGGCAGTGCTAAGCATGTCCAACCGCACAGGGAGTGGGCCTAAGCCATCAGTTGGACATCCTCCGAGGGCTCCCGGACTGCGAGATGGTGCAGGCTGGGCTGAGGGACCCTCCCGAGTGCGTGAATTTTGTGCACCAGGCCTCTAGTTTAAAATAAAAGCACTGGAGAATATTTTAACAATACCTAGGGACAGAATCATTAAAATCCTGTGAGACAAACTACGAGTTTCTCCAAAAAATAAAATTCAAGGGGGGAAATAAAGGAAAGTGAGAGACATGGAGGGAGAACCTAGAGATTAAATAAGATTGCAGAGACCTAAAAATCAAATGTAAAGTGTGGACCTTATTTGGATCCAACGCAAATTCTTAAAAACAATTTTTTAATGAGATTGAGAAGATAACTGCAAATCTGTATGCAGATTGGATATTTAATATTAAAGAATGATATCAAGGAATAAATTCTTATATTTTAAATATACATACCAAAAATGTACAAGGTAAAACACTATGATATCTGGGATCTACTTCAAAATAATGTGGAATGGAGAGAAACAGGTAGAAGTACAGATGAAACACAGTATCCGCTGACAAATATGAAAGCTGGATGAGTTTATCAGTGGACAACAAACACCCACAGTATTATGTCTACTACTATATATGTTTTAAACTTATGATAATTATTTAAAAACAAGAAGACACTGTGGAAAACAGTCTGGCAGACTGTCAAAGGATAAACAGACTACTAATTCCACTCCTATCTATCCATCTAGAAGAATTGGCAGCAGGGATTTGAACAAATACTTGTACACCCATGTTCATAGAAGCATGATTCACAATAGCCAAAGGTGGAAACAATCCAAGGGTCCATCACAGAAGAACAGATAAACAAAATATGGTATATACACACATGGATAATTCCACCATCAAAAAGGAATGCCATTTCGTTACATGTTATACCATGGATGAACCTTGAAAACATTGTTTAGTGAAGTAATCCAGACACAGAAAGACAAATGTATGAACACTTAAATGAAATACCTAGAATAGGCGAATTCAGAGAGACAGAAAATAGAAGAGGTTACTAAGGACTGAGGAGAGGGGAAATGAGGTAGTTATTGTTTAATGGTTCAGTGTGATGCCATTGTAAAAGCCTGGTTATTATTTATCAGAAAGGAGGAAAGGGAAGACTAGATATAGGCATGCCATTTGCACAGCTTTGCCATAAAGCTACATTTAACATTCTCCAAGTCTGCTCCCTGCTGATCGATGGGGGGAGGGACTGGACAGAGCAGTTTAGATGCAAGCTTAGTACGGTCTGAATGACGTGGGAAGGTGCCTACCTGTCTGCCAGTCATACCTGGGAACAAATTAATGGCCAAGATGGGTGTGGCCACTTGCAAGCACAAAATACCTAAATATTTAAACTTCCAAAGGAAGTGTGTGCTCTCTCTCTCACATGCAGGTCCTCTTGGGACTCCTGCTGCAGGGGGCTCCTGCTCCACACACATGGACTAATGGACTTGAATTAACTTGAATGCTGAGCCACATCTGGCTGCAACATGGAATGAAAACTCTAGACCAGGGGTGGGCAAACTTTCTGACTCGAGGGCCACAATGGGTTCTTAAACTGGACCGGAGGGCCGGAACAAAAGCATGGATGGAGTGTTTGTGTGGCCACTTGCAAGCACAAAATACCTAAATATTTAAACTTCCAAAGGAAGTGTGTGCTCTCTCTCTCACATGCAGGTCCTCTTGGGACTCCTGCTGCAGGGGGCTCCTGCTCCACACACATGGACTAATGGACTTGAATTAACTTGAATGCTGAGCCACACCTGGCTGCAACATGGAACGAAAACTCTAGACACTGCTCTTGTTTCTGGCTCTGCTGGAACCCAGCTGCACCCTTTCCAGGGCTGGCTTAAGGGGGCAGAGACTTTGGAACCCAAGAAATGTAACCTCATGCAAATGCCTTCTTCCACATCCCATCCTCCCATGCAGAACTTAGAAAATTCATTTTCTGAAGCTATCACAAGAACCTCGCTCCCACGAGTGACCTGGAAGTATGATTCTCTAGTAACAAGTGCTTTTGTTGAGGAGGATGAAAGTTTTGGTTATTGACAGTGGTGATGGTTTATACACATTGTGAATGTACTTAATGCTACTGAATTTGTACACTTGTGAATGGTTAAAATAAATATTATTTACGCATTAGTAAGAAAAAGGAATAATTTGAGTTCGTTTTTCTTTTTCCCCCGAGCCTGTTTCAATATCTGTAAAATTCGTAATTATAATCACTTATCTTCTGAGCTTAGTGAAGAGTAAGTTCTCAATAGGAAATATCAGTACTACTACTACCTCATTAGCTGAGGACTGTTGTGCGGATTAACTATGGGTTAAGGTATGTGAAAGTACTTTTCCAATGGCTAATGCTACACAAGCATTGACAAACATTAGGTGTTATTGCTTCCCAAGGCCATGAACTGGTCAAAAGGAGCATAAGTCTTTCTCACTGATATGCCAAATGGACCAACAGAATATCTGAGTTTCTGTATTACATCAAAAGATTGTAGGAAGGAAAGTACACAACCTTGAGAACAACTTGTCTTTTACTGTGATGCTTACAC
The DNA here is from genome assembly GCF_000412655.1 of Myotis brandtii. NCBI lineage: Eukaryota > Metazoa > Chordata > Mammalia > Chiroptera > Vespertilionidae > Myotis > Myotis brandtii. The sequence continues at coordinate 1,760 of NW_005359516.1, read as the reverse complement.
ATGCTCAGGCAACTGCTTAAAATAAAGGTTAAAGACATAATGAACGTTCCTTTCTTTTCTTTTAGGCTTCTACTGTTCTTCGAAAAGTTTACTTCCTTTTCAAAATAGAGAACATGGGCGCTTATAGAACTTCTTAATCACAGACAAAACCTACTGCCAAATATTAGTTTAATTCATGTCTTTCATCTCATTTTGAGACCGCAATTAGAAATGTTTAATTAAGGAAACCAGTTGGTTCCCTTTTTCAATTACTACCCATGAAAGAAGGCATGGATTCACCTTGGCATAAGGTGATAACTACTAATTACTATGAACTATTATAGTATCAGAAAAGAAGGTTCTTTTCAATTTACCTCTGGTTTATAATAGCGCTGAGTATACGTTAAATCAATAATCAGTCCAAGTTCTTCATTTTGTTCTTGGATTTTGTTAAAAAGGTCCAAGGGGGAAAAGCGTTCTTCTGGAGCAAGTTTCTCTTCAAAACTCTGTCAGAGAGAATAAAATAACAAACAGCAAAGGGTGTTTAAAATTCTTTATTATATTACCCATTTATTCAAGCCCTGTGCTGCTGACATACAATATGATTCAAAGGAAAGTTTTCAGGTTTCTGCAATTTACAAGCAATATTATAATCCTTTCTTCCAGACAGACTAGAGGTAAGAAAATAATAGAACTCCCAGAAGGCAGGGACCACATCAATTTTATCCCATGTATCTCAGCTCCAAGTGAAGTGCCTATAAAGAGGCACTTATAATAGTTCTTAAATGTGTAAATATGTGAAAAAAGACTTTAATTGCTAAATGGTCTTTATGTATTTGGCTTATTTGTGTCTTCTGTTCCACAGATCTTATTGGTTATTCAAGTGACAACAATAAAGGTGTGTGTGTGTGTGTGTGTGTGTGTGTGTTTGTGTGTGTGTGTGTGTTTTAAATAAATACACGAGCACGCTTCGGTACAGTAAAACTGAGCAGAAAGTAAAGAGTTCTCACTTAAACACTCTCTCCTTCACCCCACACAGCCTTCCCAAACATCAACATTCCGTATCAGTGTAGTATATTTGTTAGAGTCAATGAATCAATACAGACACATCATTACCAATTAATGTGTATATTTTCCATTGAGTCACTCTTTACATTGTAATTCTATGGGTTTTAACCAATTTTTAAAAAACACTCACCCAAAGGTATTTTTAGAGAGAAGGGGGGAAAGGGGAGGAAGAGAGAGAAAGACTGATGTTAGAGAAACATGGATCAGCTGCCTTCTGTACGTGCCCCCGACCAAGGATCAAATCTGCAACCTAGGTATGTGTCCTGACCAGGAATTGGACCCGCAACCTTTTGGTGTACTGGACAATACTCCAACCAACCGAGCCACTCAGCCAGAGCTGGGTTTGAGCAATTTATAAGGACATGTATTTACCCTTACAGTGTCACACAGACCAAACAATTTTCAAAATTTCCATGCTGAAATCCTAATTTTGCTGACCCAGGGCATTTTTTTTGGTTGTAATGATGGGAGCAAAGGGTCTTACTGGTATGTAGTGGGTGGGGTCATGGAGCTAGACATCTTGTCAAACTCAGAGAACAGTCCTACAAGTATGGCTCATACCTGAATGTCTCTTGAATTCCCTACTCAACATTCATATAAGTGAAAAAACTATTCATAATTACTGAAGCCTTAGAAACGAACTTTATTTTACAAACGAACTTTATTTTACAAACAAAAAGGGTTTTAAGGTACACTGAATTTTCCAGGATAAT